>NC_089825.1:6023907-6323907 GCF_035046505.1 Tiliqua scincoides
GCACTGTTTGGCAGCTGCTCTCTGGTGCAGAGAGGGGCCTTTCTCCAGGTATCTGGAGAAAGGAACCTGGGACTTTCTGCAGACAAATCTTAAACTTTACCCTTGAGGCATGGCCCCATCCTTGTTGAATTGGCCCCATCCTTCCCAGTGCATACATCCTCATTGTACGTTATGGGAGGTATGAAAGACCACAGTGTACTTATCAATTCAAGGTAGCCTGGAATGGAAAATTTTCATTGAGCTGTGACTGATGTTATCTGCTGTCACTTCTCTCCACGCTTCATTTTGGACTTTTCTTTTACTAAAATGTGTTGAGTTGGTTGGTTAGTTATGTTTTGGCAGGTAGAAATACCAAAGTTTCTGGTTCAGCTTTTGATTAAAAAAAAAAATTCCCAAAAATGTGAGTTTTGAAATTTGAACAATTTAACAGCCCAGTCCTGAGCTGCCCAGCCTCGGCAGCACTGAGAATGGCTGCCGCTGGATCCTGTGCGCTCCGGGCTACCGCAGACGGCACCTCGGGAGAAGGGGACTTTTGTCCCCTTCTCCCAGGTAAGGTAAGCAGCCCCGCAATGGGGCTACTCACTTTACTGGCAACGCAAAGGTCGGCGGTAAAGGCGCTCGTGTAGGGTGCTGAGCCCTCCATGAATACCTTGGATCCGGTGGAGCGGAACTCCGTAGACCCACCTCCCTTCCTCCCCCGGCACACCTCCCGCCCGCCCCAGTCCCCGCCCCTACCTCCCCGTCAAGCCTCCCCCAGCCCTCACTCCACCCCCAGTCACCCTCCCCCCTCCCCGGAACGCCTCCTCCCCACCCCCTCCATGAGACCGCCGAGCCGTGGATGCTGGGCGCTCGCCCGGTGCTAGCCCAGCGCTAGCCCAGCACCAGCCAGTGCTGGGCTAGCATGGGCGGCAGCCTGGCAGTGAGGCTCGCAAACATGCCTTATGGCAGTGCAGGGTGGCACGAAGCCACAGCACTGAGCCCAGGATTGGGCTGTAAGACTCCAGTCCATAGGTGATTGAGCTTTAGGGCCTAATCCTATCCAACTTTCCAGCAGCAATGCAGCCATGCCAACAGGGTGTGCACTGAATCCTGCTGTCAGGGGACAGTCACAGAGACCTCCTCAAGATAAGGGAATGTTTGTTCTCTTATCTTGGAGCTGCATTGCAGCTGCGTCAGTGCTGGAAAGTTGGATAGGACTGGGCTCTGAGTTCAGCTGAAAGGAAGGGGGCTTAAATAAGCATGACTTGAGTCATAAGTCATGCTTATTTAAGAACCCCTTTGAGTTCTCTTTGTGCAACAAATATGTGCAAAATCCATGCCTGGAGAAGAAGCGGCAAGGTCATGCTCATGCACCCACCCCAGTTTAGATGTTGGAAGGTCTGTACAGAGCCTGTGCTCATTTCTCCCTTAAGGATAAGTTACTCTCACATAAAATAAAAAACAAACATCATTGTTTTCCATTCGTGTCAGGTATGCAATGGGTGAACCATGGTTCCCACTGAATACCCAAGGGATGCTACCTAGTTGAATATAAAATGTTGTAGAACTATGGCTGTTTAAATGGCTTGACGTCAAGGTACTTGAACCATTAAAAATTTGTGTTCCACTCCAGTTCAGATTCATCAATATTCTTTTACTCTCCCATTCAACTCCAAATCAGGCAACTGACTTTAAAAAGTGGTTCGGTAACTGGTTCAGACACTTGGAGGCATCTTTGAATCAGATGAAATGCATGTCACGCAGAATAATAGCAAACTGTTTTGCTTGCTGTGTAACTCTGTAAAATGAATACAAACACTAACTGCTTAGCTTGGGGACAAATTACTTTTTGGATTTTTTAAAAGTTTTATAAACAAAATGATTTTTAAAAAAAACACCCAGGAAACAAAAGTATGAGTCCTATAATGGCAAGCTGTATGCCTGATTATTGAATGGCTTTATTTAGAATGGGTTTGTGTTTTGGGATTTGATTCTATTTCATGTTCAAGGCAACCAAGAGATTTTAGGGTCAGTTCTGACTCAAGAAAAACCCTCTCTGTTTGACCCAACTTTGGAGGGTCTAGGCTCAGGTTTGGTTCAACTCTCTGCTTAACTTAGATGGTTTGGTTGAGGCTTGATGATGGTTTTTCACCATACTTTCTGTTTTTTCCATTAATTTTTTGCAGCGTGAGCAGCAACCTGAGTGGGAATTTAATTTGTACATGTACCTCTACTTTGTGATCTTCATCATCTTTGGCTCTTTCTTCACTCTGAATCTCTTCATAGGTGTTATCATTGACAATTTCAATCAACAGAAGAAAAAGATAAGTAGTACCTTATTTGCTAAACCTCTGCCAGCAGTTGTCAAATGACCAGGAATATATTTAGGTGGAACACAACTGTGAAAATTCATAGTTCATGGGCAAGACAACAATATATTTATTTATTTAATTCACATTTTTATACCGCCCTTCCGCCAAAGAACTCAGAGCGGTTTACACAGCTGCTCCTCCCCTCTTTCTTGTCCTCACAACAACCCTGTGAGGTAGGTAAGGCTGAGAGAAAGTGACTGGCCCAAGGTCACCCAGGAAGCTTTGTGGCTGAGGGGAGATTTGAACCTGGATCATCCAGGTCTAAGTCCACCTCCCAAACCACTACACCATCCTGGCTCTCAATATATTTTTTATTTGGCGGGCCACTGTGAGATACAGGAAGCTGGACTAGATAGGCCTATGGCCTGTTCCAGTGGGGTTGTTCTTATGTTCTTAAACGATAACTGGTCTTTGCTTGAGGTTAGGCCTGTTCATCAGAGGTGGATTATGCCATTTCACTTACCAGTGCAAAACTGCTGGTTTTGTTCAGAGTTGCAAGGTCCGCTGCTACCAACAAAACAGGTGACCTGGTCACTGGTAATGAGAAGCAACCACTGTGGGCTCAAGAAGAAAACCAGTTGCCTCTGGCAGGGCAGCCACAGACACTAGCTTTGGTCTAAAACAGTTGTGATCCATACACTGTCATCATGGGTTCTGAAGAACATAGGCTTAATAAACAATTTTTGCTTTGCTAAAACTCTGATTATCACCTTTGTACATTGTGAGTGGTTAAAAAACAACAGCAAAGTGTTCAACTTGTCAAGAACCTATGTGTAGTTTCATTTCTTATTAAGGTTGAATTAGACAGCTCAGCAAATGGAAACAAACAACACTGCCAGGCTGAGCCTTGGACAAATTGTAAAGAACTATGAGGATCTTGGTCAAAGGGTGAAAGAATTTAAGGCGCTAGGTTGTGTTTATACTTCCAGTGGAGGTTCATGGCATGCAAAGGGAACAAACTACCTTTCAGTGCGCGTTTCATGACTGCCATACGTTGTTCCGCCAGCACTAAAACTCAGTAGGATTGGGCTGTAAGTGGGAGACAAGCTAAACATTAAGAGGGATATTGACAAACTAGAAAAGGTCCAGAGGATGGTGACTAAGATGGTGAGGGGACCAGTGACCATGTCTTATGGGGATAGATTGAAAGTATTGGGCATGTTTTGTTTATAGAAGAGGAGGTTAAGAGGTGACATGATAACGATCTGTGAATATGGGTGGGGGGCTGTTATGTGGAAGATGGAGCAGATTTCTGTGGGACCAGGCCAAATGGGTTTAAATTAAAGCAAACAGATTTTGGTTAAATATTCGGAAGAACTTCCTGATGGTAAGAACTGTTTGGCAATGGAATAGTCTGCCTTAGAAAGTAACAGACTCTTCAGTGTTGGAAGCCTTTAATCAAAGGCTAGATATTCATCTAGCAGAGATGTAGTTGTGGATGGCCTGCATTGGCAAGGGAGCTGGACACAATTATCTTGATAGTCTTTCAATTCTGATTCTGTGATTCTGTGATAGGATATCTCAGCCTTGCTTGTTTTGCATAAGTAGACTTTTCTCCAAAATAATATTAGTTGCATTTCCCTATACTTAGGTGGACAGGATATCTTTATGACAGAGGAACAGAAAAAATACTATAATGCTATGAAAAAACTGGGATCCAAAAAACCTCAAAAACCCATCCCACGTCCACTGGTGAGGTTACTATATTTGAATGTCTTTCTACATCCTAATTTCTGCTGCAAAAAACAATGTCTACCAGAATCACTTTGCCCAATTTATGGCCCTAGTCATTAAAAATAATAATAATAATACATTACTGAGAGCCCAATCCTATCCAACTTTCCAGCTCTGGTGTAGCCACAATGCAGCCCTGTGGTAAGAGAACACATGTTCCCATACCTTAAGAAGGCCCCAGTTTCTGCCCCTCCACCACAGGATGCAGCGCACACCCCACTGGCACAACTGCACCAGCACTGGAAAATTGGATAGGATTGGGCCCTGAGTTTTGATGAAATCTGGCTCTGTTAAAATCAGTGTTGGAAGGTGCAATCTTTTAAGAATTGTATGGAGCCTTGGTCCCACTTTCTTGACCTGATCATCTGATATTCATGACCCCAAAATGTCTACCAAGATTGCATGGTATGATTAGCACATTATAAGATTTCCCCTTTCTCTGGGTTAGACCCAGTAGCATTGCTAGGGAGTTGCAGGCCACACTGGGTGATGCACACAGGGGAGTGACACCACTATTGGCCCAAACTTTTTAAATCTTGGTATTTTCAAACAATGCCATCATGTTATATATCATTTAATGTGTGATTTCATGCAGAATTCAATGAGACAAACCTAGCTGAAATATCTCTATTCTATCAAAAGTTATAGCCAAAAAAACCCTACAGGGGTGGGGCAATGGTGCATCTTCATGCTCAACTCAAGGGGTGTTGCCCTACCTACTGCACGGAAGGTGGTTCATCATGAGGTTTATGCACTGGCCTCCTGCACCGGGTAATGCAAACCCTAGTGACGCCACTGGTTAGATCTCACAGGGGTCCTTCCATTCCATCTCTCACTGATCCAATATTGCTGATGATTTCTCCTGCTCCCAAGCTTCTATCCAGTAAGCAGGTTCTCATCCCTCCCTCTACTACATAACAAGTCCCCTGCAAGGGGGGTGCTTGTAGTTATTTTGTGGAATTCTAGGGAAGGAAAAGTTGCAAATTTGGAGAATTTGTGAGAAAACAGAGAGAGCGAGAGGGAAGTTTTCCTTCTTCTCTCATTGTACTTGTTCTTGATGTCACCCTGTGATATTGATTGGCAGTAAATTCAGGAAAGACAAAAGAAAATTCTTCTTCACAGAATACGTAATTGATTTACAGTGCAATCCTGTCTTGTTCTGGAATAGGCAGACCAGGAGGCCTGCGCTGCATCCAGCGCAAGATTGGGACCTGAAGTGGCTCACTCAGAGGCAAGGGAAAATTCTTCCCCTTACCCCCGGGCAAGCAACCACAGCCCCAGTGGGTCTCCTTAGACTTGCGCCACCTCCGGAGGTGGCATAAGTCCGAGGAGACTGCTGCTCGGGGAATGGGGTTGGGATCCGTCATAACAGTCCACTCCACCCCAGGGACTGCCCACCACCTGCCCTCCCTCTACCCCAGAACACCTTCTTCTCGCCGCCTCCCTCCTCTCCCTAGACCCTTGCACAGGCTGAGCTCGGCTGACACAAGTCTCCCTGCTCGAGTCAGCACAGAGGCTGGATTCAGCCTCCGCAGGCCAGCGTGCATCCCTGCGTTGGCCCAGCCGACTCTGGAAGAGGTGTAAACATGCTTTATGGCACGTTTGCAACCCTCCTGGATCAGCGCGAGGCACTTGTGCCAGTCCAAGGCACAGTCAGGATTGCGCCCTTAGAGAATTTGCTGCCACACAATCGTGTGATGGACACCAGGATAGTTTTCTGTAAAGGAAGATGAGACCCGTTCTGATCTGTGATTAGGTCTATCTGCTGGTATTGGCAGGATGGGCATATGGAACTTTGAGCATCACAGGCATTTTGCCTTTGGATGTCAACTGCTGAGAAGCAACAGCTTCCCAGACCAAACTGGTTGGCCACTGTGGGAAGTACATTGCTGGATGAGATCGGCTATTTTCAACCTTTTTCCTCTCTAGGTGCTAAAATTGTCAAGGCACACCATCAGTTTTTTTTAATTGACAAGGCACACTGTGCTGCCAGTGGGAGGCTCACATCCCCCAGTGTGGATCTGATGTTCTTATCTATGAAGAATACAAGGAATGCTTCGGCACAATGTTTTGTCTGCCCTTGACCTCACTGTTTTAGGGCCCAATCCTATCCAATTTTCCAGTGCCAGTGGAGCCGTGCCAATGGGGCGTGCACTGCATTATATGGTGGGGAGGCAGTCACAGAGCCCTCCTTAAGGTAACACATATTCCAATACTTTCAGAAAGCCCCAGTGACTGCCCCTCCACCACAGGATGCAGCACAAACCCCACTGGCACAACTGCACCAGCAATGAAAATTTGGATAGAATTGGGCCCTGCGTCAATCGCCGTTTGAGATATCTGTCAGTACTACCCCCTTGACTTCTTCCATGTTTTCTCATGAAAGTGTGTTCTGGGCATGAAAGCCCAGCCTAAGGACCCAATTCTATCCAACTTTCCAGCTGCAATGCAGCCGCAATGCAGCCCAAAGGTAAAGTAACAAATGTTCCCTTATCGAGAGGAGGCCTCCCTGTCTCCTGCCCAACCACAGGATGCAGTGCATACCCTGTTGGCAGGGCTACGTCAGTACTGAAAAGTTGAATACAATTGGGCCCTGAGGGAAGGTTCTGAACAACTGGAAAGCCACCATCCTTCATTTCAAACAGGTATATGGCATTGTCTGACTTGGCTATGAAGACTTTGATCCTCTGACTATTAAGTTTCTTTAATTTCTTCCAGAACAAGTATCAAGGTTTCATTTTTGATGTTGTCTCGAAACAAGCCTTTGATGTTTGCATCATGCTCCTTATCTGCTTAAACATGGTGACCATGATGGTGGAAACAGATGATCAGAGTCAGGAAAAAGTGAACATCCTTTATAAAATCAACTTGGTGTTTGTGGCCATCTTCACAGCAGAGTGCATCTTCAAAATGCTGGCGCTGAGACACTACTATTTCACCAACGGCTGGAATATATTTGATTTTGTGGTTGTGATTCTCTCAATTGTGGGTAAGTAAAACCCAGCATATACAGAGAAGACAGTGTTTTCTCTAAAATCACATAGGGCTCAATCTTATTCAATTCTCCAGCACCGATGCAGCCACAATGCTGCCCTGAGACAAAGGAACAAACATTCCCTTACATTGAGGGGGCTTCTGTTACTGCCCACCACCACCACAGGATGCAAAGCGTGTCCCATTGGTACAGCTGCCTCAGTGCTGGAAAGTTGGATGGGATTGGGCCCATAGTCTAAACTGGCTACAGAGCAGTGACATATGGTGGGGGCGGGTAGTTGGTACACGGAGGTATGTTCCAGATTTTTATTAAAAAAACTATTCATGCCCAAATGTGATTATTACAGTATGATGCTATTACAGTATGACACTGCAGTATGATGCAGGAAGGCAATCTTCCACCTGTTGGCATGCTGACCATTGTTGAGTAAGCTCCAGTGTATCTCTGAGAGCTCTAGATAGAAGTTCATCACCTCCTGAACTCAACCAACAGCTTGAACATTTTCCAGGAGGTAGTGAACAACGGTCACACATCAGACATCTATTTGGACATTCACGAGAGCAGTCACCATTGCAAAACATGGCTTTATCAGATCACGGATGTGATGTCAAATAGATGTACAACTGTGGCCTTTTCCTGCCATCTCCTTCCCCACAGTGTTGTAGGATGTGCAAAGAACTCCTGAGAACTTTCAGTAGTCTTATCAAAACTCTTCTGGCTTCTCTTGAAATTCTTCAGATGTTGTGCCTGCGGAGGAAGGAGCCCCCAAGTTGTCTCTGACGTTTGCTTTAGCTGAAATGCCAGTGGCCAAGTGCTCATTTGTGCCTTCTCAGTAGCAGTCAGCCCTTCTGCTTTTCCTTGTTCTCAGCACTGCTGTGAGCAACTACAGGGTCTGCCCTGAGCCTGCAAACAGGCTTCCATATGAAACACCAGCATGGATTCAGGTGTATTTCTGAATGCACAGCCACACTGACGCCGTGATTCCAATTAGGTCTCTTTGGGCTGGCTTCTTGTATCTTTTGATGTGAAAAGAGAAGTGTATTGTTTTCCAGAGCCACTAGTTGCGATGCACACCTTGTTACACATAACTGCATTGGGGGGGGGGGGTCAGAGACAGTAACAGCACAATCCTATACATGTTTATTCAGAAATAAGTCCTATTCAACGAGGCTTTCTCTCAGGTGAGCATGTATAGGATTGCAGCCTACGTTCTGCTATCTTAGGTATACTGATTGTCCAGTCCTATCCACCCGGTACAGTGAACCTGCCTTATCTACTGGTCTGGCACTATCCATGGATGTGTGGTCCCCTTTTAAAAACATTTTTTAAAAAATTAAAAATCAGTAAGAACATACCCTTCCCTACCTTTGCATGCAAAAATGTGCCATTTGCAGGCCTATGCTCCTGTAAGCCATTTCCTGGTTGCGTGATGCTCAACCAGGAAGTGGCTTACAAGGGGACAGAAGACTAGTCTGCAGCCTTGCAAATAGAGCAGTTTTGCAACGTGAAAGTAGGAAAGGCTATTTTCTTAACTGATTTTTCCTTTTTAAAATGTTTTTGAAAGGGACTTCAGTATTGTGGATATCAGTATTGGGGGAAGGGGGGTGGAAGCAAACTCCCTGTGGATCCTGAGGGACGAATGTGCACTGCCACACCACACAGGCTGTCATTGCAGCAACCTCTCCACCATTCTGTGGAGAGCTACCACTGGTGCAAGACCCAGAGGCTGCACACTGCCAACAGCCATAGGGAAGGCTCATGCCCTAAATTTGAGTTTTTATTCTACAGCCTTTGCTAATGCCCTAACCAGATGTTTGTTTCTTTTTTCCCCTCCTTTCTTCTCCCAAGGCTCTGTGCTTTCTGACATCATCCAGAAATATTTTTTCTCCCCTACTCTCTTCCGAGTCATTCGCTTGGCGCGGATCGGTCGGATCCTGAGACTTATAAGAGGAGCCAAAGGAATCCGAACTCTCCTGTTTGCCTTAATGATGTCCCTTCCCGCGTTGTTTAATATTGGCCTCCTGCTTTTCCTGGTTATGTTCATTTATGCCATTTTTGGCATGGCCAACTTTGCGTATGTGAAGAAGGAACATGGGATCGACGACATGTTCAACTTCCAGACGTTTGCCAACAGCATGCTCTGTCTCTTCCAAATCACTACATCCGCTGGCTGGGATGGGCTTCTCAATCCCATTTTGAACACTGGACCACCATATTGTGACCCACACCATAATAATACAAATGGTTCAAAGGGAGACTGTGGCAGTCCTGCAGTGGGGATTCTCTTCTTTGTTACCTATATCATTATATCCTTCCTTATCGTTGTAAACATGTACATAGCTATTATTTTAGAGAACTTCAGTGTTGCCACTGAAGAGAGTACAGAGCCTCTAAGCGAGGATGACTTTGATATGTTTTATGAAATTTGGGAGAGGTTTGACCCAGAAGCTACTCAGTTTATCGAGTACGATGCACTTTCCAATTTTGCAGATGCCCTCTCCGAACCTTTACGTATCGCAAAGCCCAACAAAATTAAGCTCATAGCTATGGACCTGCCCATGGTGAGTGGAGACAGGATCCATTGCTTAGATATTCTGTTTGCTTTCACCAAAAGAGTGCTGGGAGAATCCGGAGAGATGGATGCCCTCAAAATACAGATGGAGGAAAAATTCATGGCTGCCAATCCATCAAAGATCTCCTATGAACCTATCACAACCACACTCAGGCGAAAACAGGAAGAGGTTTCTGCCATAGTCATCCAGAGGGCCTATAGAAGCCACCTCTTCCTGCGCTCTCTCAAGCAGGCCTCTTTCTTGTACCGTCAAACCGTTTGCCACCTTGGAGATGACGCGCCCGAGAAAGAAGGCCTCATTGCATTCATGATGACTGAAAACTACTGCAGGCCAATAGACAAGTCCGAAACCCTCTCCTCCACATCTTTCCCTCCTTCTTACGATAGCGTCACCAGAGGCACCAGTGACAATTTTCAACTACGGTTGACGGACTCTAGCAAAAGCGATGAACATCTGGACGATCAGTTGTCACCCGACAGAGATAAAGAGTCAATTGTTTAAATGTTTTGGTCTAGAACACTTTAAAAAAATATATTGTTTACAGAATGTAATGCTGTAACTACACAACAGTTGAAGCAGCCTTTTAAAACATTAGTTGCAAAGGAAAATAAGAAGGGAGGTTAATAACCCTTAATGAGGGGCTGTGCGGCAATGTGTTATATAGGTATATAACCTTTGACCCTGCTCTCTTCAACTTTGCTCAATGTTTATATTTATATATACACTGGGGTGGGGTGGGGGGGTCCAGAACAAGGTCACAACTGCTAAAGCAGTGGTGTGATTATGGAGACGTGACTAGACTGTAACAGTAAATACTTTATATCTATCCACAGATAAAACCTGACCGCATAATTTCATTTTAAGGTCTTACTTATATTAGTGCATTTACTTACAACAAACATACGACCTTGCGTTCTACGAGAACAGAGAGAGAGAGAGAGAGAAGAGAAAGAGGGAGGGAAGGAGGACTCACAGAGCTGCTGTAGCAACAATGTAACACTTAATGTATATGTTGTGAATGGTCTTTCATAAATTTATTATATTTGATATTTTTTTACTTAAAGAAAAAGATATAATTGTCTCTTTTTCCATGGAGATGGACGATGCGGACACTCTACGTGATTAACTGGGAACCAGGGATGGTTTCCAGAACAACAGGAGATGCTACTGCTCATCAAGGAAATTCATTACCAGGCAAAAATACCAAGTCAGTGACATTTGAACCTTGTTTTACAGCAGAGCCCTCCCCCCCTTTGGAACATTCGGCTGCCTGCCTGAAGTTTAACCCAGGGAAAACAGAAAGAAGGAAGGAAGTGATGTCAGAGAAAGCAAGACATGGGTGGTTGGATTTTGTTTTGGATTTTTTTTTTTCTCTTCTGTCCTGCAGGATATTAGACACTAATGGATTCTGCTTGTAAACCTGCCAATAAAAGCACTATTTTTTCAGAATGCTGCTGGAATCTGCTTTGTACGTGGCAAAAGATGCTCTGAGTCCTTTTACAAATACTTTCTGGCTTGGGAAAATTCCCCACCGCACCATACAGCAGGATAACAACGAAATGGTCTGGAAACAGAATGTTTTCACCAACGATTTTGTCTGAAGCTGTGCAAGCATTCACTTGCATTTATCTTAAGAGGCATTACGTTTTGCTTTTAGGAGGGCAGGACTGGTTAGCTGTTGGTGGAAGAACGGCTAAGGACAGAAGGAGAGGCAGTGGCCTGGCTACAGGAGGGGTGGCGTGGTAAGTATTGCAGGCAGTGACGGCAGGCAGCCCAACACGACGTGTGAGCGACCCCTCCCACTTGCCGTCAGAGCCATTCTGGGCAGCAAGGAAGAGGTGCAGGAGCGCCGACAGTGAGTGGGAGGGACCACTTACACAGCGCATTGCGCTGCCTGCAATACTAACAGTGCCACCCCTCCTGTAGCTACACCATTGAGGAGTGGAGAGGAGAGGAAGACTGCTTAAGGAGGTGAATAATCAAGGATTCTGAAACTGCACTGCAAATAGATTCCCACAAGCCAACAAAGTATCCATAGGAGCCCTACCCTGAAATATAACAAACAGCCCGATCCTGTCCTTCCTGTCTCCCTGCTGGTGCAGCTGTGATGAAAAGGAGGGGGCAGAGCAGGAAGGTTCGGAAGGGAAAGGGGATTTAAATCCCTTTTTCCCCCCTCCATAAATCTCACGTTCTGTGCCAGTCCAAGGAGAGAAAATCAGCAGGGATGCTGCAAAAGTGGAGGTCAGGATCTGGCACATGCCATTGCCGCTAGCTCCAACCCCTCCCGCAGCCTCTCCAACCCTGTTCCTTTCACTCGCCCATCCCCATTCTGCCCTCCCCAACTCCTCCCATATCCTGCACTGGCTTACCTGCTCCAGAGCAAGAAGGCTCTGGTGGAATGCGGCCCTTTAGGGTTTGCATGCTTGGAACAAACAAGCGGGAAGGGCTGTTACTTTCATAAGTTGCTTGTCAGATTCCAAGGGGTGAGGGGTAAGATGCTGGACTAGCTAAATCTGTGATCTAATAGAGCAGGGCTGCTCTTATGTTCTAATAAACTGACTAGAAGCAAGATCAATTTTAGATGACATGGAGAAGCCTAACTGCAACAGGAAGAACAAAATAATTGCACTTCTTGGGCCCTCCCACTCTTTCATTATGTCTTTTGCAATTGTCTAGATTAGAATATACTGTTAATCTACTGGGAAGTGCCGGAGAATTTAGAATCGGGGAAATTCTGAATGTTGTTTCCTTCCCATACTCACCATCATGTGCAAATGTTAGCAGAGGCTGCAATCAGAGAGAGAAGCCTCAATCTTAGTCACAGCTCTGCTTGCTGAAATGTCAACCTATTTATGCCAGAGTTTGAACTGCAGAGAATTATTATTATTATTATTATTAACTTTATTTCTACCCCGCCTTTCTCCCCAGAGGGACTCAAGGCAGCTTACAACAAGGTTAAAACAAATTAAAAAACATAATTTAAAAACAGATAAAAGCATATTAACAACATATCATAAAAACAATAGTCAGATAAAAAAGAGAAGCACCTCCACTTGCCTTTTGTGGCATAAGAACATAAGAAAAGCCCTCCTGGATCAGGCCACAGGCCCTTCTAAACCAGCTTCCTGTGGCCCACCAGATGCCTCAGGGAATACACAAGATAACAAGGTGCATGCATCCTGGTGCCCTCCCTTGCACCTGGAATTCTAAGGTAGAATACTACTAAAACCAGGAGGTTGCACATACACATCATGGCTTGTAACATGTGGTGGACTTTTCCTCCAGAAATCTGTCCAATCCCCTTTCAAAGGCATCTAGGCCAGACACCATCACCACATCCTGTGGCAAGGAGTTCAAAAGACTTAGGGTGTAATCCTAACCCCTTATGTCAGTGCTTTCCAGCACTGGCATAGCGGTGCCAATGGGGCATGTGCTGCATCCTTCAGTTGGGTGTCACTCATGGAGGCCTCTCAAAGTAAGGGAATGTTTGTTCCCTTACCTCAAAGCTGCATTGCCCTAATGTCAGTGCTGGAAAGCACCAACATAAGAGGTTAGGATTGCGCCCTAATTCCATTCTTATTTTGTCTGTTCTAACAACCCCCTTAACTACTATTTTAAAAAGTACAGGAGGGGACATTACACAGCTAACATTTGTAAGGGATCGAGGGCATTGGAACGGCTTATAGATTTCATTAAGGCCTCACTGTCTTCTTCCCATAATGCTCGTGTTCTCAGAAACCACTTTGAACCTGACCCCAATCCAGTTCCAGGGATTCTTATTTATTTACTTACTTAATTCTTATATCACATTGCCAAGCAATCAATGCAAATTAAGCAACAGTTGTTGAAAAAAAAATCATAAAAATAATGAATGCAACATCTATAAATACTAAAATGATATTAAAACCAATAAACAGTTACAGAGGTAGAAATGTTTTATTTTTTTAAGATTCTTCTTTTAGGGATTGTAGCATTACAGTGCAATCTTATGAAAATCTACTCACAAGTAAGTCTCATTAAATTCAATGGGACTAATACCCAGGTATGTATAGAACTGCAACCTTAGACAAACATAGCCCAAGAGTTCTGTTACAGCACTAATTTTTTTCCCAGCTTCAAACGATAATTTTTTCAAATCTGTTATATCATTTCTCCAAGTCTCTTGAAACTAAAATTAACACTCAGTGAAATATGTAAACTATTGTAGGTTTCTTCCTGAGCCTTTTCAAAACAACATTTAATTTTAGCAAAATTAAATGAAATCACGCTCTCCAGAATACCAGCTCCCAATCGTCAGTTAAAAACCAGATTACCTCCAGGGAACTAGGGTTGCCTGCTTTGCAAAGAAATAATCCTGCATAAAAATAAACAGAAAATACAGATGTTTTTTAATCTTAGTTTTGCTGCAATGTTAAAGGGACAGGATCACCACTATCACAAACAGGGCCACAGTATTTTACTTTCTGTTACTTGCTGCATTTAGGTCTGCATAAGGAAGCCCTCCAGGAGCCCTTTTCACACACAGTCAGGATGGAACAAATATGACTTACTCAGGCCCCTGCGTCTACTCACAAGTAAATTTGTTGTGATTGTGTATTCGGTGAAAACCCCATCAAATATGGGAGGCTGACTTATTTTAACTCCTGGGTTTTATTTTTTAATTGAGAAATAGGTTAGTAATACTCAAAAGTAATAAACTTTGTACATGCATACTCTTCCTTCTTGAGGATAAAATTGGCCCCTTGCATGTGAAAGAGATGCCCATATGCCACAAGAAATTGTTGTGAAAATAATGAAAATTCCTTTGGAAGATATACTTTGATGGCTATGTCTAGTTTGATGGGAGTTTTTTTATCATGATGGTCCAGTCCTGGAATATTTACTCCTGAGTAGGTTCTGTTACCCGTCAGGGAGAGTTACCTGCTCCACCTGGACTGTGTGCGAGAGTGTCCCCACAGGTGGCTATCAGACTTCAATATACACATAATGTCTACCTGAATTACGCAGTCAGTGGCTGAAACATAGTTGGCAACCTTCAGTTTCGAAAGACTATGGTATCGGTATCTCTGGTTCTGGAACAGCGTCTAGTGTGGCTGAAAAGGCCAATTCAGGAGTGACAATCCCTTCCACACTGGGAGCAAGTGCAGTCTGTCCCTGGTCTGTCTCCCTGGCTATGGGCCTTCATTCTTTGCTTTTACACCAATCTTCTGTGCTTGAACAGGGAGGGCATGTGTAGCTGTTTCCCCAATCTGAGTGTTCCTCAAGTAGTGGAAAGGAGACATGCAGTGGGTGGGGAGACAGGTGAGGCAGAGCCTCCCTACCAGAGTCTTTCGAAAAGCGCTGCCACCCTGTGAGGTGTGCAAGCATTCACAACCCATGCTCACAGCTTGTACACCTCACCCACCCGCAGCAGTGCTTTTTGAAGGACTCTGGTGAGGAGGCTGTACCTCACCACCCACCTGCTCAGTGCTCAGTGCTTATAGTTACTCAAGGGGCTAAATAAGATGGGGTAGAGAGAGGCAGAGCCTGACCAGATGGTGTGAGGCTGTGAGCATCTTGGGCAACTAGGTGGCTCTAGAGACCAGCGACATGAGGCGTGGGGGCAGAAGGGGAGGCAGCAACGCTCCGCCAGGGTTATTCAAACAGCACAGCTGCTGCTGCAGAAGCTGTGAGGGTGCAAATACTCACCACCCACACACTCTGAGTGGCTGGAGCGTGTGGGTTGTAAGTGCTTGTGTCATCACAGCTGCAGTGGTGGCAGCACTTTCCAAAGAACTCTGCCTCACCTTCCACCCCGCATGGCACCTTGCTACTAGAGACCCATGGCTGACCCCACAGCTAAATGGCTTCTCAAGGATGCTGTTCTGGGCTGTGGCAGAGTTGGTTTCTCAGCTCCTGAAGTGAGACCAACAGAACTTGTTAGCTTCCAGCACAGGTACTGGAAGTGAGGTGGTGTCGTGTACTGGCTCAGAGACTGCACTGTAGATCAGGACTGCCCTGGTGGCCTTAGACAAGCCAATCAGCCTCAGCACGGCAAGCTTTGCTGTGCTCTGCTACATTGGCTGAGGCCTGGCCTACACCAGAGGGGGGTGTAGCTAGAGGGGGGTGTAAAGCACTAGGTTTTGTAGGGAGCCTCCCTGTGGCATGCAAGCAGCCCCTCTCCTTGGGAGCCAGATGTACACCACCATTTTGCTCCCCCCCCAATGGTTCCAAAGGGGAGGAGGAATGGCTGCTTGCATGCCATGGGGAGGCTCCCTGTAAAACTTAGTGCTTTGCACCCCCTCTAACTACGCTACTGGCCTACACATGCAGCAGAATGAGAAGACAAAGTGCCATTGCAGGTGGGGTGCCATTTCTCATTGTTTCCCCATGAAAAAAAACTCCCTGCAAGTCTCTCCTGCATGTATAGACTAGGTCCTCACTGCATTGACTAGGGAAGAGGGTCTCCCCCATGACTCACAGTGTTGCTCAGGAAGAGAAGGAAGCCTCCCATTGTTGCCTAGGCAATGCAGGAATGTGCTCCCATCCCCTTACCAAGCACTAGGGCTGATCCTAGCCATAGGGTCAAAGGCCCTCCTCTCCAAAGCATCAACTAAGGGATCAATCACAGCCCACAAATGAAGTTGCTAAATGGAAGGCTTCCACTGCAGCCCAGAACTAGTTGCCTTGCATCCAGGAAACAGCAACTTTCGTCAAGTTCTTTTTTGAAATATGGACCTTTAGGAACAGATAATTCTTCACGTGTCAGATTGTTTTACAGTCCCAGCAGCTGCAGGAACTCCTTCAGGTCTCCCTCTGCAACCAAATGGAACTGGCATCTTAAGAGGAATCAATGCACCTAGTCAGGTAACCCTTTTATCGGGAGGTTAATTGCTACACTTTAAAGGGTGTAGTGCAATCTATAGAAAGGCTTCCATTAATTTTAGGCAACACTTAACTAAGCCTGTGGAGAACTGCTCTCGTCCTCCAGTTGAAGATGAACCTGCAGCACTGGGAGGTCATCTAATGGCGATGTTACCACATGGTGTTTTGGGTGGACTGCTCCTTCCCTGCAATAGAACCGAAAGGCGAAGGAAGCAATGGGACAATGACTCACCTCCAAAACAGAAGTCATGAAAAGTCTTAAAAACATTGGTAGAAAGAAAGAAAGAAAGAAAGAAAGAAAGAAAGAAAGAAAGAAAGAAAGAAAGAAAGAAAGAAAGAAAGAAAGCCAGGATTTCACCATGTTGTAAGTGGTTCCCAAACCTTTTAGCAATGGGACCCACTTCTAAAAATGACAATCTTATGAGACCCACCTAGGTTTACAAGGTTTTTAAAAAGGAGATCTAAAAAGAAATATTTTCTATTTATTTACTTACAGGTGATTTTTTATTTGTTTATTTATTTACAAAAAAAAACAAAACTCAATCATGGCCCAATTTTGGGTGGGTCACAAAGGGCTGGGCAGAGCCTCCAATGTAAACACATGTGATGAAAAGATCAGATAACTAATTGTCTCAAGCCCTGAGGCTATTTAAAAATCAGATAGCTGCTAATTACTCTGCAAATAGCTCTCACAGTTTAGGAACCACTGCTGTAATCAGTACAAATTGTTGAAAGCTACCTGTAGTCATAAGAGGGACCAGGTACCCTTTGAAATGGGAACCAGGAGGCACAGTGGAGTTAACAGTTGCAGGGATAATTGAATGGCCCAGGGCCTTCTTTGTGTATAGGAAGGAGTGCACTGCTCTCCATTCTAGAATTTCTAGACATGCTCTCCCAGTTCTGTCCAAATCCTGGGATGGACTCAGCAGATGGGTGACAAAGATTAATTGCAGGCCATTTGGGGGCTGACATTGGGCATCATCATCATTATAGTTGGACCTCAGTATACATGGGGGATCTGTTACCAGACACACCCAAGTACACACACCTGTGGATACCGAAACCTGCAGATAAGCAAATCCACTGGTCCTGCCATAGGACCTCCAGATGTGGAGGTGTTCTCTGGTTACATCTGGAGATGTTTCTGAGGCCTGCAGAGGCCTGGAGGTCCCAAATCTGTAGACAGGAAGAATAGACCTGTATTATTATTATTACTAATAATATGAAAATGTTGCTTTTCAACATAAAAAGTTCACAAAGTGGTTTATGGACAAAATCAAATCATGCGAAGGCCCTTCCCCGGGGCTGATCTGCCTGCGTGGATCAACAGGGACTTGCACCAGCGGGATATTGCCAACTCAGTTCCAAGTTGACTCATTACAGTTGCTTGGGCTTACCTTGGGACAAGGGATCCAATGTCCCCTTACCCCAAGGAGAATTCATCAGCCAAAAATTCCCTGCAGGACACAGCGTAGCCCACACCGGTGCCTCTGAATTGCTGCACAGGGATTTACATTGCATTGGGCTGCCTGGCTCTAACCCAGTGACACAATCAGAAAGCAGTTTCAGGCATATAACAGCCCAAGCTATTAAATTGGATGCATATCTGTGCTGCAGCGAGGATGTGGATCAGGCTGGATAGCTTCCTTTGTACTTATCCTCATCTGATCCACAAGCACAGTTTCCAATCTAGCGAGGGAATCCACGTGCAGAAATCTGCTTCAAAACTTAGCTCTCCCTCGGTGGATCAGGGTGAATTTAAATCAGAAGATCAGTTTCATTTAATTGAACATTAAAAATAAAACTCTTCCAACAGTCTTTTAATTTTTAATATATTTTGTTTTAGGAACAACAACCCCACATTTGGAGAATATCCAAGAAGAAAGTATAGATCGCTATCACTTAATTGCTGGGCTGTTCCTGATTCTCGTAATGTAAGATTTACATTTTCTTTTCTTTCATTTTTATTTATTCATTATGCCTATACCCTACTTTTTCTCCAAGGCTTCAGAGCAGCTTCTTTATGGTTCCCAGACTATTAAGTCTCCCATCCAGAGGTCGCGTTGGCAGCAACTGTTACCCTGCACATGCCCAATCTCGTCTGATGTCAGAAGCTAAGCAGGGTCAGGCCTGGTTAGTACTTGGATGGGAGACCGCCTGGGAATACCAGGTGCTGTAGGCGTATACCATAGTCTTTCGAGACTGAAGGTTGCCAACCAACCAGAAGTCGCGTAGCTACAGGGGGTGGGGAGCATGGTAAGTATTGCAGGTACTGCAATGAGCCATGTAAGCCCCCCCCCCCCACTATCCATTGGAGCCATTCTGGCACAATGGCAGCTGCAATGCAGTCTCTGCCCATATTGTCTCCAATGGGGAGTGGGCAAGGCCGCTTATATGGTAGACCTCTCATCTTGCATAATTCCCTTTACAAGTTATCTAACTAGTGGCTAATAGCATATTTTGTGGCAGAGAATTCCATACATTCATTCTGCATCAGGAAGAGAAGTACTTCCTCTTGTCTGTCTCGAATCTCCTGTCCGACAGCTTCAGTGGGTTACCCTGATTTCTGTGATTGGTTATTGGGAAAAACTTCCCTCTGTTCATTTTCTTCACACCAGGCATAATGTCATAATTGATCATTTCTTTTTCTCAAAGCAGACACCAAAAAGCTTGAGCCATTCCCCACAGGGACAGTGTGAGCATGTTGGTTGCCTTCTTCTGCAGCAAAGGTTTCCATGTTTCTCCACTAAAACTGCCTCTGAGTCATTCGCTGAAATCCTCTACACTCTTACCTGAGAGTGAGCCACATTGAACTCAGTGGAGCTTACGGCTGAGTAGATGTGCACCGGATTGCACAGATGGTCATCTTTTCCAAGAACAGAGCCTCATTCCAACACAAATCTAGACATACCTAGACCTGTTGCAACCTACAGGCATGAGTGTGCCTAGGTCATGACCCAGCTCCTCTTGAGCTGCTATTAGTGTACCAAAGAAATACTGTACAGCAGTGTTTCTCAAACTGTGGGTCGGGACCCACTAGATGGGTTGCAAGCCAATTTCAGGGTGGGTCCCCATTCATTTCAATGTTTTATTTTTACTATGTGAAACTTTATGCTGCTATGGTATGTGACTGCATTTGGGGAAATGTTACAGACCTGTACTTCTTACAAGCTACTATGTATATTCTTTTAATATTGATAATAGATGGGACTTACTCCTGGGTAAGTGTGGGTAGGATTGCAGCCTAGGATTCTTAAAAATTTCCCTACTTAATCATGTCACTTCTGGTCATGACATCACCTGTAGGTCCTGACAGGTTCTCATTCTAAAAAGTGGGTCCCAGTGCTAAATGTGTGAGAACCATGGCGGCACAGTGTATGGATTCCCCCCCCCCCCAAGGGAATACCAGCCAGCCCTTGGCAATGAGTAAAAGAATCCTGTAATGTTGCTGATAGACCCAGAATGTTGAGTGAAGGTGCTGAACTGCAGACTTATAGGTAAGCTCTTGTCAAGCCTTCAGCGCAAGCTACTTTCGCAACCCAGCAAGTCAGTCACTCAAGAACATCATGTACCTGGGCTCAGCCTCATTCTGGGAATGCATGAAATCAATGTCGTGCTTTGAAGGATTTGCATTGCTTCCGATACTCTTGGTTCGTTCAGCAAAGTCATGCACTCCAGCAGAGAACTCTCCCAAAACAAAGCACTATGTCTTGCAGGGAGCCTCACTACACAGTGTGCAAGTGGCCCCTCCCCCTCCCCTTCAGAGCCATTCCAGGCAGGAGGAGCAAAACGGGGGCATTTGCCTCCTTGCCCCCTGCATTTGCCTCCACTTTGCTCCCCCTCCCCCCAAATGGCTCTGAAGGGAAGGGCCACTTGCACACTGCGGTAAGACTCCCTGCAAAACTTAGTGCTTTGCACCTCCTCTAGTTATGCCACTGGTGTTCTCATCCCTTGTGAGTCAGAAGGTCAAACAAGACATTAGGGCCGTCTCTCTCTCTCGTGTTTATTTCTCTTTTAAAAATCATCTGCAAGGAGGATCTAGATTGGGACTGATGTGTGTTGTGCCACAGCTCCTCCCCACTGGGCCTTGTGCCCCCTTAAGGCTGATTAGTTTCCTTTGTTAAACTCACAAGTGCAGCAAGCAAAAGTCAGAGTCAGGTCCCAGTCCAATAAAGGCAGATTGCCAACTCACAGTCCAAGGTCAAAGTCCAGGTAAGTCAGGTCTCCTCTGGGTCAGGGTAGCCTTTGGTCCTTCTGAAGCTGCCTTTTATCCTTGGATGTCTCATAATCCAAAATGTAGCTCAGCTGTGAGCTACCTTGTTAAGTCCAAATTAGGCTCAGCTGAGCCATCTCTTCAGTCCATTCAAAGTCCCATCAAGGTCAAATGAAGCTCAGGTGTCTATCAGAGTCCCATTGGCCTTGATAGGCTCCATTACAGCTATGGAGCCAGCCCTGCCCTTCCCAGAGCTGTCAACCAGCTGTCAAAACATGGAATCGCTGTCAACACCACATTATCCACCTGATGATCTTCTGATCTTCCATTACAATGTGTGGCTGGAGGAGGGAGTGCAACCCATTCTTGCCCACCACTTCCCCAACAAAAATCCCCCCAATGTGACAATTTGCCCCAAATATGCAACTGGGGGCTAAATTTGGGAGGGAAATGGAAGGGGCAAGGTGTTAACCTCCACCTTACCTACCCTGTAGTACCCAGACCTCAGATACCCAGAGCTCTGTAATAAATGTGCCAGTGGTTGGCACTGAATGGTCCAAAACAGGTGGGGTAAATCGTTCACGTTAGTTATGACTGGGCATGTCACTGTTGTCCCAAGGAAGATGTCCAGCTCAGACCTGTGTGAACAAAGACAAGAATAAACCACTGTTATTGCTATTTTAGCCCTTGTATTCTTACACTCCTCCCCTTACCTGCTATTTAAAGGGGGGGAGCACAACACTGACAATAATGTGTTTCATATCTCATCTAGTTTGCCCTGGAGCTCACGAGAACACTGGATTCAGCTGGATTCAGAATTGCATAAGCAGTGCTACCCTATAATGGAAATGCGCAAGGTCCCTCAAGGAGATAGGGTGTGGTGTGGTGTCAACAGTGGCCCCTTGCTCTGGCTGGCAACCATGGGGACAACAGCAGGGCCTTAGATTGCAGTGCCACTGGAAGGCAATAGGGCTCTCAGGCATAAAAGCAGCACCTGATAAAGGGAGAGTTTGGTGGGTAGTAGGAAAGCTTGAAGGACGTGATGGGGCTTTTTGGCTGAACTGAACTGATGGATTAATGAACTGCGAAGCTGATGGACTAACTAACTAAAGGACAGATGGGTGAATGGACTTTGGAGACTGCTGGAGACCCTGGAGATTGGTGTGTGGCTGCCACGCCTAAGACCTGCTGAGGACCAAGGTGCTGCTGTAGTGGCTGGAGAAGCTGCTGGCAGGAGAGAGTCAGACCTCTACAGGATGAACAGGTGAGCTAC
Source organism: Tiliqua scincoides (assembly GCF_035046505.1). NCBI lineage: Eukaryota > Metazoa > Chordata > Lepidosauria > Squamata > Scincidae > Tiliqua > Tiliqua scincoides. Next base: position 6,045,911 of record NC_089825.1, read on the forward strand.
CCTGGTGGTGGGGTCCAGCAGTGCAGAACTAGGGTCATTTTGGGGAAAAGAAGGGGAGCTAATTAGCTGAAAGTGGACATAATTCTCTAAGTGAAGCTTGGACCAGGAATCTGGCGAAACACACCCCATGCCCCAGTCTGAAGAGCAAATGCCTGAACAGCAACAAAGGGAGTGAGTTCACACTGATGAAGTCCTCCTCCTCTAAGACAATCCAAGTTTCTGGATTGAAGGGGCACAAGCCTCCCTGGAAGCCCAGCATACAGAGTCATTTCCCACCGTGACCCTCTTCCCTGCACAACTGCATCTGAGTCTTGGGTGCCTTCTGGGGCAACCCCTCAGCTCACGCAGGATGATGTCCTGGCTGGTGCTGCACACAGGGACGGAGCACATACCTTAGAACTTGCCCCTGGACATGGTTCACAGTAATTTGCAATGTGTTGGGGCATTATAGCAGACAATTGTGTCATTAGTGTTGGTGTCACACAACGTAGTAACTCATTGTGTCAGCCCCATGGACCATGTCCGCCCCTGTAGCTCTGGGTATACCTAATCTGCCTGACCAGCCATTTCCCATCCCCCTGGCCTCATGGAGGGTGAGAGATGGAGGCCAGGTCTACTGAATTGATAGGCTTGGGCTCTGCCTTGTGAAGCCTGGTAGGCCTAAGCTCCAGAGATAAGTAGACCTGGGCTCATAAAATACAAAACTGATGCCAAATCTACTGGGGGTAGACCTGGGTTCCAAAACTTTTGGTGTCAACCCCCCCCCCCCATGGTGTCACCTGATACAGTCCACACACTCCTAGTGATGCCACTGGTGACAGATGTTCAACAGTTCCTCAACAATGGAATCAGAGTGGAGAATGTTCTCTCCAAGGCAGAATGCTTGTAAACTGCTGTGTTAAGAAGACAAGCCCAGTCTTGAGCTGTGACCTGGCAACTCAGTGGATGCAAAAAATGTGATTATATGCTGCTAAATAAATGCAGTCTTTTCATTTAAAGGTGCCACTTCCCCCAGAATCCCTTTCACCTGGCTTGGCTTTGCAGGTGGACTGCCATCTGAATATGTTGATGCCACACATCACAGACACCTTGTCACATATCTGAGTCAGCTCGGGGTACTGTGTGAGTCATTCATGTACCATCACCTTGGCTCCTCCTAGCTGGTAGTTGCTTTGGCTCATCAGGAACACAGGTAAAGGTTTAATGTTCCAAATGTCCATCTCCTCTTCAGCCTCTGAACAGGGTCAGACAGACCTGCCCTCAGGCTACATGGTTTTTTTCAGGAGGTATAGCAAGATAGTTCTGAGTGCAGTGAGGGTGTAATGCAGTCATATAGTGACTAAATGATTGAATCGTATGAGTGCTCAAAGCAGGAGATGAGGCTACCTATAGTGGTGTTAAAGCAATGACTAGGGGAGACATTGGCAGTAGCAGACCTCCCCAGCCCTGCGCCCTGGGGCAAAGGTTCATAATAGTGCCCCCATGTGCCAATCTGCCCCCCCCCCCACTTACCTGGAACGCATGGAGCCTTGTGCGACTCTAGGATGCACCAGAGAAGCATACTGAAGCTTCCCCAGGCTCTTAAACTGTGCTTCCGGCAAACCAGAAGCACAGTTTCCGACCGTGTCAGGAGCCTCAGTGAGGCTTCCGTGCAGTCCTAGAGATGCGTGAGGCTCTGCGCTTGGGGCGCTTGCCCCATCAAGCGAATGGCAGGTCCACCACTGGACATTGGTCCTGCCGCACATCAATCCGATGCATATGTTTGTGACGCTTTTCCCGCTCCAGCTGCCCTGTTTACCAGGGCAGCCCCCATATCCTGGATCCTGGGGCTGTTGCATAGCTGAGGGGGGGAGCCAAATTGTAAGTATTGCAGGTGCCACAAAGTGTCATGTAAGCAGGCCCACCCAGAGCCAATTAGAGCTATTCCAAGCAACTCGCAGGAGACACTGTTTGGTTTGGCAAAGTGCCTGTGTGTTGCCGCCACTGCCCGGAATGACTTTGACAGCCAGTGGGAGAGGCCACTTGCACAGCATGTTGTGATGCCTGCAGGACTTTTGGCCCCCCTCTAGCTACACTACTGCCCTGATGAAACACTGTCAGTATTTTGTCCCCATGTGCTGCTGATGTACCACCCCATCATCTCTCAGTGGCCTGCAAAGGAAGAAGGAAGCTGTACCAATTTAAAAAAAAAAAAAAAATACTCATTTTGAAAAAGAAAAGATTGCCATTTTGTCAATGGAAAAATGGGGAGATGGGTGGAATTCCTCTCAAAACGATTAGGATTTCCCTGATTTTTTCCTTTCCCTCTTCTTCATGCCAGTTTCATCATGCACACGATTTTTTTTTCCAGTAGTGTGAACTAAGCAACATATCCAGGCTCCACGTTATGATTTCAGCAGGTCATACCACCTCCTGAATCTCAGGGTTGCTGTGTCTCTGATCTGGCCATCCTTGGGGAGATGTACCTTGTCCCCAGACATGTGTACAAGAATGTGCACATGAACCTTCAGTCCCTTGGCAGTGCACAGCCTGCTGCCGTTTCACACACTCCTGTTGCCGAGGTGTATTTTGAACTCCTGTTAACAGATTGTTGGGCAATTATGCTTTCCTAGTATATTTTTAACCTAAAGAACAAACGCCCTCTTGGCTTTTTAAATCAGTGGAGGATAAGCTACTGCTGAGCAAGTGAGGAATGCATGTGGCAGATGGAGAAGAGCATTCAGCAGTGGGGAATGGGGGCAGCAGTGGGGAAAGCCCTACGCAGTGATCCTTGGCAAAGCAATTGGAAAGTTACGAGTCTTTCCCTATTTTGTAGGGCTGTATGAAAATGCCCCCCTGCCCACATTTACTTTCCCATTTGCAGGGAGCAGCCTGGGGATATTTGGTATTTTGGTTGTGGGGCAATGGTATTGGCAACCTTCAGTCTCGAAAGACTATGGTATCGCGCTCTGAAAGGTAGTTCTGGCACAGCGTCTAGTGTGGCTGAAAAGGCCAATCCGGGAGTGACAATCCCTTCCACACCGGGAGCAAGTGCAGTCTGTCCCTGGTCTGTCTCCCTGGCTATGGGCCTTCCTTCTTTGCCTCTTAGCCTCAGACTGTTGGCAAAGTGTCTCTTCAAACTGGGAAAGGCCATGCTGCACAGCCTGCCTCCAAGCGGGCCGCTCAGAGGCCAGGGTTTCCCACCTGTTGAGGTCCACTCCTAAGGCCTTCAGATCCCTCTTGCAGATGTCCTTGTATCGCAGCTGTGGTCTACCTGTAGGGCGCTTTCCTTGCACGAGTTCTCCATAGAGGAGATCCTTTGGGATCCGGCCATCATCCATTCTCACGACATGACCAAGCCAACGCAGGCGTCTCTGTTTCAGCAGTGAATATATGCTAGGGATTCCAGCACGTTCCAGGACTGTGTTGTTTGGAACTTTGTCCTGCCAGGTGATGCCGAGGATGCGTCGGAGGCAGCGCATGTGGAAAGCGCTCAGTTTCCTCTCCTGTTGTGAGCGAAGAGTCCATGACTCGCTGCAGTACAGAAGTGTACTCAGGACGCAAGCTCTGTAGACCTGGATCTTGGTATGTTCCGTCAGCTTCTTGTTGGACCAGACTCTCTTTGTGAGTCTGGAAAACGTGGTAGCTGCTTTACCGATGCGCTTGTTTAGCTCGGTATCGAGAGAATGAGTGTCGGAGATCGTTGAGCCAAGGTACACAAAGTCATGGACAACCTCCAGTTCATGCTCAGAGATTGTAATGCAGGGAGGTGAGTCCACATCCTGAACCATGACCCTTCATCATGGTTCATGTGTGATGTTCATCATGTGTGATGTGTGATGTGTGATGTTCATCATGTGTGATGGCTCCACATCAGACCCTTTTGACATCCGAAGTGGAGTGAAGCAGGGCTGTGTTCTTGCACCAACCTTGTTTGGGATTTTCTTCGCTGTCCTGCTGAAGCAGGCCTTTGGAACTGCAACAGAAGGCATCTATCTCCGGACCAGATCAGACGGAAAGCTCTTCAACCTCTCCAGACTGAGAGCAAAATCCAAAGTCCAGCTGAAATGTCTGCGTGACTTCCTCTTTGCCGACGATGCAGCTGTCACTACCCACTCTGCCAAAGATCTCCAGCAGCTCATGGATCGTTTTAGCAAGGCCTGCCAAGATTTTGGACTGACAATCAGCCTGAAGAAAACACAGGTCATGGTTCAGGATGTGGACTCACCTGTGGGGCAATAATGTTTTCAGAATACAGGTTGAGCCTATTTATCTGCAGGTTTTTCTTTTGAGGATCCATCTTAACATGGGTTCCCCAGATCCGCATTGAGCTGAACTTGGCCTAAACTGAACCCTCTGAAGATGACTGGAGCTGTATTCCAGTTGCCTCTGGAGAGTTTTCTAAAGCCTGTAGAGGCCGCACACATCCACCCTTGGCCTCTGTGGGCTTCAGAATGACCCCGGAGTGTGGGCTTTTCCTGGTTTCAGAGTACCTTGTAAGGGCAAAAAAAGTCACTTCCGGCTTCCTCAAGGAAAACCGGAAGCCATGCTTTTTTGCACTCTGGGGTATTCTGAAACCTGGCTTTCTGCAGGCTTCAGAAAATCCTCCAGAGCTGTGCTGAACTCGCCTTTGGAGGGTATAAAGGTGCTGAAACCACAATTTCATTATCCACGGTTTCTGGTATCTACAGGAGGTCTGAGAACAGATTCCTCACAGATAACAAGGTGCCACCTGTATGTTACCAGGTTGGAGGTGCGAACAGCATGTTTCTCCTTTTTTCTTTGCTACAGACACAAGAAGTGGCTGTAGGGAAGGTCTCCTCAGTGGCTGCTCCTGGTAACTGCCATTTGTTTTTTCCCAGAAAGCCCTACTACAACACTGCTTCCAGGACACTGTGGGCGATGGAAAAACAGCAACTACCAGGAGTAGCCACTGCCGGGAGAACCTCCACTGCCCTCCTGTTAAGCCCCTCGTTCTTAAAATGTTTTCAAAACTGTTCACTCCCCTCCCCCCAAATTGCCCCCTCCTCAGTTACAAGCCGCCGACCCCCCCCCCATGTTCCAAGTGCAGAACTAGGCATGCAGCAGCTGTTTCCAGCGGCAGGAGCATTCTGACCTCAGTTGACCTGGCTAAAAAAAATAAAGGAAGCCAAACTTGGAATGGGTGAAACAGGATAGAGGACTGACACATCCTCTAGGTAGCCCACTTCAAACTGACTCCTGTTGCTGTGCCCTTGGCAGTGACCAGATCTGCAGGAATTAGCAGGTGAAGTTTTCTGTGACAGGGAGATCGACGTGATCGCCTGCTCATTGCCGAAATGCAAGCTGCTGTGAAAAGACTCGCGAGCAGTTTTTTCTAGGCAGTTGGCAACCCTAGAGGCACCCGAGACCCACGCCTCCCTCCTGTTTGCAAAAGCAGCTATTGGAATGAACTCCACAATCCTAAGTGAACCGCTTCATAATCCCTCTATCTGCTTCCGTCTGTCTCAATTTAATGCTATTTGCCAGTCACTTAAAAAAAAAAAGAGTGAGATATTTTTAGCTTCCTGACCCATCTGACATGCAGGACTTACTTTGTGAGTAATCCCACTATCTCATTGTTTGAGAATTCTTTCCTTGCTTCTTCTTTAAAAAAAATCGCCCTTGATTTTTGTATTCTCACCTCTGAAATCTCACCTCTTTTGGCCCTTATCCAAATTAGGGTCAGATCTCTTCAAAAGTGACTTTGAAATGTAATCAAATTAAAATGTGTCTGTGACCCAGAAGCAACCCTGGTCAAAAAGTGTTTGTGATGAAACCCAGCACACAGACCTGTAGTAAGAGTCATGCTCTGAGCAACATTTTTTCCTCTGCTCTCCTTCGTAATCGGGTGGTTTCTCTCTCACTACCACCCCCCAGTGGTGGGATTCAAATAAATTAACAACAGGTTCTATGTCCTAATGAGCAACTCAGCTTCAATTGTCTGCTGCAAAGGAAGTTGAAAGACTACAGCTGTACTCCTATACTGTACAGTACACACTTTCCTGGGAGTAAGTCCCATTGAACATAATGGGACTTACTTCTGAGTAGACAGTCATAGGATTGCACTGTAACTTTAACCAAGTTACTGTAACCCAATGTCTAAATCCAAATTGCAAGGCTGCAATTCTGTCCTCTATAGTCATACTTACAGGCCTCTGGCCACTAGTTTCCAAGGAGGATAAACATGCGGCTGACATGCACACTTCACATGGACATTTTTTCTTGAATTCTCAAGGCAGTTGTATAATGAAATCAGGAAGGCACCAAGAAGAGGAGGTGGGAACTGCCAGGGCTCCAGGTTACCAACCTCTGGAGACACCACAGCAGCATAGCACCTTCACATCTGCACAAACCAGCTTGCTGCACTGGGCTTTGAGCTGGGCCACCTTCCTTCTCAGTGGGAACTTGGTGATTTTTACCAGAGCAGTCAATCCTCTCAAGGATCTGGTTCACTTTTAGTGGTGAACATCTGGTCAGCAAAAGTGCACTGAGCACATAGTCTGACACCTCATCATCAACCAAAAGCAACAACAGCATAGTAACATCTTTATATCTCCCCTTCTTTTTTGTTCTATTACAGCATTCCTCAGCATCTGCCTCTCGCCCGCTGTACCATTTTGCATGGCCCACCTCTGGGAAGTACAACTGGAAGTAACTGGAATGACTTTATCACCAGTTATTTCCAAACTAAGAGGCCAGACATGATGCAACAAACCACGGTAAGAGAGAGGCTCAGGCTACAATCCTATCCACTTTTTCCTGGTAGTAAGTCCCATTGACTATAATGGAACTTACTTCTGAGTAGACATGCATAGGATTGGGCTCCCAGGGTAGATGGGAAGGCTTTTTTGAGTGCAAGAAAAGCAGAACTGAGCCTCCTACCACTGTTTGTTGCATCGTATTGCTGGTCTCACTGCCAGGCAGTGGAGGTCTGGGGGGGAGGGTCCTGCCATGAGTACCACTGGGCACCACCTCAAGTACCACTGGTGGTATGAGTACTACTGGTTGAGAAATGCTGCTCTATTGCTTTTACCACCCAGCCCCAAAAAGAATTCCAGTGAACTCTAAAGCTTCCCCCTCCAACTTCCAACTCTGCAATCCAATGCACGTCTACTCAGAAGCCCAACAAGTTCAAGGGGAGTTGTTGACTTCCAGGGTTTGAGAGAGAATGGCAGCCTTGAAGGACAGTTTCACTAATGAGCAAAAAGGTACTATGAGGGGACTATTTTTCTAGGTTGCTTTCTGACAGGCAATAGCAGATACCCATCACTTTGGTCTACTCTAGTGGCGAGTCTCCCACAAGTTTGAGGGCTGCTACTGACCAGGGAGTGCAAAGCAGGGGCCTGCAGTGGGTGGGGAGGCAGGTGAGGCAGAACTTCCCCACCACAGTCCTTCGAAAGTGTTGCAGCTGTGTAGGTGCCCAGCACCCACAACCCAGCCCAAAAATGAAAATTAACAGCACATGTAACAAGCCTTGCAGGTTTTGAGGTTCACCCTGATCACAAGTTCTTCCCAGTGCTTCTCCAGTTCTTTTTCATTAGGTGATAAGACCTAAACCCAATTTGCAAACTTGTTCAAAAAATCTTCAATTTCTAGTCAGCCTGGCATTTCACTTGCGTGGGGGGAGGGAGAATAACCTAAAGGAACTTTTCTTCAAGAGAAGGAGCAATGCTAACTGTACCATCCTCAGGACACTGGGAATAGCAGCCCAATCCTATGCAAGCCTACACAGGAGCAAATCACATTCTATAGTCAATTGGGCTTGCTTCCCAGGTGTGAGTAGGATTGCAGCCTAAGGGTTATCCAACTTTCCAGAGCCAATGCAGCCCCGAGGTAAGGGAACAAACATTTCATTGTCACAAGGAAACCTCCAGGACTTGGTGCTGGAAAGTTACAGTTAAGAGGACTTAGGACCTAATCCTATCCAATTTTCCAGTGCCAGTGCAGCTGTACCAATAGGGCATGCACTGCATCCTGTGGTGGAGGGCAGGGAACATTTGTTCCCTGAAATTATAGAATAAAGAGTAGGCAATAATTACTGTTAAAATAGGGGAGGGGATCAGGGCTGCATAAGAACATAAGAACAGCCCCACTGGATCAGGCCATAGGCCCATCTAGTCCAGCTTCCTGTATCTCACAGCAGCCCACCAAATGCCCCAGGGAGCACACCAGATAACAAGAAACCTCATCCAGGTGTCCTCCCTTGCATCTGGCATTCTGACGTAGCCCATTTTTAAAATCAGGAGGTTGCACCATACATGTCATGGCTTGTAACCTGTGATGGACTTTGGAAATTTGTCCAATCCCCTTTTAAAAGCATCTAGGCCAGGTGGCATCTAGGCCATCACCACATCCTGTGGCAAGGAGTTCCACAGACCAACCACATGCTGAGTAAAGACATATTTCCTTTTGTCTGTCCTAACCCTCCCAACACTCAATTTTAGTGGATGTCCCCTGGTTCTGGTGTTTTGTGCGAGTGTAAAGAGCATCTCTCTATCCACTCTGTCTCTGTCCATCCCCTGCATAATTTTGTATGTCTCAATCACGTCCCCCCTCAGGCGCCTCTTTTCTAGGCTGAAGAGGCCCAAATAGCCTTTCCTCATAAGGAAGGTGCCCCAGCCCAGTAATTAGCTTAGTCCAGGGGTTGGCAACCCATCTGCTCTGGGCAGCGGCAGCAGGAGGTGTGGAGCTGCACTTGCACTTCACATGGGAAGGCAAGTTTTCCCTTGGCTCCTCTCACTGGGGACCTTGAGCCCATCCAAGCTGGAGAAGTGTGCCAGGGAGACATAAGCGATCTTCAGTCCCTTCCTGTGTGAGAGATGGGGGGGGGGGTTTGATGTCTCTTAGGGGCAAAAAGTCTTCTGGGGAGAGCCACTGGTGGGGTGAGACACTGGGAGACTGACCCTCTTGCCTGGATCAAAGGTGGAGGGGGAGCTCCAAAAACTCCTGCAGTCTGGAGCTGGAAGGAGGAGGTGCCCCTTGGAGGTCCCAGGGCTGCGTTTCATTCTCCTCCAGACTGACAATGCAATGCTAGGCATGTCTACTCAGAAGTAAGCCCCATTGTGTTCAATGGGGCTTACTCCCAGGAAAGTGTGGATAGGATCGCAGCCTCAGTGACGAAGATGAGATGCTTCCTTCTTCGCCTTCTGACTGACAGTGTCTACTCAGAGGTAAGTCCCACTGTATTCAATGGGGCTTACTCCCAGGAAAGTGTGGCAGAGTTTGCCACACTTTCCTGGGAGTAAGCCCCATTGAACACAATGGAACTTACCTCTACGTAGGCACTGAGCACAATCCTAACCAGGTCTACTCAGAAGTAACTCCTATTTTGTTCAATGGGGCTTACTCTCAGGAAAGTGTGGTTAGGATTGCAGCCACTGTCAATCAGAATGTGAAGAAGGAAGCATCTCATCTTCGTCACTGAGGCTGGGATCCTATCCACACTTTCCTGGGAGTAAGCCTCATTGAACAAAATAGGAGTTACTTCTGAGTAGACCTGGTTAGGATTGTGCTCAGTGCCTACGTAGAGGTAAGTTCCATTGTGTTCAATGGGGCTTACTCCCAGGAAAGTGTGGCAAACTCTGCTGGGGCTGCAATCCTCAGGGCGAAGGACGGGCGAAGGACGGGCAGCTGAACTGCTCCTAGTCCGCGAGGCTGCACGCTGACTGCTCCTGTTGCCCTCGTTAGCGGGAGGGGACACATGGCGGCAGGGGGGGCTCGCCCTCACGGGCAGCGGGGGCTCTTTGAGTGGGAGCGGCTCCAGCATCCCCCTCTTCCTCCTGCACCCCCGACCCACCGGGAAAGCTGAGCCAGCTAGCTCAGCCGGGGAGGACAAGCACAGGGCGGGCAACTGCTCCTGTTTCCCTCGTTAGCGGGTGGGGACACATGGTGGCGGGGGGGGCTCGCCCTTGGGGGCAGCGGGGGCTCTTTGGGCTCCAGCGCCCTCCTCTTCCTCCTGGGCCCCCGACTCACCGGGAGTGCTGAGCCTAGCCAGGGAGGAGAGGCGCGTGGCGAGCAGCTGAACTGCTCCTCATCAACGAGGCTGCAGGCTGGCCGTTCGCGCCCTCTCCTGCATTCTCCGCGCAGTCGCAGGAGGGTCATAGCTGCGCGTGCGCTCCCCAGCCAACAACCGGTTCTCCGAACCAAGAGGTAAACTAGGAAGTGGTACTATAGAACCGGGGCGAACCGGCTCAATCCCACCACTGCCACCCCCCCTTGCAATTTTGACATATCCCAATGCAAGCCAATTGTGGTTATATAATACTGGCTCTGAAACAGATGCTACCATGTTAGGGATGGGGGATTATAACTGGAATGCAAAGCTAATGGAAGCTTTTGGACAAATGCAAACTCCCCTTTCAGAGAGCGGGAAGCAGAGAAAGCGAGAGTTGCTCCTAGATTGTCCCCTTTTGACTGTCTCTTGCTGGATATGCAAAGGGATCACACACATTCTTCCCACTAAAATGCATTCTCTCTCTCCCTGCCACCCGGGATGGTAGATGGAATTAGACCAGTGTTTCTGGGATGGTATATGGAGTTAGACCAGTGTTTCTAACTCAAACTGTGGGTCGGGACCCATTAAATGGGTCATGAGCCAATTTCACATGGGCCCCTACTAATCTCAATGTGTATTTTATTTTTTAATAATTTAGACTTTATGCAGCCATGGTGTGTGACTGCATTTGAGAAAATGTTACAGATCTGTACTTTTAACAGTCTGCTATGTATATGCTTTTAACAGTGCTAGTCTGGTTTCTAGCCAGTCTGGTTTCTAGTCTGGTTTCTAGTGCTAGCCGGATCCCAAAGGATCTCCTGTATGGAGAACTCGTGCAAGGAAAGCGCCCTACAGGTAGACCACAGCTGCGATACAAGGACATCGGCAAGAGGGATCTGAAGGCCTTAGGGATGGACCTCAACAAGTGGGAAACCCTGGCCTCTGAGCGGCCCGCTTGGAGGCAGGCTGTGCAGCATGGCCTTTCCCAGTTTGAAGAGACACTTTGCCAACAGTCTGAGGCTAAGAGGCAAAGAAGGAAGGCCCATAGCCAGGGAGACAGACCAGGGACAGACTGCACTTGCTCCCGGTGTGGAAGGGATTGTCACTCCCGGATTGGCCTTTTCAGCCACACTAGACGCTGTGCCAGAACTACCTTTCAGAGCGCGATACCATAGTCTTTCGAGACTGAAGGTTGCCAATACAAAGTCTGGTTTACTCCCAGGTAAATGTGGATACAATTGCAACCTTTGGGTTGTTTGAGAAATTTTTTTAAACAAATCATCAACTGCTTGGGAGAGGTAGGAGGGTTCTTTTTTTATTTTAAACAAATTTTTAACCTTTTTAACAAAAAGTTTAAAGTTTAAACAACTTTGTTTTTATTTTATTTTAAACAAATTTTTAAACTTTTTTACACAAAGTTTAAAAGTTACTTTTTGTAAACTTTTAATTTACTTACTTGATTTGATTTGATTTTGTCATATGGGGTTGTTAAAAATGTTCCTGCTTGATGACGTCACTTCTGGCCATGACATCACCCCCAGGTTAATGGCATCACTTCCATTTGGTCCCGACAGATTTTCATTCTAAAAACTGGATCCCCATGATAAAAAGTTGAGAATCACTCAGTTAGACAACATCAGTTTTACACCATCAAAAAAAGTCCAAGAAAACTAATATGGTGCAGATCCCTTAAGCAAGTTCTTCTAGACTAAATTTGTTTATAGCATTTCAAATTAATATTCTGAAACTTTAGCGGGGAGAAAAGGGCAGCACAAAAGCACCAAACTAGACATGCTGCTGTTTCCCATTGTGAGTTAATGAGCAAGACTCAAGACGAACATTTTGTGAAAGCCAGTCCTCCAAATCTAATGTCAAAAGTGAAGTATGAAAAGGTTCAAAAGGCTAAACATGATATTTGAATTCTGAAGTGTTCCAAAATGTTGAGCTTGTGCAAATTGCCACTCGGCATTAGTCATTCATGTATAAAGGCCATCTGTACACGACACAGCAACAGGCTGGGGTTTGCCACTGAGCGTGCCCTCAGCAGCCAGCAGGCACAGCCTCGTGAGTGCACCTGTATGATTCCTGCGTTTTTCATATTTATGGTTGGCATTGTTAGGTGTAAACTTGACCTGTGTTTGGTGTACACCTAAAAAAATGTAATGTATAAGGAAGCCCTAAAAAAAGAGGCATCCGGGATCAATTCTGCCTGATATCTGTCCCATCTGAGTGGTACACATTGAACCATAACTCCTGATGCATATGGGGTGAGTGAAAGGGTCCGTAGCTGGGCTTTGTATGGGGCTCAGAGCTTCATGGCCTCAAAACAGGTGTTTCATGTTCTCTGCACTGAAAGTACCCTTCCGACACCTCTGAGAGTCTTTCTGAGTCCCCGAGAAGTCACACACAGCCTCCCTGGGCCACAGAAAGCCTACTGAATGTGACCAGAAGGCACTTTCAGTTGCACCTGGGAGCTCAGGTCTGGCCCGCCACTGCGGGTTTGGAACCCACAGTGAGTTAAATCCGCAGGTTACAAACAGGGTGGTCCTGTGTATAAAATTATGTAGGCTTACACAAAATGTGAATAATAATCTTCACACAATATAGGCAAATATTTTTTGAGGTTCCAGAAAATGTTCAGGCCCCCTACTTTGGCTCCAAGGACCCCTTTTTGACCCAGGGACCGAGTACAATTTACCCCCTGCACTCCCCTCTCGTGGGCCCTGAGAAGGCCTATCCCTGAACCCTCTGTGCCAGTGGCAGCAGTAGCATCCAGTACCCTGGCAGGGGCTACCATGTAGGGTCCCACCAGATCCTTGCCTCAGGGGTCCCCATGACTCTGCCCACCAAAGCTGTCCATTGGCTCTCCCAACAGCTGCCGAGACCTTCTCTTTCGTCTGGGGTGTTGCCAGGCCAATGATAGACTTTTGGCTGGGTCTCCGGTAGTGACTCCATTTCCCACTCAACAGCTGCTGACAGTAACCTGACAGTTACTCACTGAGCAAAATGCCATCTGCACGTGCTCAGACACTATTATTGCTTCACCACAGGGCTCTTGTATTGAAATTCACTTCTGGGACCGAGTCCCAGGGAGTCTTCTCTCAAAGGGAGCCCACTCTGCTTGCTCCTTTTCATGGATGAAGTGATGGACCACTAGCAAGAATCCCTCCGACTCAACCCAGTGGAATGCGTGAGCAGGTGGGAATGTGTTGTGAGCTTTTGTACACAAGCTCATTGACCGTCACAGTTGTCCAGCCTGGGTATCTCTCACCAGTCATGCTGGGCACGGCCGAGGTGATCTTGTGGCTCCACAGGGCAAAGCCTTTTCTGCAGGCTCTTCCTTTGCAGCTGGCTATTTGTTTGCTGGATCAAATGTCCTGTTGCTGTTTAGAGCAGGGCAGCCGTGCCATGCGCCAGGAGCCGCACAGTGCCCTTTTAACAAAGAGAAGCAGCCTTCACCAAGCATGGTGTGGTATGAAAGAGCACAGACTGGTAAATCACTGAAGGGCGCCAACATCCTCAACCTGAGAAGCCACTGTGTCTGCAAAGTATTTAGATGGAAGAATCATGGCTGCACACATCACCCTTGGGACCTGAAATTTTCTGTTGCCTCACACCTGTGGCTGTCCTTGCTCAGTGAGTATCTTGGGCCTGACCTGCACATGCTACAGAATGAGGTTGGACTGCACCAGATCATGTTGGGAAACTTCAGCCTCGAAAGACTCTGGTATTGCGCTCTGAAAGGTGGTTCTGGAACAGCGTCTAGTGTGGCTGAAAAGGCCGATTCGGGAGTGACAATCCCTTCCACACCGGGAGCAAGTGCAGTCTGTCCCTGGCCTGTCTCCCTGGCTATGGGCCTTCCTTCTTTGCCTCTTTGCCTCAGACTGTTGGCCAAGTGTCTCTTCAAACTGGGAAAGGCCATGCTGCACAGCCTGCCTCCAAGCGGGCCGCTCAGAGGCCAGGGTTTCCCACCCGTTGAGGTCCACTCCTAAGGCCTTCAGATCCCTCTTGCAGATGTCCTTGTATCGCAGCTGTGGTCTACCTGTAGGGCGCTTTCCTTGCACGAGTTCTCCATAGAGGAGATCCTTTGGGATCCGGCCATCATCCATTCTCACGACATGACCGAGCAGTCTGAAGAAAACACAGGTCCTGGTTCAGGATGTGGACTCACCTCCCTACATTACAGTCTCTGCACATGAACTGGAGGTTGTCCATGACTTTGTGTACCTTGGCTCAACGATCTCCGACACTCTTTCTCTCGATACCAAGCTAAACAAACACATCGGTAAAGCAGCTACCACGTTTTCCAGAATCACAAAGAGAGTCTGGTCCAACAAGAAGCTGATGGAACATACCAAGATCCAGGTCTACAGAGCTTGCGTCCTGAGTACACTTCTGTACTGCAGCGAGTCATGGACTCTTCGCTTACAACAGGAGAGGAAACTGCACCAGATGGCCTGTGAGGAATACTATTTTCCCCATGTGAAATAATCCCCATGTGCTTCCCAATGTGAAATAATCCTGGCAATTAGAAAATGAGCAGAAAAGAAGAAAGATGGGCTAGGCATTTTGGATATGCTAGGCTTCCTTGAAGGTCTCTCTGTAGAACAATGCTTTGCTGGGTGATGGCACACAGGCTGGACCTCCTTTACATCCCTGTTCAGAGTTTTTTGTGAGTTCAGTTTCTGACAGTAGTCTGATGGCATCCTGCTCTGGAACTGGATACATGAAAGAAGCATGTCTGATATATGTCATGATATTTCTGTTACCCTGCACATGCCTGATCTTGTCTGATCTCAGAAGCTAAGCAGGGTCAGGCCTGGTTAGAACTTGGATGGGAGACTGCCTGGGAATACTGGGTGCTGTAGGCTTATACCATAGTCTTTCGAGACTGAAGGTTGCCAACCTTCCCCTGAGGGCTGGGGATAAGAATAGGCCCTTGGTTTGGCTGTACTTGTCATAAGAGGCGACTGAACAACCACCGGGTAGATGGGACTCGAAGGAAAACTCTGATCCCAAACCTCCACTGCCTTGTGGCTACATCCAGTTATGGAAAAGGCTTCAGGATTCAACCTCGAGGCAAAATCCAGAGCCGGAGTCCCTGAGGCAGTTCATGGCTGAACACAGTCACGTTCTGGCAACTCCTGCAACGCCGCTGGAACCAACCGTATTGGCCTCTGCCTTTCCATTGGACCATTTCAGCGACGTGGAGAGGGGGGATTTGCTGCATGGGTAACAGTCTATCCTCCATATCTACTTTAACCAGGCTTCGCGCACTGGAGAGGACACTCTGTTCCAGAACACTATTCAGAGTGCGATACCATAGTCTTCTGAGACTAAAGGATGCCAACAAGATATGTGCATCATAAAGTTCAATAGCATTGACTGTGAATGGAGGTCTTCTATACACACTGCCCAGTGCAGTGTGGGATAGCAACACAAGGCAGTGTCTCCCACACCACTGCAGGTCAGGGTGAGCCCTCCATTTGGGTGCTAAGCCTGCATTTCAGACCCAGTCTTGATCCTGCATGCCCATCGTATTCCATCCCTTCATGCATGTTCTGTCTATAGACCCCAAACCTTAAAAGGATGTCCAACTGCCCCTGTATTTTATCTTGTTTCCTAACCACATGTATAGCATCTGGGCCAGACAATGCCCACAAGAATCCTCTTCAGCCAAATTCTGCAGTGTTCCATTGAGGCACTCAAATCTAGGGAGTGCCTGATTGAGGGCACCCCACATGACCTCTGCTTTGCAGCTGTCGTAGCATCAGCTGCTCTTTTGTGGCACATATCTGAGCAAAGCCAGGCAGGTGTCTGAAGAATGAACAAGTGTTGTGGGAGAGAATGTTCACCCTCCAATGGGACAGAGCAGGCTCTCAGTTACTAAAGCCCTCCATACCTATTATCCAGTCTGAATGCTCTATATCGACCCATTTCCACAATGCCCAGGGAAACAGTGTTCCTGTTTAGGGACACTCCTGAGTATCTGACATGTATGTCTGCGCACATGTGTGAATGGGTATCGTGTGCCACTTGGATAAATGAGGATGCTCTGCATTTATTTACAATGGAGCCTTAAAGGAAGTGCTTCGTGTGGCACTTTGAAATGCATAAATTCATGGGTACAGATGGGGTTCATTTTCAGAATGCCATTCATTCCCATTTGTACCCATTCCCTTGGGTGGACTTGACCTTCCCAGTGGCCAGAGAGCACATCTGCACAGCTGGTGGCGACATTTTGATTTCCCACAATGCCCTAGGCACAGCAGGAGCTATGCGGGGGAAAAGTTCTTACCACAACTGCAAGCCCCCATGTTTTTGTGGGAGCGAAAATGGCAATGCCACATTGTCTGGGAAGCTGGCTGCATTTAGTGTGCATTTAGTGTTACACATATAGTGCAGTTAATGTCAGTGCGCATGTGTGTGTGTGCTTATGACTGATTTTAAAGTTTTTGGTTTTTTATTATATTTGATTGTATAATACCTTTTTTAAATGGAAAGGTAGTTTAGAAAATGTGCAGGTAAATACACAAAATGAATGTGCCCCTCCCAAAATATAACATCCTATAAATAATTTGTGGGCAGAAAATCATTTCCGAAACTCCAGACTGTTCATGAATACACAGGGCTGCTTTTCTTAAAAACAAAAACAAACCCACAGGTCCCTGTGCTGTATCGGTGGCTCTGCTAGCCACGTAGCAAGGAGCAAATGTAGCAGTGTTTGCATGTAGCTCACTTGGTAAACTGGCTATCTGTATGATCCTGCCAAGATTTCTCCCCCACCCACCCATGTTCATTAGGTAGGTAAGACTGACTGATAAGTATGTAGCACAACGTTCACACCTGGTTGGGGATTTGAATCCAGCTCTTCGTCCCCACGTGATAAGCGTGACTCCACAATGGCTCTCAACGGCCACCACCTTTGACCACCTTGTTGTCTTGTGTCGAAAGGGAGTCCATGCGTCCTGTCACTTCATGGGCTCCTCGTGCAGGCAATGACTGGGTGTCCATTTTAGACAAGTTAACTTGGTGGCGAAATGCAGGAAGGTGCGTCACTTTATGTACATCACATGTTGTAATGCACAAAGCCACCCCTGAAAGCACGTAGCACAAGCTGGTGCTGTCCTACGGCCGCATTCACAAAGGGGGAGAAGCTTTTGTTGTGGGTGAATGACAAATCCTGAGATGCGGGCCAGCTCCCTTTCTGCTTAATACCCATGGAACCTACTTGAGCACAACCCCCTAGGCCCGGGAGAAAGAGGCTGCCCCATCAGCATGGCGGAGATGCTAACTCAGTATGGATTTCAGGTAAATGCCTTCAATTTCCCCCTAGCCTTAGGATAATGTTTTAATCCCCTTTGTCTGGTTTTATGTTTGACTGGATATAGTTAAGCTACTTATAGGAATACGAGGGAAATGTTTACGGTCAGGCAGTGGAGGTGGTGCCGAGCAGGAAGCAGGTAGCAGAGGCTGCTTTCACCCATGGATATGGCAAATGCATTCTCTTAATCCCCAGCGTCGGCTGCAATCCGTTGCACAGAGCGATGTTCCCTGGAACAGAGTGGGGGGCTTTGGTGTACATCTCTTTGTCAGGAGCGGTGGTCAGGATGATGTTCTGAACTGGAGGGGGTGGATTGCCTGGCCCTGAATTCCTGATGTACTTGGAATGCATGCAAGCGTTTCCCCACATTGGGGGGGGTTGTTCTTAGAGGACCTCCAGACGCAACCGGAAGTGGCTTATAGTCACATTCAGAGGTGTTCTGAGGCTCAGGGAGGCGGTGTGCGGAATCTGCATCCGGGAGCTTCTGGGACACACTTCCATTTTTTAAAAAACAGGACATGCATCTCAGAAGTTTCTGGGACTTATTCTGAGGCATGCAGAGTTCACGTGTGACCTCCATGCACTTCTGAACACTGCCCGGATGCAAACCGAAAGGTACTTCCAGTCATGTCCAGGAGCTTCGGTGAGGCCCTCTAGCCATGGGTTCAGAACCCATGTTAAGTCAAATCCGTGGGTTCCAAACCCACAGATGAGGAGAGCCCACTGTATGATCCTGATCCAGATTCCCCCCTTATTTACACTTTTTTTTTAAAAAGGCATGTAAATGTTAATCATGCACGCTTCAGTGGGCCCAATTCTATTCAACTTTCTAGCACCAATGCAGCTGCAATGCAGCCCTGAGGTAAGGGAACAAATGTTCCCCTACCTTGAGGAGGCCTCCATGACTTCCCCCTCACTGCAGGATGCAACATGTGCCCCATTGGCACAGCTCCATCAGTGCTGTATAGGACCGAGCCTTTAATGTGCTGTTTGACCCCAGTCAGACAAAAGCTCATTTGACTGCACAGAAAAGGTTACACGGTTTCTTGGGTCCTCTGCTACAGAGTGTGCAAAACAGCCATTTTTAATTCCTTTGGTAGTTCCCAGTAAAATGGTTGTTGGTTCGAACCATCTGGTGAAGGTATCCCCACCGTGGAGAGAGGCAGCTTCAACAGAAATTTTGTACCTGACTGTCACAAAGGCTAATGTTACCAATAAGGGTAAAATTGAGGTGGAACAGGGGTTGGGGGCAAGCAGAGCTCCAGGACTTCTCCTGCAGCAGGAAGAGTGACATGCATCAGCAGGACATGAATCACTAGAGATGCTCAGGTGCTGCCTTTTTTTCCAAAAGCCCTGCGCTGAGAAGAAGCATCATGCTCAGCAGAAGGCAAATGGAGAAATTTGCCAGGGGACAGGTATATTAATGTCTAGCAGGCCAATCTTATGCCCCACCAGCCCTGCCTACTCCCCACCCCAGACTTCCCATGATCCTTCCTGAGCTGCAGACCTACATGTTCAGGTGGTAGATTGGCGGCTCACCGCTGCACAATTTACTGCTCCACCACTGACCGCAACATATCCCTGTTCCCTTTTGTATCTAAATAGCGCTGGGGGGGGGGGCTGTGAGCATGCAGAGTCCAGAGTCAATCGCCAGCCAAAAAATGGAAGCTACTTCATTCCAAGTCAGTCCACTGGTCTACTAAACTACTCACACACGGTCTCCAGTGGGCTCCCCTTTGGCCTTGGTTCCTTTCACTGGAGATGCTGTGGATTGAACCAGGCACCTCCCACAAGTAACGCCTGAGCAATGGTGCCCTCCCTCAGTTCTCATAAGAACATAAGAACAGCCCCACCGGATCAGGCTATAGGCCCATCTAGTATCTCACAGCCCACATCTAGTGGTCTTCCTGTATCTCACAGCAGCCCACCAAATGCCCCAGGGAGCACACCAGATAACAAGAGACCTGCATCCTCGAGCCCTCCCTTGCATTGGCATTCTGACATAGCCCATTTCTGAAAGGCTACACATACACATCATGGTTTGTAACCCGTAATGGATATTTCCTCCAGAAACTTGTCCAATCCCCTTTTAAAGGCATCCAGGCCAGATGCCCTCACCACATCCTGTTGCAAGGAGTTCCACAGACCAACCACACGCTGAGTAAAGAAAACTCAGTTCTCGGTTCCTCCGCTTGTGTGGGTGACAGTGTGGAAGGAATTTCAGCCCAGGTCCCCATGTTTCTGCAAACCAAGCCTAAGCCATGATTCTTCACACTGCCTTTATGACTGCCTTTATTTGTTCATAATTATGGGCTCTCCTTTCTTTCTGCGCAACCCGATCAAGCTTTTTTTGCTTCTTCTTTTTTGGGGGGGTTAATGCTTTGTGACAAGGGTTGCTGGGTCCTGAACCTCTTGTCTCTGCCTAGGGATCACTTTTAGCCTGAGGTGTCATTTGATAATCCCTGCCAAGTGGGATGCCAAGATTTCTGGGATGCCTCTCGCCTTCGCAGGGAAGGACAGCTGCAGTCATGCGAGAGGCCCCAGCATCTTTTTCTGGATCAGTGGTGGCTGTGCTGTGAGGGATGGTGTGTAAAGTACATGTGTGCACTGATGAGTTACTGCTGAGTCAGACATACGGCCCCCTTATGCCTTGCCTGAGGTCCCAGAAAAGGGCTGCCAGGAAGCTGGACATTTGTAACAAAAGAGTCACTGTGCCTCCCTCTGTTAGAAATTCTAGCAAACAGCATTTTAGTGGCCCAGGCAGTAGAACAGCATTCTGGAAGGAAGTCTGTTGCAAACACCGGTAAACCCCAGATTCCATCAGGCTTCACCTTTAATCAAGTAGTCCCTGTCCTGGTTCTACCTTCAGCCTGACCAGGCTACTCTAACTCCACCCTGCTTGACCTCTCTAGTTCTGCCAATGACTCAACACTTCCAAAGTCTGCTTTGGCATGAGCGATGGCTCTTGTGAAGGAATAGTTTCTAGAAGAGAGGCTGGGCTAAATGCCAGGTGTGCTGTCTTCTATTGACAGCTATCACAAGGATGTTAGTAACTTCAGTTATTTATTGACAAGGTTAGATGCAAGTTCCTGGCAGGGCTCCTAATGGCGGGAGGGGGGAGAGGGACATCTAGAGCCTGGGTGTATTTAAGGGGACCATGTACACAGGGTTGGCGCATCCATGAGGTCAACTGAAGTGGTTGACTCAGGTAGCAGATTGGCAGGAGGGAGTGCCCATCTTTGCCCACTTACTTGCCTCCATTACTCCTCCTTCTCTTTCCACTTCTTGGCTTGGAAAAGGAAGAGGGGGGCAGAGAGGAAGAGGAAAGGTGGAGGGGAAGAGAGTGCGGAGCTAGAGCATTGGAGAGTGGGAGAGCAGCAGCTGGCATATAGAGTAAGGTGGGACAGCATTTGGCATGCCGCCCAAGGCCTCAGGAAGCCTTGGGCTAGCCCTGAGGTCACCGATATTCACTATATGCACCTGAAAACAACACAGTAGTAATAGGGACTTTCTTTGAGATAGTGCCGTTTATGAAACTCCTTCCATAGGAAACAGATTGGATCTCCACTTGTTTCTGAAGCAGTGTGTGTTAGCAACGGCAGGCCCCCTACCTGCGGATTTGGTATCTGTGGATTCAGTTACTTGCAGATTCATGGATTCGCTTCCCATTTGCTATCCTCCAGTCCTCTGGCACTGTGGCCGTTTTGAGGGACAAGTTGCATACCTTAGTCAAGAGATCTGCAACTTCATTCTTTAATTCCTTAATAACTCTTGGGTGGATGCCATCAGGGCCTTATCGACCTTTAATTTATCAATGAGGTCTGAAACATCTTCTTTTTCAACCTTTATCTGACTTAATTCCTTGGTCAGGAGGGGCCGTTCGAACAGCAGTATCTTCCCGAGGTCTTCTGCCGTGAAGACAGATGCAAAGAACTCATTCAATTTCTCTGCCATCTCTAAGTCTCCTTTTATCTCCCCTTTCCCTCCCTCACCATCCAGAGGGCCAACTGCTTCTCTGGCGGGTTTCCTGCTTCTAACATATTTGAAGAAGCTTTTATTATTCCCCTTAATGTTGCTGGCCATGCGTTCCTCATAGTCTCGCTTGGCCTCCCATAGGGGTTTCCCATACATAGGGGGTCTCCCATATTCACAGTTTCCGCATCTGCAGGTAGTGGCATAGCTAAGGGGGTGCAGAGGGTAGCAGCTGCACTAAGCTTTAGGGAGGCAACAAGCTGAGCTTGACACTAGTGACAAATTGTGAAAATCTTGGTATGTATGAATAATGCCATCATGTTATATATCATTGGAAAAGTAATTTAATGCAGAATGCAATGAAACAAACCACATTGGAATATCTGTATTCTATCAAAAGTTATGGCCAATAAACCAGAAAATGAAAACACAACTGCCTTATGGAACAAAACGTTGATTTTTTTAACTCAAAACGTACCTATGAGACTGATTGTTCTGAGAGCCAGTGACATGTTATTATGTTACAGCATAGAACCAATAAGGTGTTAATATGAGTCAGCTCTCATTTCCAAGTATAGTAATACAGTTACCCCTGCTAACTGGGTAAAATGGAATTCTTTACCCAGTCTTTACCCAGAAGTGGTGCTCCTCTTATATTTAGCAGGGGGAGAATAACCATCCCTCTTCACCCCAGCACAGTGTCTCAAACCAATCAGGGACACACTTTTTATTTATTTACTTAAATAAATTTGATTTTGTCTGGGGGAAGCTACAAATCTTCTTTGACCCCAAGTACTAAATGGATGCCTTAGCTATGCCACTGACTAGAAGGAGGTGGCAGAGCAAGTGGGTGGTGAGCTGCTGCGGGGAGGAAACAGGTTTCCGCCCCATTTTCAGTTTATAAAACCCTGGGCAAGGGAGGGCACCAGGATGCAGGTCTCTTGTTATCTGGTGTGCTCCCTGGGGCATTTGCTGGGCCGCTGTGAGATACAGGAAGCTGGACTAGATGGGCCTATGGCCTGATCCAGTGGGGCTGTTCTTATGTTCTTAACTACAATTCCCAGGAGGCCTTGCAGGTCTCTTGTTATCTGGTGTGCTCCCTGGGGCATTTGGTGGGCCGCTGTGAGATACAGGAAGCCGGACTAGATGGGCCTCTGGCCTGATCCAGTGGGGCTGTTCTTATGTTCTTAAACTACAATTCCCAGGAGGCCTTGCAGGTCTCTTGTTATCAGGCGTGCTCCTTGGGGCATTTGGTGGGCCGCTGTGAGATGCAGGAAGCTGGACTAGACGGGCCTATGGCCTGATCCAGTGGGGCTGTTCTTATGTTCTGGGCGTGACATCATTTCTGGTTGTGACATCAATTCTGGGGCATCATTTTGAGCTTGGCACCTGGCTATTAGCTACGCCACTGTCTGCGGGTACAGAACCCCAACAGATACAGGGGGTGCACCTGTATAATTATGTGGACCTTGGTGCAGGGATGGGGCAGAAGTGTGCATTCATATTCCCTCATCACATATGAGTGAGATCAATTGGGCATATCATCCAAGCCAGCCCAGAGTTTTAAAAAGGCACCTACCAAAAGTGTCTTCCCCCAACAGAAAAATCCAGCCAGTGTTTAACCAGGGAGAGGCCCCAGAATATAAACAGGGCCGAGCTGGAGCATGCAATTCTCTTGTCCAGTGCTGGCAGATAAGAAACTCCCTTCCGAATGTGCCAAGAGGTCCAGCTAGTCCAGCATCCTGCTGCAAAAGCTGGAAAGCCGGCTGGTTCTAGGAAGTGGCTGAGCAGGGCATGAAGACCATGGCCCCTTCTCGCTGTTCATGTCCATACGCAATCAGTCCATGGTTGTCTACAGGAATGCTCATCCCAGGAACCGCCTGTTTTCCGTAGTCTGCAGCAAAGCTTCTGTTGCAGAGCAGGAGAGCAAAGCGACAGGATTGGATTTCTCTTTCAGTGAAAGCGAAATGATCAAGAGGCCTGAGAGCCGCTCCCTTGTCCAGAGAGCGGAGAACGATTTCCTGCTTAAAAAGTGATTAATCCGAGTGCTCTTCAATTTACAAGGCAGAGATCAATCAATAATTATCCCGTTTAATCCCAACATAAATCCTTTAAATTTTTTTTAATTAAAAGCAATCAGGCACAAGCTGCAGCCTAGGCCGCCCTCCATTAACCCCGTGGGGACGGTGTCCAGGCAGATGCTCCAGCTGTACCGGATGCCTCCCTGCAGTGGCTTGCGCAGCTCCCCTCTCACCCCAGCTGCGCAGAATTGCAGGCTCCCGGCATTGGAAGGGACAGGTCCTCGTGCTCATTTTCACAGGCGCCGTGGGAAGCCTTGCTTGTTATGAACGCCCACCTAAGGCAAAGTGACACCTCCATTAGACCCTTAATTAGACTCAATCCACCACCGACATCTCCGTGGCAAAGTGGTCTCCATTAAACGGTCACTTCAAATATGAATTGCATCTGCCTCGCTGGGGCCAGCAGGCTTTAATTAACAGCGCCTTTGCTGAGACAAATGCTTCACCAGCGTTTCACAACAGACCTGAATTAAAGCAGAATCTCAACGTGTGTTTGCAAGACTTCCCATCCCTGCGGCAGACTAATTTTCTGAATTACAGCTGAAGGCATGCTTCACTGTTGCCCATGGAGAAACCAGAGGACTGACTCACGCAGGGAACCTAAGAGGGCAGGACATTCTGGCATGTCTCTGGGCCAGGTGGGACTGGATTGTTCCATCGCTCCAGATATAGACAAGCACTACAATTGCTGCCACAAACATACTTACAGTGCAATCCTATGCATCTTTACTAGAAATGTCGCAGTGTGGTCAATAGGGCATAGAGCCCAATCTAAATCCTTAAGATTCTTAAGCAATCTTAAGCACATCCTCAGATCCACTGCTTTGCTAACTGCCATAAAGCATTGGGCACCAGTTGCAAAAGGCGCTGCATCGGTGCACTCCACAGTACACTGCTGGGAGTGCTGGTGAGAAGGCTTCTCCTGCCAATCGATGACGAAGGTAAGTCAGCAGGAGAGGAGAGGGGTAGTGGGAAAGAGGGCAGGGAGGGGGTGAAATGGGGTGGGGCTGAGGATGGGCAGATGGGGCTTCGAAGAGGTTGGGATTGGTGGCACTGTTGATATCCTGACACCCTAGGTGAGACTGAAATTTCTTAACTCTATGCACGCAAGTCACACATAGAGTTGAGAAAGCCAAGAATCACTGTACAACTCAACATGTTTGAAGTCAACTACTTGGCTGCCTTGAGTCATGTGGCAGCCAATGGGTTTCTTCCGGAAGCTTTCTAAGACCTCTGTGAGCAAATACTATTGGCTGCTGTGAAAGGAGGGAAGGAGGGAGGTTCAGATGTCCACATCTGTCTCACTATCTTCTCCCCACTTCTCCCCTTCCCTCCCCAGCTACCTTATAGGAGTAGCCTACACTCCTTTGGTTCCTTGCGCAACTTGATCCCTGCTGAGTTTGTAACCACAGTACCAGCCTCTGACCACCTGCAGTGCTGCTGCTGTAGCATGGTTGAAAAGAGAGACCAGCAACTCCTTCCTCGAGCAAGCTGCCAGAATGGCACAGAGAGTCCGACCCCTGGACCCCACTACCCAGATACACTGTGGCCACTGCATGGAAATGATTTTCTTCTGTCTCCACATCGGGGCTTAAACAGGGTATTTTACTGTTTCCTAAATGCAGGTAAACTACTTGCAAGTCTGTAAGATTAATAAAGCATTAATCTCTTGCTATAGTAACTGCACAGCTCATCACGGGAGCAGCAGCAGTCTGCTTTTGGCCAGCAGTCGAGGGCAGCTTGACATGGTCCCTCTAGGAATTTTGTTGTTTGCTTCTTTGCTTTTCTGGAGAAAAATCTTCCCTCCCTTCAATTTTCATGAGCTTGCACCCTCTATAAATCTGTTCAGATTTGCATATTTATATTATTTTGTGTCATCTGTCATGCTTCTGGCGTGGGAATCTGTGAATCCCACCCTGACACCCCCAAGAAATGCCACTGCTCTGATCAAAATTGGCATTGGCTTCCCTTGAAATTCCTACAGTCAGCAGCATAGCCAGATGGGATTCTCCTGACTGAAAGGGGAGGGCAACAGAGTGGTCATCAAATGCCACCTATAGCGAAATAACTGTAGGCAGTAGCATAGCCAGAGGGAGGGCAGTGCTGGAAGTACTGCAGGCACTGCAATGCACCATGTAAGCAGCCCCCTCCCACTCGCTGTTAGAGCCATTGCAGGCATAGACAGCAACGCACGGGTCCCTGAGCATTGCTGTCTATGCCTGGTGGCAAGTGGGAGAGGCTGCTTACACAGCACATTGCGGTACCTACAGTACTTACCGCATTGCACCAGGATGCAGGTCTCTAGTTATCTGGTGTGCTCCCTGGGGCATTTGATGGGCCTCTGTGAGATACAGGAAGCTGGACTAGATGGGCCTATGGCCTGATCCAGTGGGGCCGTTCTTGTGTTCTTAAACTACAATTCCCAGGAGGCCTTGCAGGTCGTCTTGTTATCCAGTGTGCTCCCTGGGGCATTTGATGGGCCGCTGTGAGATACAGGAAGCTGGACTAGATGGGCCTATGGCCTGATCCAGTGGGGCTGTTCCTATGTTCTTATGCCCTCCTTCTGGCTATTTTACTGCCTACAGTTATTTCGCCAGAGGTGGCATTTGATGACCACTCTGCTGCCCTGCCTTTTGAGCCAGGAGAATCCCATCCAGCCTCCCCTTGAGCACATTCTCAGATCCATGAGGTCTCAACCACCTGCCCAGCTTCCTCATAGCTATGCAGGTTCGAACCCTGCAAATACACATGACCGCTGAAATCATCAGGATGTTGAATTATTCCTCTGTGCTAAATTCTGCGCTTGTGGGACTATAAAAAGCTTGGCATGTCACTGAGTAGGGTTGAGGATCCCAGAGGGTTGAGCAGCATTTTGGAGGCTTTTATCTCAGGGAGACTCCCTCGTCATGTTGATCCTCAAAGAGGCATGTTTCTCTTCCGTTGCCGCCTCCTCTTTCGATCACTAATGCACAGGGATTAATTTTTCTGCCAACTCACGGAACAAGCTCTAGAATGTCACCGGGACCTGCCTGCAACTGCTGCTATCACAGAGGAGATAGGCTGTAAACTCATTAGTTGTCCTTATCACCCTGGTGGTGCTCGGCACTCTGGCGAACAAGAGCTACCGTGACAACAATAGACGGTCCGGTTCTCATCACATGTCCTCTCCAAGCTCAAGGGGAGGGAAGTGCAAATCTTGGACCAGCGTTGGTTGTTTTCGTCCTCAGAGAGGCATGTTGGAGGAGAGGGGACAAAAGGGCAATCGTGGCATTGGAAGCCCACAAAGCTTTGCACAAATGTGTATTGGGGAGGTGCAGCTCAACATGGAGAGGGTTCAAAAAGCTGCACCAACCAAACTTCCCTCTTCTATAAAATGGTTAAAGGTGTTGGCACTCTGTCCCCCATTGTATCTGGGTGCCCTGCTTGGACAGTTCTCACCTGAAGAAACAGCCCTGTCCCAGTCTGAGCTCTGCTTCTGGGCAGTCTTGCATTACTGGGGAGTGGGAGCTTCTTGCCCCCTTACCTTTTCCGATTGCCACTTTAGCTGCTGTTCTCAAAAGACTACAGAAAGGCATGATTTGAATCAAATGAGTGTGGCTTGGGGTTTGCATTAAACTTCCATACATGCCCCCCACAGTCTCAGCACAGTTAAGGGCCAGCCCAAGACCTCCTGATGCCTGAGGCAGCATGCAGATCGGGACAGCAGACTGATTCGGCAAAGCCAACCCCCATCCTGGGCTTTCCCCCAGTGGTCTTCTCAGAGCTAAAGCAGCAGAAGAGCTGGCATAGCTTTGAGGAGCCCCACTGAAGATCCTTCTTTTACCTCTCTCACCTGGCCTCTTTGCACATTGCAGCCAGTGTACCAAGGACCTTGCATCCCTCAAGCATCCCTCATACTAGCCAAGGATAGGATTCTCCACTGACCTGCAGAAATGTATGAGTGACCATAGAAAGTTTCTTGAACATTTGAAGACGCATGAAGTGGAGCCATGAGGCATCATCCCCAAAATGTTCCTGACCAAGGACCTGCCAGGAGGCTTTCCACCTCTGGTGCCCCCCACTGCTTTCCTCTTCCTCCTGCCCAACCCAGACTCCCTCCCCTTTCCCTGACTTTCTCCTGGCCCTTGTGCTACATCCCCTCCTGCTTTGCACTCCTATCCCATCCTGGTTTTTGAAAAGGCAAAAGGTGAAAGAAGGAACAAGGAAATGGGGAGAAGGAGTAGAGTGGCACTGGTAATCTACACCAGTGTTCTTCAGTGTTCTTGGGGTCAGGACCCCAATAGTGTCGTGAAGCCTCCGTGGTGCCAGGTTCCATGGCACATTTTTTTTTTTTTTTTTGCTCTCTCTAATAAGAATATTTGGTTACAGTGAACAGATCTAGGAAGACATTATGTGGGTGGGGTTAGGTGGAGAGGGTCCTGGTGGGGGGGGGATGCAATTAACAGTGCGGTTCCCAGTCTTATGCTTTATATATATATATATATTGGGGTTGTGGCATGAAGAAGGTTGAAGACCTGAAAGTCTAATGATTCTGCAACTGGGCAAGGAAGCACAAGCATCATTGGAGCAGGGTGAAGTATCCAATGGAGGTAACTGGTTGATGCCACCTGAAGTAGTCACTTCACCCCTGACTCTATCACTGAGCTATGGCCTTCTCTTGGAGATGAATGAAAACCTTGCAGCCCCTCTTCCCACCCCAGCCTTCTACAGCCCGAACTATTGTGAGACATCATAACAACTTTGACAGCGTTGTTGAAATGTGTCAGGTCAAGTATGGCTTCCAAAGTAATTTCACAGTCACATATCTTTAACTGAGCTGAAGACGGACCCCTTAGGAGCAAAAGACAGAGGACAGATTCCTTGCTCAGCTATGCTGGCATCAGTCCAGCTGTGGTGGAGAGTGTCTGGGAAGGGAGGCCATGGGAAACTGGATTAACTGCATCAGTGGCATAGCTAGAGGGGGTGCAAAGCGCTAAGTTTTGCAGGGAGCCTCACCACAGCATGCAAGCGGCCCCCTCCCCTTCGGAGCCATTCCAGGTGGGGGAGCAAAACGGAGGTGTACGCCTGGCATGTGCAAAACGGAGACATCAGAGCTGACTTGTAATAACCTACAACTGCACCCACTTAAGACATCGAATAGGTAAAGCACCTTTTCTCCTATTTTGGAAAATATTCTCATCTTTATGAAGGTTTATTGGGTGATGCATCAAAACAGTTTCAGTAGTTCCTTCCTCAAGAAAAGAACTCTCCCATTTGTCATCTCTGAACAGGTTAATTAGTAGATCAATAACTCTTCCAGACAAATATATACATAATTGCCAAAGGCAGCCAAATTGTACATAAATTCAAAGGCAGTCAGCAAGAGACAATGAACACGAGTAATAACAGGAGTATAACTGGGCTGTAGTACCTTCCACTGAAGTTTTCTAGCCGGCTTTGCTATTTTGGCTCTCAGGGTTATTTGGAAACTGGATTGCTATCTTGCTAGCATATAATGAATTCTGAACAGTTCAGAATTTTGGAAATGAGATGCACTGTGAAAATTAAAATGTACAGATTTATACTACGTACGTGTAAAAAATGTGTGTTCTGAGTTGGAGGGAAATGTCTATTTTGAAGCTGATATTGGAATATTTATTTAGCTGCATATTCCACCAGACCCACGAAAGTAGCTCATCTGTTTCATTTGCTCACTAACTGGCAAAGAACCCCACAATATATATTATTTTAAATGGGCAAGTGTACATATTTTTCAGTGCTAAACGGAGAATGT
The DNA here is from genome assembly GCF_035046505.1 of Tiliqua scincoides. Taxonomy (NCBI): domain Eukaryota; kingdom Metazoa; phylum Chordata; class Lepidosauria; order Squamata; family Scincidae; genus Tiliqua; species Tiliqua scincoides. The sequence continues at coordinate 6,075,055 of NC_089825.1, forward strand.
ACAGAGTTCCTTCAAAAATCAGTATTGGGGCCAGAGTGTAGGATCAACTCCATCTACCTCTTTCATTCCTCAAATGGTGGCTTCATTTTACACACTTTGCACAGGTTCTAATGCATGTGCTCCCTGTGTGTTGCACATGTCTGCCTCAACATGCACACGGAGCTCTCAAACATACAGACTTCATTTCAATGAAATGGGCAGCTTCAATTTCCATATGTGGAGCTCCCGTTCCACTGAAGACAATGAGATTGTCATGCACTCATTTAGTCCCTGCACTACAACTGATTTGCTCCCCCCGCCCCCGAAAAAAGGAGGGAGAGAATAATTAATAATATTTTTATTAATATTCACATTCATATACTGCTTTTCAGCAAAGTTCATAACAACACAGTCCTGGAACGTGCTGGAATCCCTAGCATGTATGCACTGCTGAAACAGAGACGCCTGCGTTGGCTTGGTCATGCTGTGAGAATGGATGATGGCCGGATCCCAAAGGATCTCCTCTATGGAGAACTCGTGCAAGGAAAGCGCCCTACAGGTAGACCACAGCTGCGATACAGGGACATCTGCAAGAGGAATCTGAAGGCCTTAGGAGTGGACCTCAACAAGTGGGAAACCCTGGCCTCTGAGCGGCCCGCTTGAAGGCAGGCTGTGCAGCATGGCCTTTCCCAGTTTGAAGAGACACTTGGCCAACAGTCTGAGGCTAAGAGGCAAAGAAGGAAGGCCCATAGCCAGGGAGACAGACCAGGGACAGACTGCACTTGCTCCCGGTGTGGAAGGGATTGTCACTCCCGGATTGGCCTTTTCAGCCACACTAGATGCTGTGCCAGAACCACCTTTCAGAGTCTTTTGAGACTGAAGGTTGCCAATACAGAGTCCACAAAGTGGTTTATGTAGCTAAAGAAATAAGGACTCACCATTTACAAAGGATACAAAAGAGGCAACAGCCACTGGAAAAGATGCCATGCTGGGATGAAGAGGAACAATTGCCCTCCAACTGCTAAATGGACAAGGACCCCACTTTAAAAGGTGCCACTTTGACTCAGCTGGGAAATTGGTACCCCTCCCTGTTCACGATGCCTCCCTTCTTCCCCTCCCACTATACACTAATATGCTGTTTTTCACATTAGCAGGGCTTTTTTTGTAATGGAATGCACCAGAACGGCGTTCCGGCACCTTTTTTCCCCTCCTCCTGGCCCCCACCTTTTTTCCCCTCCTCCTGGCCCCCACCTTTTCCCCCCTCCTCCTGGCCCCCACCTTTTTTCCCTCCCTGCGCTGCCCAGCACTGCTGGCTAGGGAGGGATTCGAACCTCCAACCCTCCTCCTGGCCCCCACCTTTTTTCCCTCCCTGCGCCACCCAGCACTGCTGGCTAAGAAGGGATTCGAACCTCCAACCTTGTGCTCCACAGCCCAGCACTCTCTCCATTGGGCTATAGGAAAGCCTAGAGTTACAGTGTTCAGACCTAATATATAAGGTCCTGAGCCCAGCTGGTGGCCATCAGCGCCTCAAGTATTAGTTCCAAACACTTTGAGCCTAAGACTTCCAATGGCTCAGTTACTAAAGTGCTGGTCTGTGGAGCCAGAGCTTGGGGGTTCAAATCCCCATAAGGAATAATTTTTCTTCTTCTTCTTTTTTTTAGGTGGGGAGGTAAATAAATAAAAGATTACACTTGTTAATCTTAAACTTGTTCTTGTAAGTGGGTTCCTGCACCTTTTATTTATTTATTTTTTACAAAAAAAGCACTGCCCCTGCCTCACCGCACTCACCTCACCTGAGCCCAGCCCGCCTTTCCTCTCCCCGCGCTCTGCTTCCCCACGCTCAGCTACCAAGCCGGTGAGGGCGTGGGGACATGTGCTGAGGAGGAGGAGGAGGACGACGACGAGGGACAGCAAGCCAGGGAGACGGGTTGCAGCACCCAGGTACTGGCTTGGCAAGAGGAGGGGGGGAAGAAAGCTGGCTAGTGCAGCCCCTGCACCTGAGACAGCCTAGGCATGTCCACTGAGAAGTAAGTCCCCTTGTGTTCAGTGGGGCTTACTCCCAGGAAAATGTGGATGGGATTGCAGCCCAAGCCTATGCAGGTCTACTCAGAAGCAAGTAATTCATTCATTTTTATAGTTATTAATATAAGGCTTGGCTGATCTAAATTAATTAAGCAAAAATGATTACTAATAATTTAGTAGCTTTGTAATGTCATCAACAGGAGATTTAGGTTTTTAACTATAAATGGGGAAGCTTAAGTGTCCTTGCTGTATTATAACAACACTTAGGAAATATGTATTCCTCTGTGCAGTAGGTCAGATCATTGTAGTCTATTAATTTTTGGTTTTTTTAGACTATATTTAATAATCACTATTATTATAATGGGGAATGGGGACATAGTACACAGGGGAAAGGGGGGAACCACAAAAGATGGGTTAATGAATTGATTAAGTTATGAAGTTATGAATCAAAAATCATGTGGTCACACACCCTCTATTGGTTCAAGATGAGTTGTAAAATAGATTATATTCTGGTATTATATAATTTATCTATTTTACAATTCATCTTTTGTGTTTATTCTTCTGCTCCCCGCCTTGTGTGCTTATATTGCGCATTCATTGTTATCTGATCACATATTTCTCTTTTTTTTTGCACCAATCATGTTTCAATGTCTTGAGCCAATAGAGGGTATGTGACCACATGATTTTTGATCCATAACTTGTTTATTAATCAATTAATTAACCCATCTTTTTTGCCCCCTCTCCCCTGTGTGCCAATTGATTTGGGTTCAAACAAATCTGTAGAGTGATGTAATGGAATCATTTTTTATATTTTGCCTTCATCAATTGTTTTAACCAATATTTATTAAATGTTTTAAAAGTTTTAATTAATTTTTTTGGTTGTTACATATTTGCAAATACATGCAACAAGCCGTGATATAATCCTTGGTGTGTGCTCCAGAGGTGGTCCGTCTCTTTTTGTTCTTCTCTCTTGACTATCTCCCCTCATTTTCTAGTTCTTAAGTAGTTGGGGAATGGGGATTTAAAGACAGAGAAATGAGATGAATGAATGAATAAATAAATAAATAAAAGATTTATTTTATTTTAAATAAAAAATATATATAAATATATTATATAAATATTATATATATATATATATATATATATATATATATATATATATATATATATGTATGTATGTATGTATGTATGTATGTATGTATGTATGTATTAAATAAAATATTTTATTTTAAATAAATTTAAAAATAAATAAATAAATAAAAGATTAACAAGTCGTGAGTTCCTGCACCTTTTTTTTTTTTACAAAAAAAGCACTGCACACTAGTATACAATGCTAGTGTCCATTTTCTGTCTACAAATGAGAAGAGTGTAGTTTTGGACTAGGAGTTTCCCAGTTTAAATTTCCAACCAAAGAGGCAGCGGTCATTATTTCTTAGCCAAACCCTCTTCGCTGGGTTCTTGGGAACAGCTTCATGTATGGCACTGCTAGTTCCTTGGAGGAAGAAATGGTACAAATAATGCCATGCATTCCAAAGATGCCCTGCCACATTTAATGCCCTTCAATCCTGAATGAAGACTAGAGGTCCTGGGAACCCAAAGAGAAGTCATTGGGGTACAAGAGCCCAGCAGAGGTTCAGGAAATCTGACACAAGCCCTGAAGAATTCTTCATTAGTTGCTGGGTGTATGCAAAGGAAGAGCACTTGAAACCGCCAAGGCAGATGTGGGCTAGTAGTGACGGGATCAGGGCTAGGGCCCATGAGAGGAGGGGGCAAGGTATAAATTATACCCAGGCCTGGGGTCAGTGGCATCACTAGGGTTTTCGTCACCTGGTGAAGAAGGCCAGTCTGTCACTCCCATGACGGACCTCCTTCCATGTAGTGGGAGGGGCAATGCCCCAGGAGGTGGGTGTGGTGATGCACCATCGCCCTACTCCCGGCTCAGTTTTTGGCTATAACTTTTGATAGAATAGAGATATTTCAACGTGGTTTGTTTCATTGCATTCCACATGTAATTATGCATCAAATGATATACAATATGATGGTATTGTTCAAAAATACAGAGATTTAAACATTTTTGGCAAACAGTGGTGTCACCACTCTGTGTGCCCTGAACCCATCTAGCGATGCCACTGCCTATGTTCAAAAAAGGGGGTCTGAAAACCAAAGGAGAGGAACCGGAAATTTCCTGGTATCTCAGAAAATGTTTGCATATATTGTGTGAAGACAAGCATCCATGTTTTGTGTAAGCCTACATAGCTTTATTACATAAGAAGCCAAAATTGCAGGGCTACGTCTGATTTGCCTTGGCCATGTCATGTGTGCAAATTCACTAGAGAAGTCAGTGATGTTAGGAATTGTCAGTGGAACAAGAAGACGTGACAGGCAAAGAATGCCCTGGTTTGATACCATCAAAACAGATGCAAGATAAAGGTCCAACAATCGAAAGAAGTCATGCTTGACAGAGTGGCATGGAGACCCCTGGCCATAAAGTCACCAAGAGTTGGATACAGCTGAATGACTAAAACACATAAATACACATAGTTTTGTGTATTTAAGGCTACAATCCTATGCACACTTTCCTGGGAGCAAGCCCCATTGAACATAGTGGGACTTTTTTTGAGTAGACCACTTAGAATTGGGCTGTAATTTGCAAAAGATTAGGATCCAATCAAACCTATGGCTCCGTTTTGCTCCCCCCCCACTGGGAATGGCTCCGAAGGGAGGGGTAGCTTGCCCGCCTCGCTGAGGCTCCCTGCCAGACTGAGTGCGCCACCCCCCTCCAGCTATGCCACTGGATTCAATGATCATAGGAAATTATAAATCAATGGAGAAGGGAAGGGGCCCAAAAGAAACTCTGTATCCAGAAAGGGACCCAAAAGGAACTTTGTACCCCCTGATCATCCAAGGCCCTGATTCAGGGCAGCCGTGAATCAGCTGTGATTCAAGCTGCCAAGTGTGCTTTCAAGCCTGATCATGGAGTAAAGGTTTAGTGGCAACTACTTGTTGCTACGGTAACCAGCAAACTGGTCCTAGCCATGGCAGTCCCAAAGGAAGGAACAGCAGAGTCTGCACTGCAGCCTCCAAGGACAGAACTGGGGAGTGGCCTGTATTCCGGATTAATAAAGTGCGCATACGGGCGCAATCTTGTGTATGCAGTATTGTTGCCACCCTCCTTCTGCCTCTGCTGCTGCCAGGAATAAAGGCCAACCCCTTCTGGAGATGGGAGGCTAACTCCAGAGTGTTCCTCCATGTGCATTGCCATCGTTTCAGCTCATGAATTATCAGAGCAGCTGCCACCCTTGCCACCTCCGCAAGCAATGCATGGTGGGGGTTTTCTCTCTCTTTTTCTTTTTTTTTCATTGCCAGAGATGATTTAATCCTCTTTGAACTCTTTACTCTGAAATATCAGATAGTTGCCCAGTGGAGTAAGAGGCTGTGTTATCCTCGTGCGTTGACTGCAGGCATTTTTTTTCCTACAAGGTGACACAGAAGAATTAGGGAATGCAAAACCGACAGTTACATTGGCATGAGCATCCTTGATGCGGGCAAGAAAGCTCACACCGTATCAGGTGTTAAAATGGCAACAATGCCCAACACATCCTGTGAAAACATTGGCAGCTGAGGGAGGTGGCGGGAGAATCTGGGGCATTACAAGCCTCTCTTTTCTTGACTAAACAAAGTCATGGTTACTTCAGCTTCCAAATAAAGGAGGCTCTCTAGGGGCATGCACATGACTCTCCCCCACTTGCGCAGAGGTGCAGCTTGAATTTGGTGCACCACCCGCTCAGAAGAAAAGTAGACCTGCGTCACATTTTACACTTCTATCTACAGCTAGCTTATAGTGTATGAATAGTAAAATATAAATATAATTAAAATGCTGGCATACATCATTGTTAAAAAGCACATGGCACATATGTAAAGCATTACATAAAATCCATCATTGATTTGCATTTAATTTTGGTGCTTAAATCCCACTTTTCAATGACAAATTCACAAAGCAGGTTCCACTACTGTTATTATTAGGCTGCAATCCTAACCTCACTTTCCTGGGAGTAAGTTCCATTGAACACAATAGGACTTACTTCAGAGTAGACCTGGTTAGGATTGTGCCCTTAGTTACACATAAAGTCCTATAAATGTTAACATAAAGTGCACAAAGAACTTTACAAAGAATTCGAGGCCATGTCCCTACCCAGAGAACCTTACAATCTAAAATTCAACACAGAGGAGACAACAGAAGAAGGAAAGCAGATGGGGGCAGAGGAACTATATGCAATTATTGTAGTTATATGTACTTGGGTCCAGTTACATTATGGGAACTGATGGAATATTTCAAACTCTTTGAGGAAATTTTTTTCCTTACTAAGTAAGGAGGAAATGTCACTCCTTACTTGTGACATTGTGCCAGTGTTCTGGGGAGTAGTTTCAGGCCCCCATCACAGTTCCAATTCTGAACATTCAATCCCTGAAAGCTAATTTAATTAGAATTTTTAAAGCAGGAAGGCAGGAACTCTGAGTCTATCCAAGACTGGGTTTTACATGAATCTTGCTCTGGGATACCACTAAAGTTACACAACCACTTTTCCAAAGAAAAAGAAAAATATATCATTTGCCAGACAAGAACCCCTCAAAGTTTTTTTCTGACTACAGCTCTTTACTTAAAACATGATAACATGAACATGGTGGGCATGTGGTCTATTTGTAGGATCTGGTTGGAGGATATCCATCACCAGTGGCATTGCTAGAGGAGATGCAAACCACTAAGTTTTGCAGGGAGCCTCACCACAACATGCAAGGGGCCATTCCTCCTCCCCTTCAGTGCCATTTCAGGCATGGGGAGCAAAATGGAAGTGAATGCTGAAGGGAAGGGAGAGAGCTGGATTGTGCCCTGTATCCGTTACAATGATGAAGGACCTACAAGGGTCCTTCTTTCCTTAATCCAAAACATCTCCCATGAGCCTGTTGGCAAAAGGAGTCTAAAAGATGCACACTTGACACAACTGTCTTTTTCATGGCATGACGGGCAGATTCTTCAACTTTGTTACTCCAGCCATTTTGTGATCTACTTGCATGTCAGAAAGGATGAGGTTAGATTGTTGAAATGCTGAGTGAGTAGAAATGCTCACTGCCCAGGATTGTCTTGTCATGTGCAAGACAGATGGGATAGGAGGTGCTTGTGACTCTAAACTGATATCTTAGGTAGGAAACACAGTGGGCAATGTCTTGGATTCAGTAGAATCATGTTCACTGAAGAAATTCTATAGACAAGCAGGCAAAAGTATGTCTTTCTGGCAGTGCCAAGGAACACAAGCAGTGGCCTCCACTTTGGTCTAAGCCAGTGGGTGTTCACTTAGCCCTCAGTACTAATTGTAAATATTCAACTAGTTATCAATACTATTGGCTTCCTATCTATAGTAACCACCAGCTAGGTGTGTATTGGTTTTAGTGAAGGGCAAAATCAAATCAAGATATGTAGAACTTGCTGGTAATCTGATCAGTGATCAGGTAAAGATAAATCAGAATAAGCCTGGGTGGAGAAATGGAAATGAGCTCAAATTCCATCCATTGCTAATAGTTCCTGTTGGCAACCTTCAGTCTCGAAAGACTATGGTATCGCTCTCTGAATGGTGATTCTGGAACAGCATCTAGTGTGGCTGAAAAGGCCCATTCAGGAGTGACAATCCCTTCCACACTGGGAGCAAGTGCAGTCTGTCCCTGGTCTGTCTCCCTGGCTATGGGCCTTCCTTCTTTGCCTCTTTGCCTCAGACTGTTGGCCAAGTGTCTCTTCAAACTGGGAAAGGCCATGCTGCACAGCCTGCCTCCAAGCGGGCCGCTCAGAGGCCAGGGTTTCCCACTTGTTGAGGTCCACTCCTAAGGCCTTCAGATCCCTCTTGCAGATGTCCTTGTATCGCAGCTGTGGTCTACCTGTAGGGCGCTTTCCTTGCACGAGTTCTCCATAGAGGAGATCCTTTGGGATCTTGCCATCATCCATTCTCATGACATGACCAAGCCAACGCAGGCGTCTCTGTTTCAGCAGTGCATACATGCTAGGGATTCCAGCTCGTTCTAGGACTGTGTTGTTTGGAACTTTGTCCTGCCAGGTGATGCCGAGAATGCATCGGAGGCAGCGCATGTGGAAAGTGTTCAGTTTCCTCTCGTTGTGAGCGAAGAGTCCATGACTTGCTGCAGTACAGAAGTGTACTCAGGACGCAAGCTCTGTAGACTGTAATAGTTATGAAGTTTAAATGAAATGAGAGAGAGAGAGAGAGAGAGAGAGAGAGGTGATCAGATAACATAGGAAGCTGTCTTCTCCTATCCAGTCCTGAGCTCCATGCAGCTCAGTCAGTAGCATTTCCAGAGGGGGGGCACAGCACTAAGTTTTGCAGGGTAACTCAGTGCACCATGTAAGTGGCCCCTCCTGCTTGCCGTCAGAGCCATTCCAGGTGCTGAGAGTAACACTCCTCATTGCTCTTGATGCTTGGAATGGCTACGACAGAAAGGGGGAGGGGCTACTTACATGGCATGTTAAGGCACAATGCAAACCAGGTACTGTGCCCCCCCCCCACCGGGAATGCTACTGAACTCAGTATCATCTGTGCTGACTGGTGTGACTTGCCTGGGATTTTCCTTATTTGGCAAACGAACCTGGGACTTCTGCATGGAAAGTAAGAGTTCAGCCACTGAGTTCAGCTCTCCTACCTAACAGCCTCAGGGGCAAGTTGCATCTTAACTTCTGTTAACTGGGCCTGCAGCATCTTTTGAAGTGGTGGGTTTTGTTATATTTACCAGATGGAGAGTGTGGCACTGCATTCCTTCCAATAGCAGCTGCCCTCTTGTCTTTCTTTAAAAAAATAAAAATTGTAAGCCCCTTTGGGACTGGGAACCATCTTCTCATTCATTTTGCTGTGTCAAGCTTTATAGAGCCACTTGCTGGAAAGTGGTATATAAATATTTTAAATGATCGCAGTTTAGGTTATGGTTAACCAGAGACATCTGGGGGCTAGCCGGGTCCCCAACCAGCACAGCTGGATTCTTCTTCCATTCAAGCTACAGAAATCTTCCTCCATTTCTGTGTATTTCTGTGAACTCAGTCACCAGGTAAAGCAGGTTCAGAGTGAGCACGGCCCATCTTGCGTTCCTTTTCATCAAGAATGTTCTCTGGGAGTCGCTTTGCTTGGGTTATTGCCGTCAATGTATCGACCCCGTTGGATGGCGTTTCCCTATGGTGCAGTTTGCTGATCAAGGTGGTACAATTATTTCCAATCTATTTTAAACAACACTTAGCTGAACTTAACTTCTTGCACAGGAATCCCGTAAGCCCAGAGGAGTTCACAAATGTTTTATGGATTTTTCTTGCTGCATCAAAGTCTGCTTGATGCGAGTTAATGTTTTTTTGCCCTGCGTCTATGAGCTTTAATCAAGTGTTGCAGTAGAAGCTCACAGAGATAAGGAGGACTGTTTTGCTGGCTACCATTCTTTTTTTTTTCTTTTCTTTTTTTTTAATGGAGGGGTCCCCTTTCTCTGAGGCAGCTGCAAGGTCAGCATTGCCATTAGGTTGTCCAGGACTCCAATTTCCCATATGGCCACCTGATTTGAAAGGCTTGATGTAGCTCAGGGCCCATGAGAGGGGGTGCAGGAAGCTCTCACGAGGAAGCTGCTCAAACCATTCACCAACAAGGCTATGATGTATCTCCAAAACTAGACATGATGGGGCGAAACCCATGCCATTTTTGGAATCAACACCCCAAACATACCCAGGAATAGGTCTAACTTTGCAGACAGCAACATGTGTGTTGGCCTGTGTAACGCCTGTCATTTTCATTGAGCTTTCCTAGTTTGCAAAGCACTTTGCATATATTTTGTTCTTACAACAACCCTGTAAGATCAGTATTGTCACCCCCATATTGCAATTTGGGAGCTGCGGCTGAGTGTAGCTTGACTCAGGTCACTTAATGAGAATTCATGGTAGCCGAGAGATTGAAAGCAGGCAAGCCTTGATTTGCAGCTCAGTCGCTTCGCTCCAATGCCACACCAGTGATACCTCTTCCTTCTGTTAATCTGATTCCCAGTGATCAATTTGACCAGAGCCTGGAGATGGAAGGTAGACTAGAAAGGTAGAGGGGAAAGATAGCACTCTTAGAGGCCATGACTTCCTGCAGGTAATAATGGCTTGTCCTCCCAGCAGGGGAATGCTGAGAGAAATAAATTCAGAGAATGATGGAGAGCCCACTAACTGGAGTCCTGAAGGGACAAGGCTGCAGAGGAAGAGGAGGAAGAGGCAGCAGCCCAGTGGCATAGCTAGAAGGGGTGCAAAGCACTAGGTTTTGCAGGTGCCTGAACACGCCATGCAAGTGTCCCCTCCCCTCCCCTTTGGAGCCATTCTGTGCAGTGGGAGCAAAATGGAGGCAAAACTTAGTGCTTTGCACCCCCTCTAGCTACACCACTGCAGCAGCCTTCCAGTTTCAACTTAAAAATAAGAATGTCTCAGTAACTGTGGCTTTTGTGGACCTGCCATTAGCACAGATCTGAACTCTTCCACATGACTTCAGCTAAGCCTAATGGTCGTGATGATTCACATTATAATCAAAGACGCGGATTAATTAAAATGCTCCTTTTGACACTACCAGGGAATAGACCTTCTGTTTCCTGAAGACATCTAAACACAGATCCAGCTTTTTGCAGTATTGGGAAAGAAAACTGGCTACACTGAAGAAGAAATCTGCTTTTTGAAATATGGAAACCGCCAAGCAGATCTGGCATTCGAAAGCTAGATGACTTAGGAGGACAACAGAGGTGGGTGCCCCTGAGCTGCTTTTACATCCCCTGCACAAGTCTGGAGTTTTGCTTGACAGAGTTCAGGACTGCACTCTTCACGGCTAGCCTGACATGTACCTACAGAATGCACCCTAAGTGGAGCTGATAAGATTGCTGCTCCAGAATGTGCAACACTGAGAATGCCTGCTGCCCTATTATCAGCCGGCCGAAAAAAAAACTTTCCAAAGCTTCCAGGCCATCAGCTCCAACACCCTGATTGAGACCAGATGACAGACAGACATGATATCCACCTGCTTTCGTGCCTCTGGGTGATACAAAGAGGCTGAGAAAGAAAAGAACTGGGGGGGGGGGAGCAAATCACATATGATGCTAGATGTATCATTAGAGTCTCTCTCTCTCTCTCTCTCTCTCTCTCTCTCTCTCAAATAGGCTCCCTGCAAAACCTAGCACTTTGCATCCCCTCTAGCTACCCCACTGAGAGGCAGCAGGGGTCAAATAGATCAAGTGCAGCTTTTCATTCCCATTTTGCTCCCCAATGGCCTCTCTCCCCAAATTCAAAAGTCCATGGAGAACTTGCTGACATCAACATTTCAAAAAAGTAAACGTGGAGACTTTCAGGATTCCTTCCTGAAAGAAACATCTGAGAATGTTCAAGGAATGCCAACAACTTTCTACACAATAAGTGAAATTTAAGTTAAGTATGAGAGTCTGAAGAAAAGCCATTTCAAGGTGGGGAGCGACTGCAAAGAACATTTCCCCATTTTCTCCCCATTGTTTGGGCAAATCTCCTCTCTAGACTGAATTATGAGATTTAAGGGACAAAGCAGTCTAAACACATGAAGCTCCCTGCTGTTGGGTTAGGCCCCTGGTCTAGTGCTCCAAGTGCTGCCTACTCCAATTGCCAACAGCTGTCCAAGGGATCAAACAAAGGCCATCCCATGCAAGCATTTCCAATTCTTTCACCCCAGATCCTGAAGATTGCAACTGGGACCCCCTGGATGCAGAGGTTGTGCTCTATCACTGTGTGAAGGCTTCTTGCAAAGATTGACAGCTAGACCAACAGCTCCTATAGGAGAAAACACGTGGCCTAGCAAAAGACAGTATAAAAATCTCCAGGATATTTACGAAAATCTCGTACATACATGAAACAATGATAGGAATGAGTTCAGTTATCTCCATGTAATGCCAAAGAGCTTGTCAGTGGCGTCGCTAGGGAGGCAAGCATGTTACCCCTATGATGGACATCCTCCCATGCAGTGGGAGGGGCAAGGTCCCAGGTGGGGGGTGTGGTGATGTACCATTGCTCTGCCCCACTGGTGTTTGGGCAATAACTTTTGATAGAATGGAGATATTTCAACAAGGTTTGTTTCACTGCGCACTGCCTGAAATTATGCATCGATTGATATATAACATGATGGTATTATTAGACAATACCAAGATTTTAAAAAATTTTGGCCAGTAGTGGTGTCACACACACACACACACACACACACACACACACCACCGGTGTATGTCACCTGGTGCGGCCCTCAGTCCCCAGCGACACCACTGGAGATTGTGAGATACATCTCTGTGCCCCGCAGAGGGAAAAGCAGTTATAAAAGCAGAAGCAGAGACAGCTGAAGCTTGGATTCTAGCAATGGTTACATTTTCCCTCCATTCCTACACTGGGATCACCCCTTTCTTTTATCAGATCTGGCAGAATTTGGTGCTGTTTTACCACTGTCAGGTAGCACAGAGCCTTGCTCTGGGAAAAAGATAAGACCAGGAAATGTAATCTATATAGTTGCAGGTTTTGCTTCCTTTCAAGCAAGGAACACAGGGGTGTTGGGCTCCAGCACAGAGTTCTTTCCCTGTCATTGAGGCCTGCCAGATGCTGGATAAACTCTGCTTTTGTGAACCTAGGCTACAGATCAAGTATGTAGGGCCTGATGACTGCATTTGACAGCCTGCTCTCAGCACCTTGTCACTGAAATTGTTCCTTACAGGATTGCTCGCATGAATTTTTTCCCCCTCGGTCCTCTGGCTTGTTCACACTTAAAGGTCACATAACCCTCCATCCCTGATAACAGGAAGCTCTCCTGAAGTAAGGAATCAGGAGGAACTTCATGCAGGAGCTGCAGAGGTGAGTTTTGGGGCTTTTGCCAACTGCTGCCATTGGTAGGGACCACAGTGGGTCTGTCATCAGATCTTTGACGTAGCAATGGGATTTATAGGGACAAAAGCAAGGGGGGTGTCATCAGAAGGCCAAAATTGAAAATACAGGTGTTCTATCACATTTGTAGTTTACACTATTTCTACAGTAAAATAAATTATGCCAAATGCTGTTGTACTTTCTGAACTCCGACTGTTGGCAAACTTCAGTCTTGAAAGACTCTGGTATCGCGCTCTGAAATGTGGTTCTGGAACAGCGTCTAGTGTGGCTGAAAAGGTCAATTCGGGAGTGACAATCCCTTCCACACCAAGAGCAAGTGCAGTCTGTCCCTGGTCTGTCCCCCTGGCTGTGGGTCTTCCTTCTTTGCCTCAGACTGTTGGCCAAGTGTCTCTTCAAACTGGGATAGGCCATGCTGCACAGCCTGCCTCCAAGCGGGCTGCTCAGAGGCCAGGGTTTCCCACTTGTTAAGGTTCACTCCTAAGGCCTTCAGATCCCTCTTGCAGATGTCCTTGTATCGCAGCTGTGGTCTACCTGTAGGACGCTTTCCTTGCACGAGTTCTCCATAGAGGAGATCCTTTGGGATCCAGCCATCATCCATTCTCACGACATGACCGAGCCAACGCAGGCGTCTCTGTTTCAGCACTGCATACATGCTAGGGATTCCAGCTCGTTCCAGGACTGTGTTGTTTGGAACTTTGTCCTGCCAGGTGATTCCGAGGATGCGTCAGAGGCAAAATACAGGTGTTCTATCGCATTTGTAGTTTACGCTATTTCTTCAGTAAAATAAATTATGCCAAATGCTGTTGTACTTTCTGAACTCAGCCACCCCTTAAGAGCTCCTGATTATGCAAAAAAACAAGTTTGGAAAATAAAAGAAGGATTCCCCCGTCCCCCAGAGTCCTCCTCACCAGCCCATGACTGGAATTCAAACAAGGAGGCATGTTAAGGAGACCGCAAATCTTCAAATTAGCCATCACATCCTCAGTTGGGGGTGAAAGACAAAGGCAGCATCCAGCAGAGGTCCTCCATTAGCAAAGGAGAAGTTCTGATTGGCTCACCCCATGAAGGTTTCATAGGATTTCTATGGAGATATGTTTATAAAACCCTTGAACACTAGAACCCTGTGTTCTTTGTCCTTCACTTGCTATCTGGCCTGTGGAACATTAACTACTGCATGGTAGGGATGGCTTCATAGCCTGCTTTCTGCCTGTGAGATCCGCTTTGCTCTGAAGGTTCTCTTGATCTCGGTTGTCTTGCCCGGCAGTCCCGGCAATGTGAAGCACTCATAGAAACAGAATGGTGACTTTGGTCCTTGCCATAGACTCAGCAAAGTCCCACCAACTCCTCGCTATCATTCTTTGTCTCGCCAAAATCCCACCAATGCCACCTTCTTTTTCACTTCATTGAATTACTAAAATAAATCCACTTTGCTGCGCCTTTTACCCTCACCTCCCTAGTCCTTTCCCCACAAAACCAGCTTGCAATTGGCCACTACACAGGATCTCTCCACATGAATTGATACTCCTGGTGTGAACATTGCCTCTGTTTTGCTCTCCTGGTCCAGAATGCCTCCAAAGGGGAGGGGCAGTGGCCGCTTGCGCACCACGGTGAGGCTCCCTGAAAAACTTAGCACTTTGCACCCCCTTTAGCTATGCCACTGGATGGTAGCAACCTCTTGCCAGATTTTGTTTATATTCAGCTTAGCCACAGTTCCACCAGATGGCCACCAGTTCCCCAGGTCTTGGCACAAATTCTAATTTCAGTATGTTGTTTTTTTTTGAAAGAGCCAAGTTCTTTCACTCTTCCAGTGCTTTTGCACACATTGAGAACTCGTGCAAGGAAAGCGCCCTACAGGTAGACCACAGCTGCGATACAAGGACATCTGCAAGAGGGATCTGAAGGCCTTAGGAGTGGACCTCAACAAGTGGGAAATCCTGGCCTCTGTGCGGCCCGCCTGGAGGCAGGCTGTGCTGCATGGCCTTTCCCAGTTTGAAGAGATACTTGGCCAACAGTCTGAGGCTAAGAGGCAAAGAAGGAAGGCCCATAGCCAGGGAGACAGACCAGGGACAGACTGCACTTGCTCCCAGTGTGGAAGGGATTGTCACTCCCGAATCGGCCTTTTCAGCCACACTAGACGCTGTTCCAGAACCACATTTCAGAGCGCGATACCAGAGTCTTTCGAGACTGAAGGTTGCCAACTGCTACTGCCTCATTAACCAAGCAACTGCAACCATTCTCCTTTCACTTGCAGAGAAGGAGCCCTAGCTCAGTGACATCCTGGGCTAGGCAGGCATAAGGCTGTGAGTTCAGTACTTGATCAAAGAGTTGGGAAGGGTCTCTGCTAAGCCCCATGATATTAGCTGCCAGGGGCAAGGTGAGGGAATATTCTGGCTTGGTATAAGGCAGCTTCACAGGCAGTGTGCTTCCATAACAGGAGGCACACACAGGCTAGCTTTTCTGCATGTACATAATTCCTCCTGCAGTCACTCAATTGGGGCATGTGTTATTCATGTGCAAAGCCAAAAGGATCCATTATGCCATAATGATTACGGTGATATGGGTGACTTGCCCCTTGTTTCCACAAAACAAACTTCCATTGGGCCAAGCGCATATCCTACTTCGCTCTCCAGTGTTTAAGAGAAACTGTAGTCTATAAGACTTAGGCAAGTGTGTGGGACTGTGCGTGCCAGTAGCACAGCTAGAGGGAGTTCAGAGCACTAAGTTTTGCAGGGAACCTCACTATAGCATACAAGCTGCCCCTCCCCTTCCAATCAGAGCCATTCCGGGCCTCCATTATGATCTAGCAGCCCAGAATGGCCCGAAGGGGAGGGAAAGGGGCCACTTGCATGCCGCAGAGAGGCACCATAAAAAACTTAGTGCTTTGCACCCCTTCTAGCTATGCTACTGGTGAAGGCTGAAACACTGATGTAACTAGAGGGGGTGCAAAGCACTAAGTTTTGCAGGGAACCTCACCGCAACATGCAAGCAGACCCTTCCCCTCACCTTCAGAGCCGGGTATTCACCTCTGTTTTGCTCCCACCACCGTGGCTGCTTGCATGCTGTGTTGAGGTTCCCTGAAAACTAAACCCTTGCACCATCTCTAGCTATGCCACTGGTGAAGACTGAAAGCTTTGCCAGACTTTGCCTGAACATTGACCTACCCCTAATCCTGTCTCAGTACAACACATTATGCATGGAGGGAAGGATGATAGCAGGAAGCCGAAAGAGACAGAAAGGCATTTGGAAATAAATAAATAGGAATTTGTAAATATTAAATGTGAATCTTAATGGGCTCAGACTCTGTGCCAATATATTTTACAAGTCAAAGGGATTGGCATGGAGTTGGGAAGTAAACAAAAGGCTCCCTGTCTGTTCACAGAAGGGAATATATATAGTATGTCTCCAGCTAGTTGGAAACCCATTTTTAACTCTGCTATGCTATTAAAAAGCACTTTATTAAGGAGATGGTGGGGTCAAGTAGACCCCTATTTATTTATTTATTTATTTATTTGCAAAGTGCTGTGTAGGTTGATGTGTTTTCTAAAAACCGGAAGATCACCCTTATCCAGACATCTGAAATCTGGACTATTCCAAAATCCAGACATTTTTGTCCAAGGCATTTTTTTCAAACTTTCTGTAGTATGAATACGAGAAGGTCTTGTTTTCATTCCCACATACTGTGCAGGTACAGGCTGTAAGTTTTATTCTCTGCTCTGTGGTGTGTACCTGTGCAGACACCGCTGAAAAATGTCAGAGGCCAGCAGACACCTGAATGGGTAATGGTGCAGAGAGCAAGAAGAAGCATTTCTCATTATATTTATGCAATTATTCTCAAATCCAGACACCTTCCTGTTCCAAGCAGCCTGGATAAGGGATACTCAAGCTGTAGTGACAGTGTTCCTCCCAGTTGATTGTCACATCACAAGTTCATTCAGTATACTCATTCAAATGACAAGTGCTGGAAGTACCATTGGACTTTGTGTTACTAGGGCTGAAATCCTATACACCACTGTTTCTCACACGGTGAGTTGGGACCCACTTGGTCCCAATTTCACCTCTGAGCCAATTTCATGAGCCAATTTCAGGTGGGTCTCCATTCATTTCAATATTTTATTTTTAATATAGTAGACTTGATGCTACCATGGTATGTGACTGCATTTGGGGAAATGTTACAGATCAATACATTTAACAGGCTAATGTGTTATGTGCTTTTAACAATGACAGTAAATGGGACTTATTCCTGGGTAAGTGTGGGTAGAATTGCAGCCTAGGATTGTTAAAAATTTTCCTGCTTGATGATGTCACTTCTGGTTATGACATCACTTCCAGTGAGTCCTGGCAGATTCTCATGGCAGATTCTCATTCTAAAATGTGGGCCCTGGTGCTAAAAGAGAACCACTGTTAAACACACTTTCCTGGGAGTAAGCCTCACTGAATACAGTGATATTTGTGAGTAGACATGCATAGGAGCACACACCTCTGTTTTGCTCTCCCCTGCCTGGAATGGCTCCAAAGGGGAGGGGGAGGGGTCCTTTGCACGCTGTGGTGAGGCTTCCTGCAAAACTTAGTGCTTTGCACCCCCTCTAGCTACACCACTGGGAGTGTGCATTGGCTGAGTCATGTTGCTGGAGCAACCTCCTTAAAAGCATGGCTGAGTCATGCTGATTAGGTCCCAAGATGCCAAGCAACTTCTCCCGAAGAAAACTAACAGTACTACAATCTCTAGCAAACAATTAGTGTTCTTCAGCTAAGGCAGTGAGGAAGACTACCTTCTATGAAAACCTCCAAGCTGTTGAATAAGACTGTGTTAGAACTATGCATCATCATCCTTAGAAAGTCACAACTAGTCTGCCTTATAGGAAATGACTAAAGAGAAACTTTCATTATTCTGGTAAGCAAGATGATCAGTTCTTATGTTTCTCCTTTTATATACTCTAAGTTCTTATGGCTCTCGTAGGTAATGAAACAAGGTCAACACTGTAAATTCACAGGCTTGTAGAACCTATTACCAACCTAGGGCACACAAACAGCCTCTTAGGAGGGGACCGGATGGCCTCTCAGCTATGAATAGCTCCCACAGGCAACACTGGCCCTAATCCCAGGGACCCAGTAAAAGCTATACAACTTAACCCAAACACTTGAGTGCTCAAATAGCAAAACTGAATTTAGAGTGGCCACAGTTCCAGATACTTACAAAAAAAATACAAGCTCATAGCTAAAGTATATTTATTAATAATGAAACAGTTATGATTGCATCCCTTTATAAAAGACCAATAGAAATTTAACATACATGTTAAAACAATAAAGTTATACTCCTAATTTAACTAAACCTACCACTTATACGGTAGTAGCTCTCAGAGCACTGCTAGTTTACCTGTCCACAGCATTGAGAAGATGCTCTGATCTTCTTCTGATGTGCTTTCTGCCTCCCCAACTAGGTATCTTTATACCCCTAGCTAGTCTTCTTTGGTTCTCTACAAACATGTTAGGGTGTGGCCACACATGGTGACTTGCCATGGTGACTTGCATGGGTGGAATGACCATCCCAGATCAAATTCTGTTGGAGTTTTCATAGCATCTGGCCACCACCATGCACACAACCTCCCTAAGGACACAGGTGAGAGCAACCCTCTAGCTCAGTGATTTTCAGCCTTTTTCACCTCATGGCACATTGGGAAGGCACTAAAATGGTCAAGGCACACCATTAGATTTTTGACAATTGACAAGGAACACCACACTGCTAGTGGGGGGCTCAAATCCCCCAATGACCCTATTAATAAATAACCCTCTCCCAAATTTCTGTAGCACACCTGGAGACCATTCAGGGCACACCAGTGCGCCATGGCACAGTGGTTGAAAATGGCTGCTCTAGCCCATCACTCTCCTCTTCACACTTCCTCTTCCACTTCATCCCTACTTCCTTTTCCACTCCAGGAAGTGGCAGGATCAGAGGCTAGAATATCATTAGATAGTAAAGGTACATATTTGGCATGTCACTTCAGCATTAGGAGGTCGTGGGCCAGCCCTTCAGCTGCATGCGTTTCATTTGGGACTTCTTGGTGCAGAAACTTCAGTAGTTCATTGCAGATTGTTCACGGGCCTGAACTAAGCAGTTCTGTTCAGCTCATTTTAACAACATGCAGTAGCAGGAAGTACTGCAGCCCTGGAGATGAGCACTGTTGAAAGGAGTTTATAACATTTGCACAACATGCTGATTACTATGCAAATTCATCCACTTCCATGGTGCTCCCAGATATTCCAACCACAGGCACACAAATCCCATCCCCAAGCTAGCTCCAGGACCCAACACCTAAACCTCCATGTAAGAAAGTCTGGGCTTTCTTGTCATGCAGAGTCGGAAGTTTCTGAAGAAGTGGGATTGATAGGAAATTGTTCCTGGAAGGCTAATATTCCACAAACTCAGCCTTGCCAGTGAACACCTTCATGAGCTGACTTGCTTACAACTTGAGAATGCAAATTCAGGGGTTCCATCTGACCTGGGGCTCCACAAAGCTCTGCTTATTCATCATGACTTTCCAGCAACATGTTTATTATCCTAAAGCAGAAGCCTATGTAGGTCAGAAACATAGACATGGCTAATCCTCACCCACCTCCTTCTGGATTGAAAAGCAACTGAGCTGTTGTAGTTCCAACTTCAGCTTTTAGAAACCTTGGCTGAGATGAACCTACAATAAGGCAAGGAGAGCTAGCGTGGCAAATTTCAGGTACAAGTTTGACTGGTAGTACAGTCAGACCTGACTTATTGGAATATAATCCACTGAGCCAGTGGTGTAGCTAGAGGGGGGTCAAAATGTGTAGTTTTTCAGGTACCTGATTGCCCGTGAAAGTGGCCCATTCCTCTTGCTACCAGAGCCATGCCGGGTTGCAGGAGCAACACGGAGAGGTCTCCTTCATGTTGATCTCGCTGCCCTGAATGGCTCTGAAAGCAAGTGAGAGGGGTCACTTTACAGAGACATTCTGGTGCCTGAAAAACCTAGCGTTTTGACCCCCCCCTTTAGCTACACCACTGCACTAAGCTGTTCTCCTGGAAGTGAGGCTCTTGCCAAGCTCTTGGGCAGTTCCTTTTCACTGCAGTTGGGGTTGTTGGAGAGAACTACCTAATACAGTGTTCTTCAACCTTGGGGTGAGGATCCCAACGGGGTCGCAAAGCCTCAGTTGTGGCATTACAGCAACTTACAGGATTGAAAATGGTTGAAGAGCACTGGATGAGAGCACTACCAGGTGAAGGGGGAGGCATCTGGTGTACCCCTTCAAATACCTGGGGATTGTGTCCCAGTCCTGCTCAGATTCATGCGCTAAAATAGCTTTCACTACTGTCAGGCTTCATGGTAACTTTTTCTGCTCTTATTCTCTAATATGGCTACAGTGACCAGTGCTGGGAGGGGTGGGGAGTGGGCAGCGATGGAGCAGGGGTGGGTCCCAGGAGGGGGCATGGACTGACTGTGCGTCCCCAGTCGCATACTTTATTTATTGAGGTTGTGGCAAAACAAAAAACCCTAATGGATTGTGTTCCATATTCATTAGTGGAAGAAGCTGCAATTTTTTTTGTTTTTCTGCCTCTCGTAGCAAAATATCTTTGACCAGGAGCTACACCACACAACAGAATGTAAGGATCACATGTACATCAGGCAGGTTTATTATTTGCTTGGATGAAGAAAGGAGAACAGCCCAACAACCATCTTTAAAAAGATGCACAGAAAATGAAGAATTGGGGGAAATGGAATATTTGTTGAGGAACAAATTTCCTCTGCTCCCAGATCCAGCACAAGCTTCTTCCAAACCCTTCATGGCTTTGCCTCTCCTTGGCTCTCAGCTCTTATACCCTGCAAATGGGCCACCTGTGGTGACCTTTGCTGTTCCATCTCCACCATCTGTCTGCTCCTGCTCCCTCCAATGACTCCACGCTTTCTCCCTTGCTGCCCCCAGTGGTGTAGCTAGGACATCGGGCACTTGGGGGGTACATAAATTTTTGGCACTCCCTATACACCCCTTCAGTGCTCAGAAAGCCTTCTGGAGGCCTTTGAAAGGCACTTCCAGTTTTCAGCAAAAACGGAAAAACCTAAAAGCCTAAAACTTATGGTTTTGCCTGAAACCACAAGTGCCGATCCAAGGCTTCCAGGGGCCTTTTGAGTGCATGGGGGCCAGCTGCAGCCTTCCCACATCTCAGAACACCTCTCAGAAGGCACTTTGGGTCATGTCCAGGAGGTCTCTTGAAACCCCCTCAGACATCGTATCCAGAGTCCTGCTCCCCTTAGCTACACTAATGCTGCCCCTTTCTCTTGGAATGTCATCCAACAACATCTTAGAGACATCTTAGAGACATCTTCTCTTTCACTCCTTTCTTGAAACTCATCTTTTCTGTGATGACTTTGGCATAACCCCGTAATCCCCTTAGTTCTTGTCTCTACATAACTAAGTTTTAAGTTTAATTAGAATAATTACAGATTCTTCCCTGTTTTCCCATGGCTCAGTTTCCCTTCTCTCTCTCTCTCTCTCTCTCTCTCTCTCTCTCTCTCTTGTTTCATTAAAGAAGACCATAAGCTGCAGAATTTCTTGCACGCATTAAGAGGTTTCCTGTGCTCCCAAGGAAGGGTTCTTCTGCCAAAACGTGTAGGGCATTTTGGATTTTTTCCCAGTAAATTCCACCTTCTGTCCAACTTATGGAGGCTTTGCTTCCATCCAGTTTTGACTGGGAGTAGAGGAGACCTGGAGGCCTTGTCTTGAATATTTGCTTTTAGTGCACAAATGTTTTAATGTCAGTACTGACCACTCTGGTAACCACAAATCTCACTAGGATTTGCATCACCTGGTGTGAGAGGTCATGACATCACCGCCATGATGGACCACCTCCCATACCAGACCATACAGAATAAATTACAATGTACAGTATCATATGCACAACCTAAATACAGTGGCATCACTACAGTTGGTGTAACCCCCCCATTAACATTATATATTTATTTTTGTATCGAACAGTACAGGTCACCCAACAAATCCGCAACCAACAAAAACCAACGGCCAACTTGATGGCACTCACACAACTAAATAAGAGTTCTGGTATTAGCTCTGATACATGGAAATGAGAGCTGACTCATCCTAACACCTTATTGGTTCCCTGCTGTGTCATAATAACACCTCATTGGCTCTCAGAACAATCAGCCTTGTTTGTCGGTTATGAGTTAAGGAAATCCACTTTTTGTTACATAAGGTAGTTTTTTTTCTTTCTCTTTCTGGTTAATTGGCCATAATTTTTGATAGATTAAAGATAATTCAACACAGTTGGTTTCATTACATTCTGCAAGAAATATCTTTCCAATGATATATATAACATGGTGGTATCATTCATAAATACAAATTTTCCAAAAAGTTTCCAAAATTTTGTCCATTAGTGGTGTCATACACACCCCAGGGGTGTCACCCAGCGCAGTCCGCACCCTCTAGTAAAGCTACTTCCTGTAACTTCAGTGTTTACGCTGCAGAGCTGCAACAAATTCCTTGCACATAAAATGAAGACAGGAATTGGTAGGCCTGACTCTGCCCAGTGATGGCTGCAGCTCCAGTAGGAGAAGAGATGTTAAGCAAGAAAAAATTCCATGTCAGTGAGGGGGAAGGAGCATCATGAAGAGAAAATCTTTTCTGCAACATCCAAGTGGCCTAATAATCAAAAGTTAACAATACAAAAGAGCTTAGAGACAAAGTCATTCTCTCACTCCCCCTTCACTCTCCATTGGCAGAGTGGCTTGGGCAGGTTTTAAAAAATATAAATACAATGTTAATTAGAGAATTTCACTGCCCCCCAAAACCTTTTACAGCCTCCTTTTGTGCATTTGCAAAAGGCATGAGAAGCCAGATGGCAATTAAACATGATTTGAACTTACAGGCTGGCATGTAAAAAAAGAAGAATTTAAGATGTAGAATCAAGTGAAGCACTTTTAAGATCAGATGCCAGACCAACAGGTGGGATCATCTAGTGTTGGTGGCTTCACCAAGTCACTCTGTCAGGCCATGTGTTTAAGGCCACCATGACAAGATGTGTCAGGATTTAAGCCTGTTGCAGCACTGCCCGCAAGACAGTATTTTACTAAGTGACTAGGTTTTAGGGCCCCTGGAGCTCCAGTCCTTTGGAACAGAATCGGGGAGATAAGGGGTGATCTCTTTTTCATAGGCCAGAGGTAAGTCCTACTGGTGAGGGTAGGGAAAGTGTTGGGATCAGCAATACTCAACCGGTGTGCCATGGCACACTGGTGTGCCACAAAAGGTCCACAGGTGTGCCCCAGGAGTTTGAAACGGAACAGTTGAAAATGGCTGGAAATGCAGCTCTGGTTCTAGGGTAAATGTCTGTAATAACAAATTGTCTGTCCCTCTTCCTCCACCGGCTCCGTCAGTGGACAGACAATTCATTACTACGGACAGTTGCTCTAGAAACAGAGTTGCAGAACCTGGAAGAGTCTCCAGAAGCCAGAAGTGACATCTCAAGAGAAAAAGACCATAGAGAAGAGAATAGAGGTCAGTGTGAGAAGGAAAAAAAATGGAAAAACGCTGGACTGTATCCTCCCACTCTTACCCCTCTTGAAGATTCTTCACTTCCAGATCCCCCTGCAACGATGAAAGAGCTTTTGAGAGGGGCGCCCATTCACAAAGGGGGCTGTTGCCTAAAGCGCTTTGTCCTACACATTTACATGGTTCTGAGTGCACACCAGAAATTCAGTGATTACTGTGTGTCTTAGAACATGCATTTGCAAAAGATTACAATTTAACAGAAATTGTCATTTGTGTCCAGTTATGTGCGCTACAAAGCAGGACTGGAAGAGCAGGTTACGCTGGAACTGAAAAAAACAAATGCCAGCTTTGCCAGTACTTTTTGTTTGTTTTTTGATACTCTGTGTGAGCAAAAAAGAGCCCAGGGTTTTCCTTAGGAGCAGGACACAGGTGGGAAATGCGACGCAAGAAGAGGTAGCAAAGGGAGAGGTTTGGAATTTTTGAAAGGTGAGTCTGCATACCATGGGATTATGTGCATCTGGTGCATGATGCTTAAAAAGTAAAAACAAGGTCAGTCCCAGCCTGGAGGAAGTCACAGTCTAAAATTCAATACGGGGGAAGCAATAGAGGGAGGGAAGAAATCAGGAGACATGAAGAACAGGGGACTAACATATGTTTCATTTACTTACATGGACTTTGGCTTCATCCCTTTAGGTAATAGTAACTAAGGGGCTGTAGCGAAGGTGAATTTTCGAGGAGGGATTTTAAAGAAGAGAGACAGCTTTGTGCCAGCGTTCTTGGTGGCAGTTCCAGGCATACAGGGCACAAGGGAGAAAGGGTAGAGTCACTTCAAGGAGCAGGACATCTTTGGGAGTGTGATGGTCACAGAGCTGGAAGCTGCAGGTCATGTAGGCATGGAAGTCGCAGGCAGGGGGCCTTACTAGCCAAAGATTCCTCATTAAGTTGAGCAAGCAGTGCATACTATGAATGAAAGGGATCGCCTGTTCCAAGCTGCCTATCCGTAAAGGCCAGGCTACCCAGCGTGGCAGAGACAGGGGGCTCCTGGCATCCTCACTACACAATGGTGTGTGCAAAGGCGCAGTGCCTGATGCTTTCCCAGAGAAGCATTCAGGGTCACCATAGATCGTCCCACCTGCTGTGACCCCACCTCGCCCAAAATGCAGCTGAGCCCTCCTGAAAAACTCTCGTACCGTATAGAAACATCTTTGGCTCCTGAGCAGAAATGCTCAGATGTTTCTCCAAGGAAGAATAGTAGTGCTAACCTTGATCTGTGTAGTCATAGCCTGGGTTCTGTTTCTTTGGTTACATAAGTCTATGATGACATGTTGGGAACAGGCTTTTCTACTTGGAGAGAGATCCAGAGTCATCAATACACATTGGGGGTGGGGGCTGCAATGTGCAAAATGGCCATCTGCCTGATATAGAACATAAGAACATAAGAACAGCCCCACTGGATCAGGCCATAGGCCCATCTAGTCCAGCTTCCTGTATCTCACAGCGGCCCACCAAATGGCCCAGGGAGCACACCTGATAACAAGAGACCTGCAAGGCCTCCTGGGAATTGTAGTTAAGAACATAAGAACAGCCTCACTGGATCAGGCCATAGGCCCATCTAGTCCAGCTTCCTGTATCTCACAGCGGCCCATCAAATGGCCCAGGGAGCACACCTGATAACAAGAGACCTGCAAGGCCTCCTGGGAATTGTAGTTAAGAACATAAGAACAGCCTCACTGGATCAGGCCATAGGCCCATCTAGTCCAGCTTCCTGTATCTCACAGCGGCCCATCAAATGCCCCAGGGAGCACACCTGATAACAAGAGACCTGCAAGGCCTCCTGGGAATTGTAGTTAAGAACATAAGAACAGCCTCACTGGATCAGGCAATAGGCCCATCTAGTCCAGCTTCCTGTATCTCACAGCGGCCCACCAAATGCCCCAGGGAGCACACCAGATAACAAGAGACCCGCAAGGCTTCTTGGGAATTGTAGTTAAGAACATAAGAACAGCCCCACTGGATCAGGCCATAGGCCCATCTAGTCCAGCTTCCTGTATCTCACAGCGGCCCACCAAATGCCCCAGGGAGCACACCAGATAACAAGAGACCCGCAAGGCTTCTTGGGAATTGTAGTTAAGAACATAAGAACAGCCCCACTGGATCAGGCCATAGGCCCATCTAGTCCAGCTTCCTGTATCTCACAGCGGCCCACCAAATGCCCCAGGGAGCACACCAGATAACAAGAGACCTCATCCTGGTGCCCTCCCTTGCATCTGGCATTCTGACATAGCCCATTTCTAAAATGAGGAGGTTGCACATACACAGCATGGCTTGTACAATCATGCATGGCTTGATGCACCTTAATGTTTATGTGCAGGTATGAGCACGTGGGTACTAGAGCCAAGATACCTTTCTCCCCAAAAATGTTACTTTTAGAGACTTGGGGAGGGAGCTGACTTGACCATGCAAGCAATTCACACAATCAAACCGAGATTTTAACAAGGCACACATCCAACCCGAGGGTAAAGAGAGAGATAAATGGGGACAATGATTTCCAAGGGACAGGTAACATAGCCCCCAAAATGGGAACTGCTCGAGTAACTAGGGTCCGTTTGAGGCTGGGGTGATCATTTGCAGAGCGCTACAAAAAAGCATGATACAGCATGCATAGGTATACACACACGTGTGTGTGAGTTTCTGAACTTCAGTGGCAGAATAAAACATGCTCACAAGTTCTTACTAAAAAAAAAACAACCTGATGTCTCCTTTTTCATTATTTGCAGAAGCATTTAACAAAGCACCTGTTAAGAGTTCCTCTCTTTCATGCTATTTAGCTAGTTGCCTGAAGGACTTTTAAAGAGGAATTCCCTGCAGGTGGTTTTTGTGTGGTATCAAAAGCCTGTGCTTCAATTAACACCTACACCAGGTCTGCTTGCCTTGCTGGATGCCTTAATGCTGCCCTCTGCTGGATGGAATCTCAGCATTGCTGGAGAGTGAGTGGGGAATCGTAGACCTCCCTCGCACACACTACAGAAACTTGCACCTGTTGGATGCAGCAGGCATGTTCTTGGGACATAGCTACCCCACAGGCTAATAGAGTTTAATAACCATTCCCTCTCCTCAGAAAAGTCAGAGAGCTGTCAGTCTGCAAGGACTTTTTAATGATATTCTCAGCACACATACACACCCCACCCAAGTACAATCCCCAGGATCCTTTGGGGGAAGCCAGAATGGCTAAACTAGTATAAAGGCTGTACTGGGTTGTATCCATCCCCCAATCAGACAGAACTCTGCATGTTTCAAAGTCCACATGGCAGGGAAGGGAGTAACCATGCACAGCAAGTTACCTTCAACTGCGACACTCCCAAAGCTGACCCCCATGCATGCAACATTTGTTGCTGCACACAAAATGCATGCACTGGAAAGAGGGTGGGGCTTCTGGAGTGCGTTGGTGGGAGGGGCAGGGCAGCTTAGCATGCTCTTGCTGCCCTGCCATCCATGTGGGGTCTCAACAGGCAGAATTTTGCCTGAATTGGGCTTAGGTGTTGGACCTAGGGCCTGCTTGATACCGTCATACATCCCCTTGATGTTGCCTGTGTCAGCTGCTACCTGTATCTGGGAGCAGAGCTGAAGCCAGTAGTCGTTAGCACATCTCCTGGCAGTCTGCTGGACTTTGCTGTGAGCAGCTCGGAGGACCTGCAGGTTGCGCTCACTGCGACAGGCCTTGTGTGCTGCTTGAGCTCTCTTTTCCTCAGTGACTGGTGTCAACTCCTCAGAGTGGGCTTCAAACCAGTCTGCCATCTTGTTGGTCTTCTTGCCAAATATGGACAAGGCGGTGTTGTAAACGGCATTCTTGAAATGTTCCCATCTGTTGGATGCGTTTGCATCGACCGGGCCTGGAAGAGATTCCTCAAGCGCTTGTGCAAATTCCTCCACTTTTCTCTGATCCCGGGTCTTGCAGCATCATCAGATCCTTCCACAAGGACATGAAGGGCACTGTTGTCTTCGATGGCTCCACATCAGACCCCTTTGTCATCCGAAGCGGCGTGAAGCAGGGCTGTGTTCTTGCACCAACCTTGTTTGGGATTTTCTTCACTGTCCTGCTGAAGCAGGCCTTTGGAACTGCAACAGAAGGCATCTATCTCCAGACCAGATCAGATAGAAAGCTCTTCAACCTCTCCAGATTGAGAGCAAAGTCCAAAGTCCAGCTGAAATGTCTTCATGACTTCCTCTTTGCCGACGATGCAGCTGTCACTACCCACTCTGCCAAATATCTCCAGCAGCTCATGGATCGTTTTAGCAAGGCCTGCCAAGATTTTGGACTGACAATCAGCCTAAAGAAAACACAGGTCATGGTTCAGGATGCGGACTCACCTCCCTGCATTACAATCTCTGCGCATGAACTGGAGGTTGTCCATGACTTTGTGTACCTTGGCTCAACGATCTCCGACACTCTTTCTCTCGATACTGAGCTAAACAAACGCATCGGTAAAGCAGCTACCACGTTTTCCAGACTCACAAAGAGAGTCTGCTTCAACAAGAAGCTGACAGAACATACCAAGATCCAGGTCTACAGAGCTTGCGTCCTGAGTACACTTCTGTACTGCAGCGAGTCATGGACTCTCCGCTCACAACAGGAGAGGAATCCGAACGCTTTCCACATGCGCTGCCTCCGACGCATCCTCGGCATCACCTGGCAGGACAAAGTTCCAAACAACACAGTCCTGGAATGTGCTGGAATCCCTAGCATGTATGCACTGCTGAAACAGAGACGCCTGCATTGGCTCGGTCATGTCGTGAGAATGGATGATGGCCGGATCCCAAAGGATCTCCTCTATGGAGAACTCGGGCAGGGAAAGCGCCCTACAGGTAGACCACAGCTGCGATACAAGGACATCTGCAAGAGGGATCTGAAGGCCTTAGGAGTGGACCTCAACAGGTGGAAAACCTTGGCCTCTGAGCAGCCCGCTTGAAGGCAGGCTGTGCAGCATGTCCTTTCCCAGTTTGAAGAGACACTTGGCCAACAGTCTGAGGCTAAGAGGCAAAGAAGGAAGGCCCATAGCCAGGGAGACAGACCAGGGACAGACTGCACTTGCTCCCGGTGTGGAAGGGATTGTCACTCCCGGATTGGCCTTCTCAGCCACACTAGACGCTGTGCCAGAACCACCATTCAGAGCGCAATACCAGTCTTTCGAGACTGAAGGTTGCCAATACCAAGTGGGCTTAGGTACCACTTTCTTCCATTCTGTCTGCAAAGATCTCAAGGTGGCATATGTGCTCCTCCTTCCCCCCTTTTATGCTCCCAGCAAACCTGGAGAGAGAGAGAGAGAGAGAGAGAGAGAAATGGCCCTAGGTCATTGTTGCAAAGTGGGGATCTAAACCCAGTGCTCTCTTTTCTGAGTCTACTGCTCTAACCACTACATCCACATTGGCTTTTACTGGAGATGGCCCATCACCCTGAAGATGGGTTGGGATGACGTCAGGCAACTCTAACCTACAGTACAATGATACTATGTGTGTTCCTTCCAGGACTCTTATGCTCAGTCTTTCCTATGCCCGTTCAGGTGAGTTTGTTCATCACAGCAACTTCATGACCCTACTGAGGCCATAAACCCAGCATTCTGGGAAGAGACAAATGAGACACGACATTAATCACATGGTTTGCTCCTGCACTTTTCCCCTTCGTTAAATAACCACTGTGGGAGGATGCGGTTTGGATTAAGATGGAAGCAGGGCGCTGCGGGAAATGGGCAAGAAATGATTATTTACACCAATGGCAGCTTCTCACTGAGGACAAATAGCAAAATAGCAGGCCTGGGGTCCCTGCAATGGAGCAGGCCTGAGGCTGAGTTAAAAGTCCCCACTTCCCCTGCTGTGATCCCAACCAAGACAGTGAGCAATAAGCAATGAGGTTATCTCCAGGCTGTGAAAAACTTCCTCTACTGATTTCTGTATGTTGAGCTGTTGTTGGGTATAAGAACAGGGCCAGGCTACTTTTCTCCTGGTCAGACAGTAGCCTTGTTGGTGGGCTACCATACCTACAGGTCTGCATTAAGGTGAAGGGTGCAAGCCGATGCATTAGTGAACCTTTGGGGCTTAGAAAAACTCCTGATTGTGCTGCCTGCCAGTAAAGCACAAGGTGGAGGAGAGAGATTCAAAAACGTGGCAGACCATAATGCATGGAGGGTGGGCAGCTTGGACAAAGTCTGTCTTGATGTGATTACAAGTATCTGAAAGTCTTTCCTGTAAAGATTTGAACACTTCTAAAGAATGTGCTTGGTTCTAATCCTCAGGCTTCTCTGCACAAAGGCACGATGTTGTTGTTGTTGTTGTTGATGATGATATGGATGCCAGCATACATTTAGCCACAGATTCATTGCAAGTGGGCTAACATGAGACCAGGCTAGTATACATAAACACAATTGTGATGTGTCACTCCGGAATTGGCCTTTTCAGCCACACTAGATGATGTTCCAAAACCACCTTTCAGAGCGCGATACCATAGTCTCTCGAGACTGAAGGTTGCCAACACAATTGTGATGCTGAACACAACCCCCTAGCAATTTTTTCTGAACAAACTCCATTGAAATGGATGTGACATTTGGGTAAGAGCACAGTGGCACAGTAAGCTCCAGTTTGCCCTAGCAGCTCACCTCTTGCAAAGCTCATTTTACTGGAAGCATTGAGAGGAAACTGAGTTAAAGGATGTCAAACTCACAGGTGGATCCAAAGGGAAATGGGAGATTGATCAATCCTAATTGTGGCAGTAGTTTACCTTCTAAAGGGGGACAGTTGACAACAAGCCTGTTCTTGTCTGACCCAGTTTCCCTAGTGCTTACAAGATTCACAGCCTGCACTCTGGCTTAGTCTTAGTCTTAGAGAGACCATTTCTTAATCCCAATTATGCATCAAGAAACACACAAAAATTAATAGGCGTCAACCATTTTTACACCACTTTCCGTAGGTATTTAGATGGAGGTTTCCTTGAGACACACGTGGAACAAAAAATGTTTCAACCTCTTTTAAGTTCTCCCTTTCCTCATTAACTTCACAAATAACTGCACCAATAGGAGATTTTTTTTCTGCCCTTGATATAGGCATGTAATTCCCCTCTGAGTTCTCCGAGCGTTCTGACAGGAGAATAGACCCCTATTAGGAAAGGTGGCAGCAAAGAACAACACAGTGATTAAATGCAAAATTGAAATTATAATGAAAATTGGGGCACTGAAAAGAAATTTAATTAAGTAAGCAACTGCAAATCAAACAGAAATGTATTCATTATTTAATCAAGTAGTGAAGTGCAAAATCTCTTCTAATCAGGAAAAGTCTCTGAGAGCAGATAAAGAAAGAAGGAGAGAAATCAAGGAACCAATTTAAAACCAGAAGAAAATACCATACATCCGCAGTACAAAAGAGCATTTGTCTGAGAAACAAAAGGTTAGCTTGGGGTTTGGGTTTCTTTTTTTAAACCCAAACAGCCGGTCTGTGCTATTAAGGCAGACTTGTAAGCCTCTGTGCAGTCTCCAAAATACAAAATATACAACACTTTACCAACCCCCCAAAAGATCCAAACTGTATTCTCAGTTGTCTTTGGACACCAGCGTCTTCCACCTCTTTCTCCAGGAATAGTATTTAGGAAGGGAAAGTTCCGCCACCAGCATGTTTCAAAAGCTAAAGTTGCCACCTTTTTTTTTTTTATTGGAACTCCTCTGATGCTGTGTAAGGGCAACCTCAGATTGAGCTCCAACATATGGCTCCTCTAATGAAGTGCAGTGTACGCAGCATGAGAAATCACATCTGTATTGGACAGACTTCAGTATTCTGCAAAAGCACAATATGATATCCTTGAGGGCCATCTCACTGGTCCTGCTCATGTGTCTCTAATAGACGAAGAAATTAAGCAGGTGAATTTTTTCCTGACATGAAGGTGGGAGATGGCAAGGAGAACCATCATGTGCTAAATTTAAGGCTGCAGCATCAATCTCCACATTGTAACCTGGCAACCCTCTGTAGGAATTTGACTGTTGCTCCCCCCTCCCCCGAAGCCTTGGTGGCTGCCTCTTCATGGCAAACAGGTCCCTACTTGCTTCATGCAAGAGCTCAAATGTTACATGCCACTTCAGACCCCCACCCCCACATGCTATAATCCATTTGGGCACTGTGGTAACCAAAGCACTGGACAAGTTGGGCATTTGGACCTTCCCTTCTAATGACATGCTAGTTTTCTTTGTGCGGGGATTTTTTTTATTTTGTATGAAACAGCATTCAGTCAGGTGGGCAAGCCCCTGCAGTGATGCAGCCTAGACAAAACTTTACCTCCTCAGTGGCTATTTGTGAGAACTGATCTCCCATGGCCATACACTGAGCAGAAACCCTACCAGCAGGTTAGGGGAGGCATTCACATAGAGGCACACACCTTCTGCAGAATGTAGGAGTCAATTCCTAATGGACTCACAAGGTGTTACTGCTAAATGCGGGAGGCTGGTTGGGAGGGTGGGGGGAAAGCACTTTTAAATGAGGCCTGAGCAGGACATATGTGGAGCACTTTAGCCAAACTCAGAGATCCAGAGATGGCAAGTCCCAAAATGAGACCAAAATGTAGATTGTGCTTGGTGATACAGATGCAAACTTATTTCCCTGAATCTGTATATTTATTTGGGGTGACCTGATTATGTGCCATTTACTGGAACCCATCAAAAGCAAGTGAAAGAAAAAGTTTTGGAAGCATACAAGTCATGTTTTGAACAATGAGTGGCAGGCCCAGGTCCTCTTGGTAAGGAGAGAGAGAGAGAAAGAGAGAGAAGGTGATGTGGTCTCAAGGAAGTTGCAGGGAGCAAACAGTAGAATGGGAGCCAGCCATGACTCTGGGTGACCACATGCTCCATGCTTGTCTGCAAAGGCAATTGCTGAACATGCGCATGCAATTTAGAGTGATCCTAAATAACAAGGAGGACAACACCTGTGTGTGAATCCCCTTTGTAGATGAGTGCTGAATGTGTGGGTGCCTGGGGTTGTGGCTAACTGATGTATCAGCATGGGGGCATCATTCTTGGCTTACTCCTGCTCATATGTTGACTCTCCATAGACAGCCTAAAGCTTTAACAAGGATAGAAGGAAAGTGAAATGCTTGATTGGAAACCTATGACCCTAACCCTCCCTAGGTGATATGCCCCAGGATGTGGTGATGGCACCTGGCTTGGATGTCTTTAAAGGGGCATTGGACAGATTTATGGAGGAAAACCCCATCACAGCTTTCCAGTTCAGGTGACTATATGCAACTTCTGGGTTTTAGAGGTAGCCTATCTCTGAATGCCAGGTGCAAGGGAATGGCAACAGGATACAAATGTCTTGAGTGCTCCCAGATGGATCTGGTGGGCCACCTTAAGAAACAGGGAACTGGTCTAGATAAGTCCTTGTTCTTAAGTATATGCTCTCTCACAAATCTGAAGTCCTAGAGTTTTGTGGTACCTCCTGGCATTTGCTGTGCACAGATAAGAGGAAATTGACAACGGGGGGCTGGCCAAACGCTTTAGTGCCTGGGGTATCTCAAAACATACAGGAGTCGATGAGTTTGCCATCTGGTCTCCAGAGTGCATTCAAGATTGGACAGATCCCAGGAACAAGGCAACAAGTATACTGTATTTAAATCAGGCTACTAAAAGTGTGAGGAATTTAAAAAGTGACCTTTTAAAAGCATTTAAATATTAAACAATGTGAGGAATTTTAAAAAAGGAGATGTAGGACATCTATCAAGCTTTCGGGTTTTCGAAACAGAGAAGGCCTTTCCTAGTGAGGGCCCCGTGGGACACACTTGTTCTGGGACCAGAGAAACGAGGCCTGAGCATTTTTTCCTAAACGGCAATAACTCCGTGTAAGAGGCTGAATTCCACACAGCAAACAGAAATTGCTTCCCCAGCCTTTGTTGTGCTGAAATACAGAATTTGATTTTGATGCACAAGGACTGCAAGGCCCAAAGAGAATTGGAATCTGTGCCTTTGCAAGTGCGGGCTTGTTGTTGGTTCAGTCGAGCTGAAGGAAAAAGTTTTTGGTGGCAGAAGAATGCAAGCAAACAATAATTTAGTGTGCTGTTTAAGTACAGCGTGTCTAGAGCCCTAACGAGAAAAACCCCATATTTAATTAGCAGCTTAATTTAGTGTTGTGTGAATAGTGACTCACTGTTATTAAGCAAGGGAGGATGAGACTCAGACAGGCTGCCTGTGGGAAGGAGGAGATGGATGTGGAAGAAAAACAAGAGGGGGCAGAAAAAGAGACAAGAATGCTGCAGTGGCATAGCTAGTGGGGGTGCAAAGCACTAAGTTTTGCAGGCGCCTGAACGCACCATGCAAGCAGCCCCTCCCCCCCCCTTTGGAACCATTCCAGGTTGTGGGAGCAAAACAGAAGCAAATGCCTCCATTTTGCTCCCGCTGCCCAGAATGGCTCTGAAGGGGAGTGGGGGAGGCTACTTGCACGGCACGTTTAGGCACTT
Source organism: Tiliqua scincoides (assembly GCF_035046505.1). Taxonomy (NCBI): domain Eukaryota; kingdom Metazoa; phylum Chordata; class Lepidosauria; order Squamata; family Scincidae; genus Tiliqua; species Tiliqua scincoides. Next base: position 6,108,987 of record NC_089825.1, read on the forward strand.
GTAAAACTTAATGCTTCGCACCCACTCTAGCTATGCCACTGGAATGCAGGATTCCACTAAGAGTGAAACTGGACAAGTATCCAGACAATCCCCTGCAGCTTTGTGACAGGAGTATTTTGCAGCCCTGTGCTGAGATGATGATTGAGGAGGGAGGGGGTGAGTGGCGATGGTGCTGGAGAACCTCAGCGCAAGTGCCCACACACAGCAGCAGTAGGCACCAGAACACCCTCCCAGCTCAGGAATTGGGAGGACACCAAGCTCAGAAGGATGTACAGATATTGCTTCAGCTTCAGGAAGCTTGAAGCACAGCACCTGCTCTCTGGTTCCCCTACGTAGCTGTGCACTGGCTTGTGACTGATGCTCAATCAACCTGTGCAGAGGTGCAGATCCTATGAATTGTTCATGCGTCAAAGAAAAGTGGGTACTCAACTGTTTGGGGCATTTGCACAGGTGCAAGTATACCCTTTATCCATCACCAGGGCCAGCCCATCTTCTGAATTGTTGGGGACCTTAAGCAAGTAGAGTGGAGCAAGTAGAGTGGAGGAAAGGAGTGAGTGGTTGAGAGTGCAGCCTGATTACACAAAGGAGAGGCCAAAGTCAGGTGGTGCCCCTACTACAATTAAGCACAGTGACTTAATTGTGCAGTATCCCAGCCCTAGCATGTATGCACTGCTGAAACAGAGATGCCTGCGTTGGCTCGGTCATGTCGTGATAATGGATGATGGCCGGATCCCAAAGGATCTCCTCTATGGAGAACTCGTGCAAGGAAAGCGCCCTACAGGTAGACCACAGCTGCGATACAAGGACATCTGCAAGAGGGATCTGAAGGCCTTAGGAGTGGACCTCAACAGGTGGGAAACCCTGGCCTCTGAGCGGCCCGCTTGGAGGCAGGCTGTGCAGCATGGCCTTTCCCAGTTTGAAGAGACACTTGGCCAACAGTCTGAGGCTAAGAGGCAAAGAAGGAAGGCCCCCAGCCAGGGAGACAGACCAGGGACAGACTGTACTTGCTCCCAGTGTGGAAGGGATTGTCACTCCCAAATCGGCCTTTTCAGCCACACCAGACGCTGTGCCAGAACCATCTTTCAGAGTGCAATACCAGAGTCTTTTGAGACTGAAGGTTGCCAATACTAGATCCCAGGCCATCCATCCTGCCCCTCCACACACACCCCCCTGCATCTGCTGTATAGGGCACCTGGAGTCTTGCTGGCTTCTTCTGACCCATCCAATGCTCACTGAACAAAAAGAAGGAGTCATAACACCTGGCAGGCCCCAGTGCTGGACTGCATTCGGCATCCTGTGTCACAGATTGTGCAGGCTTGCCGTACTGGTTTCCGATTGTACATTATTAAACACTTAAGGATTTCCAAGCAATCTAAGCGTACACTGAAGCAAATGTTCTAAGACCCGCTAAATATACCACAGGCATTACACCATCCCAGGAAATAGCACTGTTAATTGTTTGCAGACAGGATTTTGCTGAGATACAATTGCATTGTAAGTAGGGGCCGGGGGAGGGGGGTAAATCCGGAAAGTAAGATGACAAGGAAAAACAGGTTGGAAGCAGACACTCTTTGCTCTTTCAGAGGGTTCAGAGAGAGAGAGAGAGAGAGAGAGAGAGAGAGAGAGCCATCATTGCTCACCGCATATGAACCACTGAGTTTTTTGTTTGCTTTTTAAGTACTGTGGCTTCTTTGTTCAAACAGGTACATTTTAATGGTGATACTTCAGAAACCTGCCAAACCTGTTTGCTCTTGTGCAGAACTGTGCTGCGTGTCCCATAAATTAGGCTGGGGACCTTGGGAAACCCATGGTTTCTCCCATTCCACATCTGCCTCTTCATAAAAAGCGATTGTCTCCAGCCACAGATTCATGTGCTTGCACCCCAAGATTCACTGGGTGGCCTTTAGAAAGGCAATTAATGTCCCAAGCCTGCTTCCATTCCAATGTGGTTATCTTGAGAGCCTGCATTATTACACCGTCTGGCAGTCAGGCACACTGGCACATTTGTACAGCCAGACTTGGCTGGCATCACTAGCCAAGGACTTACCTGGCAAGAGAACAAGAAATCATCACAGGAAACAAACCCTCATGACAAATGGATGGGGTTCAGCAAAGCGTATTGATTTTAGATGCAGAGATTACTGGCGAAGGAGAGGCTGGAGGGATTCTGTTACATGGTCTTGGTCGGGACTGTTTCCCAGAATTTGGACACATTGTGGTGGTGTCCACTTACTAATCTAAAGAGGAGGACTTCTGCATTTTGAAAATAGGCTGGATCATGTCTCTGGTTGCATTTCTGTGTGCCCCCTCCCCTTCCACGCGACTTTGGCCATTTGCATTCAGTTGCGTCTGTGTCCTTGTTACTGTCCCATGTTATGTACAGGAATGGAATCAGGGAATGTCACAAACAGGGAAAGAGAAATGAGATCCAATGTGGAATGTAGAGAGTGTTGGACCTGGATCTGGGTTCAAATTTTGAGTGATTTTGAACAAGTCACAAGCTCTCTGCTCTTGGTCAGTACCGTTTGTGGACTGTGGAGAAGAGTGGTTGGCAATACTCTAGAAACAATGTTTCTCAAACTGTGGGTCCGGACCCACTAGGTGGGTCGCGTGCCAATTTCAGGTGGGTCCCCATTCATTTCAATATTTTATTTTTAATATATTAAACTTGATGCTCCCATGGTATGTGACTGCATTTGGGGAAATGGTACAGACCTATACTTTTAACAAGCTACTCTGTATATGCTTTAAACAATGATAGTCAGTGGAACTTACTCCTGGTTAAGTGTGGGTAGGATTGCAGCCTAGGATTGTTAAAAATGTTCCTGCTTGATAATGTCACTTCTGGTCATGACATCACTTCCAGTGGGTCCTGACAGATTCTCATTCTAAAAAGTGGGTCCTGATGCTAAATGTGTGAGAACCACTGCTCTAGAATTATCCATAGAAGAACTTGTAGCTGAAGAATTAGCACTGAGTAAAGTTTTATTACTCTTTTTGAAAGACACAATAATAAGCTGTATGAATAATTCCAGCCAGCATGCCTTTCCTCCATCAGAGCACATTGGTTTAGCCCTAATCTGCTGTCCCCCAGATCAACAGAGGTTCTCTGCAGTTCTGGGAAGATGTTTTCTCAATCCTTCTACCTAAATCCTTTCAACTGGACACCCTGAAGACAGAATTTAAGACTTCACACTTCTCTCCCCGATAAATAGGATGCGAGGGGAGGCATGGTAAGCAAATTGCTACAAATTTGTTTACGTATCATAACTAATGAATCTCTTGCATGTCCTATTTACTGCTAAAGGTCAGGGTGATCACCTGATTACTATCCTGATTATTGAATTCAATTAATTAATATTGTACTTTATAATTACTAGGCAGATAATGGAAGCATTGGGGGAGGGAAACCCCTACAACAGTCCCCCCTTTTGGACTGTTCTCAGTCTAGCTCAGGTCTCTAAAACTCCTTTCATACAGAGACTCAAAGTTAGCATTCATAGTGCCTGCTGAGGGCCGGAAGTGACATCATTAAGCAGGAAGTGACATCATCAAGAATATGATGGCCAGAAATAAGGACTTTGTTCTCACATAGACACTCATTAGCTGCAAATGACAGAAGAGAAAATGGGCAAACCTGTTCATTTTCAAAATATGAGAGAGCCCAATTATCAAGCTGGGAGAGCCCAATATTTTCAGCTGTGCATTTTCAATAGTGGCTGAGCTAAGTGCTACAGAACCCGCCTGAAATTGGCTCATGACCCACAGTTTGAGAAACGCTAGCCTAATCTCTTTTAAAGTCATCTAAGCCAGGGGTGTCACCCTCTACCTTTCAGAATGAAGAGCAGGAGAGGGGAAGGAGGTGCGTGACAGCAGAGGTGTAGCACACTGCCCTGGCACCCAGAGCAGTGACATCACGATGTCATATGATGTTGTGACATCACTTCCGGGTTCTCCCAGAGGAGGGAGTGCTCACCGCAGTGGTTTTGTATCCCCTGCTCTTTCTTCTGTGGAGCCTCCCTTTGAAGGAGAAGGAACAGGGGCACAAAGCCACCATTGCCTCCTCCATAACTAGGGTTGAGCCTGAGGAACAGTCATGCACCCCCTTGGCGTAAGGCTCTGCCCTAGTTACACCTCTGCATGGAAGCACCAGTAGCAGATTTCTAGATGGTCACCCTGCTGTCCAGGAAAAGGAAGTGTGGCAGAAGGACAAGAACAGAGGAGAAGGAAGGAAAACTCACTAGCTCTTGGGGACTCAGCATACTCAGGGAGGAAGCAAAGAGTTGGGAGGGGGACCTCATCCCTGGACTCCAATGTCAAAGTCATGGGCTGGGGTTGCCCAACTGCCTGTCCAGATAGTAAAATGTTTTTGGGTGTGTTTAGAGTTCCAGTCGTTCTAGCAGCAGTGCACCCAGACCCATGGTGGGACTGAACATGCTATGAAACACTGAAAACAAGAGCTGGTCCAAATGAATCACTCTGAAGTCCATTAACTTCAATGAAAGAGTGAGCTGTGCACATGAATAGCATTGAAAAGTACTGAGCTTTGTCTGGCATGTCCCCGACGTTTTGTCAGGGAAACTGTTTTGGTCATCTTTCTGTTTCCAAGGTCTGTTCCTGAAGCCAGTGCGGGATGGCAGGTTGCAGAGGAAACAGGCAGGAGTGAGTCACCAGCAAGGAGTACTGGTGTGGCTGGAAAGGGTTCTGGCGGCAATCCTAGGTGGGAGAAGAACAGGGGTGTTGCACCAGGGTACCCCTCTGTGGAATGCAAGCTGGTATGCGTTTGTATCCTGAAAACCCAGAGAGCACTCCTGGATTCCTGCCCAACTGCAGAAAACTCAGTGAGGGCAGAAGGAGGGATTAGCTTGCCTGACCCACGCTCTTCAAATCACCATGCACAGGCGAAGGGCGCCCTCTGCCTTCTGGAGATAGTAGGCTGGCATCTTAACTTTTGATGTCCTCAATAATAAAATGGCAAAGCATAAATTCTCCATCCAATCATTCATAATATAATTCCTACGCACCAACTCAGCTGAACTAATGTATATCTAATGTCAAATGAAGTTCTCTCTCTCGCTGAAGCTGTTAACTCCAGGCTTCCTCCCCAAGATTCCAACAAATACATCAAGTAAAATACTAAGCATTCAGGCAGCATTTAATGCCTGAGTGAGTTCTTCAATGTTAGAGCAGTGGTGTAGCTAGAGGGGATGCAAAGCACTAAGTTTTGCAGGGAGCCTCACTGCGCCGTGCAAGCGGCCCCTTCTCTTCCCCTTCAGAGCCATTCTGGGCCACTAGAGCAAAATGGAATGGCTCCAAAGGGGAGGGGGAGGGGCTGCTTGCACACTGCGGTGAGGCTCCCTGCAAAACTTAGTGCTTTGCACTCCCTCTAGCTATTCTCCTGGGTTAGAAAATAGGGGATGGTTCTAATAACAGCTATTAGCCATAAGAGCTAAATCAACCTTATTTTCATGGACAGGACATCTCTGAATACTAGATTGTGGAAGGGCTCTTGCTTTTTAGTCCTACATATAGGTATCTCAGAACATATTTTTTATAATAGTATGCCAACAATGTGCTTTAAGAACATAAGAACAGCCCCACAGGATCAGGCCATAGGCCCATCTAGTCCAGCTTCCTGTATCTCACAGCGGCCCACCAAATGCCCCAGGGAGCACACCAGATAACAAGAGACCTCATCCTGGTTTACAAACTTTACAAACTACAAGAGGGCTAGTCCATGCCCCAAGGAGCTTACAATCTATAATTCAACATGGACTAGACAACAGAGGAAAATGAGGGAGATGGAAGGATGGATAAACAGGAGGACAACATGCATTTATTTGAGCTGCCTGCACTTAGGATAAAGGGCTTGTGCCCAAGGCCTCATGGGAAAGGTGGGTTTTGAGAAAAGATTTTAAGGAAGTCAGATAAGTGGTGTGATCTAGCTGTTCTGGGAAGCAGTTTCAGGCATAATAATTATTATTATTGGCCTTAAGTATTGACCCAGCAAGGCTCCCTTTAGGTTCATTATAGCCTTGCATTTTTTGGTTTGTAAAGACTGGAAAAACTACCTAAAGTTGACCAGTCCCCTGCCAGAAGATAGGATTATTCACACCTGCTACTCCTCCAGGGACTGGTCTGCACAGTTCAGTCCTCAGTGTGGCACATCCCATCAGAAAAGCCCGTGTCAGCTGTTGCTGTCCAATCACCAGAGCGGGTAAGCTGATGGGAGAGGCGGGAGGTGGGTGGCAGGAGGATGGAAAGGAGGTCGAGAGGGGGCAAAATGGGTACTGGAAGGCAGGGAGGGGAGGAGGAGTGAGTCTAGGAAGGGGGCGGGATCGGCGGGATGCATGCTGCTATCCTAGCCCCCTTCCTGGGCCTGATTCTGCAGCACAGGACAATGTGGACTTATGACAGCTATTTAGCTGTTGTAGGTCTGAGTTGACCCACCCATGCCACAGAGGCTTACCTCTGGCTAAGGGAACAATTGTTCTGTTACCTAGAGGAGACTTCCTGGACAGCTCCCACCATAGAATGTAGCAGCCACCATTTTGGCACTGCTGTATCCATGGATGATGGGAGGATAGGACTCGGTCATCAACGCATTATTGATCTGTCAAAGTTTGTGCTTCTTATCGATAAAATTTTCACACCCTGGTCTTTGGACTAGCCACAAACTACTCAAGTAACCAGAAGGTGTGATGCTTATTAGGAGGGATACGAAACTCTCTACTCTTGTAGTTCAGGCTTGAGGAATAGCATAAACAATCAATTTATATCAAGCACTCAAGAGAAAAAGGTTGTACTAAACAACCCATTTAGATTTAAGGGGGAAAAAACGTACTTGTCACATAGAACAAGAATCATACCAGAGCTCGTACATAGGTAATTTGAAGGAGTTTAGCTCCAAGGATCTTAGTTGCACAGTCCAAGGAGCATTGATAATGCATTTCGAAGGGAACACAGTTAAATCTCATTGCAGATTGTACCATAGAGGTTGATGCTTCCTCTGCCTGGAGGGACTGAGGTGTTCTTCTCAGGTTCCCCTTGGAGCCAGGTGAAGAAGAGTGTGAGATCTAATTTTGACCTCTCCACTAAGGACTCACAGTCAACATTTATAGCACTCTTTCCTCAGAGTGTGCAAAATTAAAACGTTCCTCACCAACATTCCAAAATTCCTTCTTGACTTTCCAAAGCAAAAGATGATCTTTTCGTTCTTTCTTTTGACATACAATCAGATTTGTTATTGAACCTCAAATATTCCAAACACTGTCTTCAAGCAAGGCAATTCTTTTCCAGGATAATCCTCTTGGGTTTTACTATCCACAGATTGGTGGAAATGTTGCAACACCCCCTCCCCCTGCACCAGAGCATGTATGGTGGATTTTGTTAGAACAGTGCTTCCCAAACTTTTTAACACCGGAAACAACAATCTATTATGACCCACTACACAAAAAAGGAGATCTAGAAATAAATAATATCTTATTTATTATTATTGATTAATAATTAGAATCCTATGCTCCTGAGGCTGCTAGAGACAGTGTGTGTGTGTGTGTGTGTGTGTGTGTGTGTGTTGTAGACATTTGCTACACTCTCCCTCGAAATGGTTTTCAAGGAATGTTCCCCCAAACCTTTACAGTCATCCCAGGGTTCCTAGAAAGCTGAACCAGACAGCAAGATGTGGAGTTAGGGACTTCCAGGCCAGACAACTGGGTTCACATATGATCTTTTGCATGCCAGTTACTAGACTGGTTGGCAACCTTCAGTCTCGAAAGACTATGGTATAAGCCTACAGCACCTGGTATTCCCAGGAGGTCTCCCATCCAACCAGGCCTGACCCTGCTTAGCTTCCGAGATCAGACAAGATCGGGCATCTGCAGGGTAACAGTTGCTGACAATTACTAGAGAAAATTGGAAAATGTGACATTTTAATTTGGGAGAATGAAGATTACCTTATACCACAGGTTAGCATTTCAGCTAACAATTTTCTTTTGCAAATCGGGCAAAGGTACTTGCAAATTTTTTTTTAATATTTCAAAAACCCACTCAAAATCATCTTGTGACCCACCAAAATCAGCTTGTGGCCCACTGGGGGGGTCCTGACCCACAGATGGGGAAACACTGTGTTACAGCAAAACTCCCAAAGAAGTAACCTAAGAGATAAATATATCTTATTTGAGCTTGAGAAGACATGTTTTCATAATGCTGTAATAAAATAACATCTGAGTTTAGCAGCTTCTTCAGATATGAAGAAATGTGCTTCGGGGGGGGGGGTGAATGGTGGCTGGTACATTGCAGGTGAAAATATGGACATGTGATGCTTGTAACATACTTGTGAGCACAGATCACCTTGTGAGCCTCGTACCTTGTGAGCACAGATCACTGTGCCAAGTCTCTGTGTACATGATCACTAAATGCTGTACACTCTCTCTCTCACTCTCTCTCTCTCTCTCTCTCTCTCTCTCTCTCTCTCTCTCTCTCTCTCTAATTTGTTATAGTAATTAACATCCTAACCTTGCGATACACCAGTGTATGTCCACGCACCCTGATGCAAGGATGGTTTCACCACCAGCACATGCAGCACGGGTGCTGGGCTGACGTAGCTCAGAAGCTGGTACAACTCTGCTGGTGGAGAGGAAGCAGAGAGGAGTTTGGGGCATATCATGGGAGGGACTAGGAGTTGATCTAAGTCCTAACTCCCCTTAAGATAATGGACGTGTCCCTGATGCCAGAAAAACACGATGCCAATGAAAGAGCTGGCCTAGGAAGCAGTAAGCTCATAGGGAACAATAGGAAAGGGGGGAAAACAGAAAAGAACATGTCATGTCACCCCCATTCCACCCATTTTCTTATGATGGCGCATAGGATACAGTCTACATGACACAGCCAAATCATACCAACCCCAGTATATAAGCTCCTGCCAGGGAGTCAGTCCAATCCTAACTAACTCTGTGCAATGGTGCTAATGTATCCTGCAGGGTAATTTTGACCTTTGGGGGCCTCCTCAGTGTAAGGGAGCATTTGTCCCCTTGCCCCGTGGTTAGCTGTGCCACGCCGCTGGGTCTACTCAGAACTGCACCAACTCTATAGCTGGGGTAAGTCCATGTTGACCCAGGTTGGGGGGATTGAGGCTGGGAAGAGAGTTTGGATTTGGCAGGTGCTGCTACCACTGAACCCATCCCTTTGCTGGCCCTGATCCACCCTCTTCCCCGCACCTTGCTGCTGCTCCGTTCTGCCAGTGCTTCCGTTGCCACCAGTTGGCCTGAGGGTTGGCCTGAGTACTGAATACTGGCCTGACCACATGGGCCACATTGGCCAGTAACCTGCCCAATTGAGCCCAACATCACGTCTGCTCCTTTCTGTCAGTCAGAACAGAGACTGCAGGAGGAGACAACCCCTGAAGAACAAGAACTTTAGCAACCCACATTAACAAAGACTTAGGGTGCAATCCTAACCAATTTTCCAGCACTGAGGTAAGGGTACTGCAGCTCCAAGTTAAGGGAACACTCCCTTACCTTGAGGATGCCTCCATGACTGCCACCCAACTGCAGGATGCAGCACATGCCAGCTAAGTCAGTGCTGGAAAGTTGGTCAGGATTTGGGCCTTATCATATATAGACAAAATTAGGGATTGTCCCTGATCAATAGAGACTTTTGGTGTGCTTGTTTGGCTCTCCAGTATAAGAGCTGCAACCCTTATGGCTTTCCTGTGAAAGAAGCAATGTGCAGCAAGACCTTCTCCTAGGCACCATGGCAGGAAGGAGGGAGTGGGATGAACTTCCTGGCTTTTTCAGAATTCCTGAGGCCCAGCTTGACTCCTCCACTGCATCAGGAGCTCCTCAGAAAGACAAGGGGCCAGTTTGGGCAATATAACACTCAACTAACCCCACATGGTGAAAGATGGGCATACTCACAGAACATGTGCCTCCTGGCCCTTGCCTCCTGTCCTATCTGTGGGAATTGGGGGCATTTTCCTTAAATCACAGGGGGGGGGAACTATACGCATGTTGATAATCCTTCTTTTAAGGGACTTTTTGTGCCCCCTGGTGGGAACTATTCATTGTGACCAAAAAAAAGAGCCGTGTTCAACAAGGACAGGCTGTGGCCATCTTATGTGGGTTCCTTGACGGCCATTTCACCAGGCAGCTGTGGTGTCAACTTTTCCATTCTCACAACAGGCAATAAAGAACGGCTATCGCACTTCAGGAAGAGGCTGTTAAAGTAGCATTACAACAGCTACCAAACAGGCCACTAAGCCTTATCTTTTCAGATAAGATAAAACATCAAAGTGATTGATTCCTAGCTTCATATGTCATAGCTAAACATCACCAGTCAGCAGCAGCATATGAAAACTCAGCCCTTGTCTGGGTGAGACTGAGGGCGGGGAACAGATTGTCAAATTCTCGATGTCCTTTTTTGGTCAACTTTATGTCCGCGCTGTTCACATCCATTCCTATGAAGAACTGGTGAGGTAAGTCGTTTGCTTTCCGTGTTTTGAATATGATTTTGCATGTAAGCTATAGTCACAGAGACGCCTGCGTTGGCTCGGTCATGTTGTGAGAATGGATGATGCCTGGATCCCAAAGGATCTCCTCTATGGAGAACTCATGCAAGGAAAGCGCCCTACAGGTAGACCACAGCTGCGATACAAGGACATCTGCAAGAGGGATCTGAAGGCCTTAGGGATGGACCTCAACAAGTGGGAAACCGTGGCCTCTGAGCGGCCCACGTGGAGGCAGGCTGTGCAGCATGGCCTTTCCCAGTTTGAACAGACACTTGGCCAACAGTCTGAGGCTAAGAGGCAAAGAAGGAAGGCCCATAGCCAGGGAGACAGACCAGGGACAGTCTGCACTTGCTCCCGTTGTGGAAGGGATTGTCACTCCCGAATCGGCCTTTTCAGCCAAACTAGACGCTGTTCCAGAACCACCATTTCCCAGTATAGTCAAAGAAACATATATAACAAATCTACAGAGGGACCTCATCTAGTGACACAGTCCTAGAACTACCAACATGTGGACTGTGGTAACAGCAAAAGGGCTGCTGCATGGTTACTTTAGAACAACCATTTGTAAACTCAGGTACATTCACCTAATAGTCCACTAGTTTTTCTGGTTTCCATCAGGGAAGTGGTCAGAGGAAGTGTCCCCAGAAGACACAAGGACAAAAATTCCTAACTTATTCACTTAGTAGTAGTAGCGGTTGTTGCTGCTGCTGTTATTATCTGGCTAACAAACACCAACCTATGCATGTGAACAAGGACATCCGTGCTCGTTGGAGAACTGCAGTGCCTTGTGATGTGGTCCCAAGCCACTGGCTCCAAGACAGGTGTGGACCTGCACGTGGTATATTCATCTAGAAGTGAAGGGGATTATTAGCATTATTTGAACTAGTCCCATCTTGAACTGTGCGTCTTCTGTTTTTCAGAGGTGAAACTTTCCTACAAATAGAGGAAGTCCCAACTTCACACATGGCTTGTTTTCCAGAAGTTTGCTTGTAAGTGGGTTGTTTGGAACTTGGTGTGCCCTTTCAAGGTTAAAAATATTGTTAGGTTCCCAGGCTAGCCCACAGAAGTCCATTTAACCATCCTCTTTTCCTCCTTCCCCTGGTCCTTCCCACCACCTCTTTCCTCTTCTCTTCCTCCCTTTTCTCTTTCCCCTTCTCTGTCTCTACCTTTCTCTATCATTTGCCTCTGTCTCTCTCCACCTTGCCCTTGCACTCCACTCCCTGGTCAGATCAGGTCTGCAGCTCTCCTAGAGCTGTGACATTATCACATGTGTATCGCACACAATTATCACACATTTCTGCAGCTTTCCAATGCACATGTGCATCCTTGTTCATATGTGTGGGTTAATGTTTATATGCCATTTAACAGAGATCGCCAAACTTTTTGGCACAAGGGCTGCATTGTGTATCTGACATGGTGTCAAGGACCGAAAAATAAATAAATATGGAGAACTGATTACTGAATATAGTAAGCGGGTGGGGTTGGAAGGAAGAGGGGAGCAGAGGGCAAAATTGATTTGCACAGGAAGGGGAGGAATGAATTGTGAAAAAGCATCAAGCAACCTGCAATGCAGTTCACAAGCTTTTTTGGTCTCAGTTTCTGCTCCATTTTAAGTTCAACAAACTTTAATTTATAATTATGTTCCAGGTCTCCCAGCATCAGTATGAACCTCATTCAGTCAATAGAGGTGCTGAATGGAATGGAATAATTTCTTTCCATTAGATTGCATTACATTCAGCACGTGTAGTGGCTGAATGAGGAATATACTCGGAAGTGCATCTTTTGAGTTATTGTTAGCCCTTAGAGGCTGGGGAAACTTGGGGGCCAGATGAAATCCTTCCGAGGGCTGAATCTGACCCCTGAGCTGGGGTTTGGGGACCCCTGCCATATAATAATAATGATTTTATTTGCCCCAGTACAGAACACAGTAACCTTAGCTCAGTCCACACAATTTGACTTGTTCAGGATGAAGAAGCCACCGATTGAAATACTGCTGTTAAAATGGCCACAGGTTGCCATTAAAATGCCTGAGGCAAACAGGTCTCAAGAAGTATCTTCTGACAGTGGAAAGTCTCTTTCAAGGCCTTCTTTCTCCTCCATTGCTTCCTTGACTGGGTTATACTCCAGTGGTAACTCTAGCTTATGCTACAAATTTATGTCGGTTTTGTACTAGTTTTATCAGCCATGGCTTCCCACAAAGAATCCTGGAAACCATAATTTAGTGAGGATGCTGAAAATTACGTTTTAGCTTTCCCTAACCTTCCCCACCAAGAGTTACAGGAGTATCTTGGGGAATAGGAAATGACTATTAAGCAAGTTTAAATCTTCATCAAACTGAGGTGAACCTGATATTTTCTTGTATGAAAAATGATGGCTGCCGTCTTCACTCTGGGCATTTGCTAGTTGGGGAAAAGGTTCTCCTTCATCCAAAAATCTAGTTTTTTCACTGCTGGAGGTAGCGGACTAGCACCAAATGTCTACTTAGAAGTTGCTTCCCAGCAACTCAAGTCCCTTCTCAGTGTCCTCTTGCCTGACACCCAATATGCGCAGTCCTATCAGTCCCTTCAATGGGACTGTGAGGAACGGTATGTCACCATGCAAATGAACCTTCAGGAAATAAAAACATCACTTATCTGAGCCTGGAATGGTGTGGAGAAGGTGCTGGCTGATGGGAGATAGGAGGAGGCTTGTCTGAAAGATCCTTGACTCGCAAGCGCGCGATAGGTGTTGTGGCAGCAGCTTGTGCCTTTCCAGTAAGTTGTTTTGAGATTTAGCTTGATACCTCTCCAACAAGTGTGGTGATTTCAGATATCCAAAATAGAAACCCATATAATGTGTCTGAATGTGTTTTCTACCAATTCTAAAAAGCTCATGATACCTAACACTATAGTTTCAGTACACAGGTGTTCCTTTCAAGAGGCTTTGATCCAAAAATGATAATCCACAAGATTGTTGTGTTTTTCCAAAGCAGAGAGAAAGCTTATAAACTTGGGAGCTTATCAGGTGTTCCTCAATGAGAAGTTCAGCCATGGCCGATAAGATTAGCTGAAAGACAGCTTGCCTATCACTGACGAACTTCACTGCAATGTGTAGTTACAAGTTGTGGATAGCTGAGTGTTTGCTAATGTCAGTCTCCATTCATCTGGAGTGTTTCTGAAGCTCATATATTCTTCATGCCCTGCATGGTCAGAGTATGTTGCATACTCTGCTTTTCTCAAAAAGGGATATGGTTGGAACACCAACCACAGTTTCTCAAAAAGTACCCCTTATCATTGTTGCCACCAGCTTCTCCAAGACCCTTCCTAGGTGGCAATTTTGCTATCTCAGTGGGAGGAATATCCCATCAGAAGATCCTTCTGTTTAAACAAGCCTTCTGAGTTCTCAGCCTTTTTAACATCTTTTCAACATCTTTTAATATTTTTTACAGGCCTGATGATTTGCTGCTCTATGCTCTTTTTACCTGACTACTTTTTATCTGACTGCTGTTTTTATGATATTTGTTAATATGTTTTTTATTTGTTTTAAATTATGTTTTTAATCTGTTTTAACCTGTTGTAAGCCGCCTTGAGTCCCTTTGGGGAGAAAGGCGGGGTAAAAATAAAGTTGTTGTTGTTATCATCATCATCATCAACATCATCATCAAGAACAGGCTGAACACCCAAGTCAAGTTTCCTGTTGACCAGCAATACTTCTGTCTAGTCTAAATTCAGTCTTTTGATAATTAAATAAGGAACCTCAGACTACCAGAGCTGGAAAAAAATGTTCAGACCTCAACCTAAGTCCAGTTGGTTAAGGCAGTTGACATTCCTTTAATGGCCTACAAACCTCACAAAAGAATTGTGTGTACAAAATTGAATGCCTGGACAACAAGTCATCATTGTGTGCATGTCCTAAAATGGCAAATAGCCAGTTAATAATCCTGCTTGCTTTCTTAATGCGGACCCAAACTTTTTCTCCTTAAGCTCACATCTGTCTTCCAACACAACCAATTGTTGTACATTTGTTGGACATGGGCAGCCCAATCCTGAGCTGCCGCCGGATCCAGAGCCTCCCGCGCTACTGCGGGAGGCTCCTTGGGAGAAGGGGACGTTCGTCCCCTTCCCCCAAGTAAGGGAAGCCGTCCTGCCATGGGACTACTCACTTTAGCAGCGACTGTTTAGTCGCCGCTAAAGTGAAGGCGCTTGTGTAGGGCGAGCAGCCCTGCCCGAGCACCCTGTAGAGCTCGGCTCCACGGACCCGCCTCTCCCCCACCCTTAGGAACGCCCCCTCACGCCCCTGACCATGCCTCCCCCCTCCCTGGAACGCCTCCCCCACACCCCCGACCATGCTCCCATTTCCCATTCCGCAGCCTGGCGGTCACCTAGACCGCCAAGCTGCAGAATGCGGGCATCCGCCATGCGCTGGCTCAGTACCGGCCGGAGCTGAGGCGGCTCCGGCGGGAGCCCGGGCGGAAAGCCCCGCAAACATGCCTTATGCCACGTTTGCGACTGTGGTCTGCACTGCACCTCCATGGCACGGACCATAGGATTGGGCTCTCAGGCTGCAATCCTGGCCACACTTTTCTGAGAGTAAGCCCCATTGAATAAAATAGGACTTACTTCTGAGTAGACCTGGTTAGGATTGTGCCCCTAGTTTTGCACTAGTGGCCCAGAATGGCTCTGAAGGGGAGAGGGAAAGGGCCATTTGCATGTTGCAGTGAAGTTCTGTGCAACACTTAGTGCTTGGCACTCCCTCTAGCTATATTACTGCCTTAGATAATCTCCTGCGTTGATGGTTTTGATGCATGGTGACATACAACCATCTTTTAAAAATACAGGTACAGGCAATGTGAACCACACAAATGCACCTCCATATGTGCATCGTATGGAGAACGTTTTGAAATGATTGAAATGGTCTGTGTGATGCATGCACTCAAGGCTGAGGCATCTGGATGCTGGAGCACATAGAGGATGCAACAGTACCCAAAGGCATGTGCAAAGTTCCAGCACTGTGCAAGGGATCTTCCAGGGCCAGGTGGACCATGGTGATGTTCTGGGGTGTGGAGTTCCCCTCCTCCCAAATCTACAGCTGGTTCTACTTTGTGTCTGGCTTGATATTAAGTAACCTTGAACCAAAAACCTAAGCTCAGTTCTTACTGTGCAATCCTGATTCACTGTCCAGCATACATGTCCCATTTATGTCCTCACAAGAAGCCCATACAAGCATTTAATGCTTAGTCCTTTGGCAAAAACCCTCTGGGAGAGTGCAGCAACAATTAAAACTGAATGCTTGGTGGCTTTCATCATGCTTTCATTTTTCCGGAGAGCATTAAAATATGTCAGTGATAATTGTAACAAGACTTTTACTAAGCATTAAGGAAAGCATTTTTTTTTTTAAGCAAATCATATTTTTCTTATGGAACAAGCTTTTTTTTTTTTTTTTTTTTTTTGGCTTTCCTTTGAATGAAGCGGCTCTACATTTCCTTGTGATATACTTGCTTAATTTGCTGCACACAATAACCACTCCAGACTCCCAATTTCCTTTAAAGAGTTTATTCGCTGTGGTCATCCACACACTCAGCAGCCCTGCACAGTAAAGTTTCTATTAGAAAAGGGTACAGCTACCTTTTAACCTTAACGAAACTCTCTAATTACTGGAAAGCTTCCACTCACAAACCATTTTCTTCACTGAAGGTTTATCTCCTTTTTAGCCTGAAATAAACAGTCAGTGGCAGACCTCGAATGACTATAGCAGGGGTGTCAAACTTGATTCATGCAGGGGGCTGAAGTTAGCATTCACTGCTGATAGCTGGAAGTGACATCATTAAACAGGTAGTGATATAATTAAGCAGATGATAGCTCAAGATAAGCACTTTGTTCTCACATAGAAACTCATTAGCTACAAATGATAGATGAGAAAATGTGCAAAACTTGTTCATATTTTCAAGATATGAGAGAGCCCAATTATCAGGCTGAGAGAGCCCAATTATAATGGGGGCTGGATAAATTGCTTGGGGGGGCACATTCGGCCCATGGGCCTTATGTTTGACCTCCATGGACCACAGCCTCACTCCCCTTCTGCTACTGGATGCTAGATGCTATACATGTCACACTCCAGGCTAAGGTGATTTGTTGAGCTGAGCTGTCTGTGATGGAACAGGATAGTGATCTTGGGGTGGTGGTGGACAGCTCAATGAAAGTGTCAACCCAATGTGCAGCGGCGGTGAAGAAGGCCAATTCTATGCTTGGGATCATTAGAAAAGGTATTGAGAATAAAACGGCTAATATTATAATGCCATTATATACAAATAGATGGTAAGGCCACACCTGGAGTATTGCGTTAAGTTCTGGTCGCCAGATCTCAAAAAGGACATAGTGGAAATGAAAAAGGTGCAAAAGAGAGCGACTACAACAATTAATGAGTTGGGGCACCTCCCTTACGAAGAAAGGCTACAGTATTTGTAGCTCTTCAGTCTAGAAAAAAGGTTCCTGAGGGGGGACATGTTTGAGACGCACAAAAATATGCCGGGGATGGATAGAGTAGATAGAGAGATGCTGTTTTCCCTCTCACACAATACCAGGGACATCCGCTAAAATTGAGTATTGGGAGAGTTAGGACAAAAGAAAATATTTCTTTACCCAGCATGTAATTAGTCTGCTGAACTCCTTGTCACAGGATGTGGTGATGGCAGCTGGACTGGATTAAAAGGGAATTGGACAAATTTCTGGAGGAAAAGTCCATCACGGGTTATAAGCCATGATGCGTAATGTGCAACCTCCTAATTTTAGAAGTGAGCTACATCAGAATGCCAGATGTAAGGGAGGGCACCAGGATGCAGGTCTCTTTTTGTCTTGTGTGCTCCCTGAGGCATTTGGTGGGCCACTGTGAGATGCAGGAAGCTGGACTATTGGGCCTATGGCCTGATCCAGCGGGGCTGTTCCTATGTTGAAGGATAGCATTCATTTATCTTGAACAATGGCATAGGTTTTTGGAAAATGGAATGACAGAAGTCACATGTAGAGAAAATGTTAAACCATGGGTTAGCATGATGCAGCATTCATGAGCAGGACCAAGAGAAATACCTTAAGCTCACACATTTCCCTGAAGCAAAACGATGTGAAGAGGTAATTTACTTTCCTACATCCCTGGATAGGCATTCCTGGACCCCTCCCTCTGCAGATACTGAAAATTGTGGATACTCAAATCCATGATTTTCTTCCCATCCAGTGCCCTTCTGGGCCTCAGAGAGTCACCATGCCAACCCGCGCAGCCTCGGAGAAGCTCAGTAAGGCACCGGAGTCTTTAGAATGCAATTTCCGGCTTTTGCCGAAAACCAGAAGTGGCATTCTAAAGCCCCCAGGTGGCATTCTGGGCCTTGGAGAGGCCATGTGCAGTGGCGTGCAGCTTCTACGAGATTCAGAAAATCTCCCAGATGTGGTTCCAGCCGCATCTGGGAGATCTGCAGGGGAGCAATCGGGGGCCCAGCATCCACAGTAAGGGAAATTGCAATTGCTGAATCCACAGATAGAGGCCCCACCTGTTTGTTTACTCAGAAGTAAGTTCCACTATGTTGGGGGTCCCCCTTTCCCCGGGGATCCCAACTTACCAGGGCAGGAGTCCCATAAGGCAGAGACCAGCAGCCAGGGCCCCATACTGGCTCAGTGGACCCAGGGGTGGGGTCAAGGATGCCTAAGGGCAGGCACCTGCCGGCAGCTGCGAGCAGGTGCCCTTTTTCAACCCCTCAGGCAGGAAGGGGAAAGGTAAGAGGAAGCAGGAAGCCCCGTAAGATGCGGGTGGCCCGTGATGACAGGCAGAGCAGAAAGAGAGGCAAGGCTCTGCAGTCAACAGCTCCTTCCCAAGACCCAGGGCAAACCAACCAAACCAGGGAGGAGGACCAGGGTGCATTAACCCCTTCCCCCTGAGCAAGCCTGATGCTCTTGCTGGGGCACGCCCGTCTCAAGCCCCTACACACTATTCTCAATGGGCCTTATTCCCTGTTAAGTGTGTATAGAATTGCCACCTGAAACAAATGACAGTATGAGCAGCTTCGTATAGGTGAAATAAATTTGCAAAATGTATCATTAATAATAATAATAATAATAATAAACTTTATTTATACCCCTCCCTTCTCCCTAAAGGGACCCAGGGCAGCTTACAGCATGTTAAAAACAAATTAGAAACATCATTTAACAACAGATAAAAACATATTAAAAACACATTTTAAAAACACTTTTTTTTTTAATGTGCCACAGGATGTGGTGACGGCATCTGGCCTGGATGCCTTTAAAAGGGGATTGGACAAGTTTCTAGAGGAAAAATCCATTTCGGGGTACAAGCCATGAGGTGTATGCGCAACCTCCTGATTTTAGAAATGGGCTATGTCAGAAGGTCAGATGCAAGGGAGGGCACCAGGATGAGATCTCTGGTTATCTGGTGTGCTCCCTGAGGCATTTGGTGGACCGCTGTGAGATACAGGAAGCTGGACTAGATGGGCCTATGGCCTGATCCAGTGGGGCTGTTCTTATGTTCTTATGTTCTTACATTAACAGATACCATAAAAACAGTAGTCAGATGAAAAGTCAGGTAAAAGGAGCATAAAGCAGCAGATCAGGCCTGTAAAAAATACTAAAAGATGTAGAAAAGATGTTAAAAAGGCCATGAACTCAGAAGGCTTGTTTAAACAGAAGGGTCTTCAGGCCTCGCCAAAAAGTATCAAGAGAGGGAGCCATTCTCAAGTCAAGGGGAAGGGAGTTCCATAATGTTGGTGCCACTACTTTGATAGTGAAAGTAGTTGGTGAAAGGTACAAACCTTTCAAATGGGAGTAATCATATTTCTGCAAATAGAGCTCACAAGGGGTCAGAAGTTTTGTGGCACTGCTTCAGAAATGATTTCAAAAATACGCACAGTGTACGAAGCAGCCCATAATTTCCCAAAGGCGCAAATAACTCGTTCCGCGGAGATCATTTCTAGAAAGGGGATTCAGTATTTGTTGAGAGGCTCCACATTTGGGAAAAGGAAATCTTCCTGATTCAGCTCTTAATTTGTAACCTGAAAAGAAAAGACATTTTAAATGTCACTTGGGCTGATTTGCTTGACAGGCTTGTTTGGTTAAGGATTCTGACTTCCCTTATATCTCTTTAGGTTTTACACAGAACTCAGCATTCTTTGGGTCCACCCGAATAAATACATCAGACCTTGAGTTGATTTTGCACAGTGATGTTTGCCTGGCTGTGCAGTGTTTTTGGAACAGCCAGAAGAAGAAAAATGATGAGTTGTGCGTTACGTAACCCCACCCTTCTGGCCAGTTCTGACATTCAATAGCCCCCTCCCCTACACATGTGCTCACATTTCAGGAGCACATGGGGCCACCTCAGAGCTTACATCCTGACTCACATGGAAGCTTTTTTTTCTCAAAAAAAAAGTGAAAAAAAATTATTCCTTTAAGGACAATACGGCTTCCCAGAGTTCAACTGGAATGCAAGCAATCAAACATCAAAATCCTGTATCGCAGTGTTCTTCAACCTTGGGGTTGGGAAACCAATTGCGGGGAAGGGGAGGGCTTATGGGGTCGTGGCAACTTACAGGAATGAAAAAGTTTGAAGACCACTGGACTAGAGCACCACTCGGTAAAGGGGGAGGCATCTGGTGTACACCTTCAGGTACCAGGAGATGGTGTCCCAGTCCTGCTCAGATCCTTAGGAATGGGGCTAAAATAGCTTTCACTAGTGCCAGGCTTCATGGTAACTTTTTTGAATATTTTGTTAGTGAACAGTGCTGGGAAGGCATTAAGGGGGAATGGGATGGGTGGCGACATGGGTGTGGGTGGGAGAATAGAGTCCCAGGAGGGGGGTTGGGTCAACAGTGGTCTCATTATTTATTTATTGGGATCATGGCACGAAAAAGGTTGAAGACCACTGTTATATCAGAACTGAGACCATGCATTTTTTTTTGTCTGGAGGATATTCACACCTTCCTCTCCAGCACTAAATCCTACATCTTCCCCCTTCCAAAGAAGTGGCAGTAGAGAGATATGGAGCCAGTGGGTGGAAAAAGAAGCATCCTGACCTTGACATCAGTTCTGCTTTTTTTTACAGCAGGCTAGACCTCCCTACACCCAGCCACTGCAGCAAGGCAAGCACTGCTGTTTGTGGAAATGGAGAATCAGTTCAAGGATTAGAAAGTGAATCAGAAGTGATGTGTGCAGCCTGCCCTGTGCCTTTCGACGTGTTCGCTATGACACCCAAAGTGATATGAATCTCATTCACCATGAGCTCTATGAACTCCACTATCTCTGGCTTCCTTTTCATCAGTAATGGGGAAGAGGGAAGGGGATATTAATACTGGTCTACTGTACAGAATTTTTGCAGGGATTAGTGATCTCATGTGTGAGAAACGCTTTGAGCATTTACAAAAAATGCTGTATAGACACCAAGGCTGCAGTCCTTTGCACCCTTTCCTGAGAGCGAGCCAAGGAATTTAAGAGTAATGTATGCTTCTGAGTATAAATGCCTAGAATTGTGCTGTATGTGTCATTCATAGGATCTTGATAGAGGCAAATCTGCTGAGGCGTTAATGTGATGGGTTGCCCACTGTAATATGTGCCACAGGAAACAGAAGACTGGCATACTTAGAAGGAGCAGAACGAATAAATAATTACCCTCCCCCATGGGCACTTGGAATTGTTGTGAGCTAACATTTGCCAAAAATGTAGGTATCATCCACAGCTCAGTGCAAGAGAGGCTTCATTTCCTTTGGTTTGGACCAGTTGAGGGAGGGAGCATGACTTGTTCATGGAGCACATTCAGGCATTCAAAGCACTTCAGGTAATTGCATTGTCATCATGTTGTCGCACCAGGCAAGACATGTTGGCAACCTTCAGTCTCGAAAGACTCTGGTATCGTGCTCTGAAAGGTGGTTCTGGAACTGTGTCTAGTGTGGCTGAAAAGGCCAATTTGGGAGTGACTATCCCTTCCACACTGGGAGCAAGTGCAGTCTGTCCCTGGTCTGTCTCCCTGGCTATGGGCCTTCCTTCTTTGCCTCTTTGCCTCAGACTGTTGGCCAAGTGTCTCTTCAAACTGGGAAAGGCCATGCTGCACAGCCTGCCTCCAAGCGGGCCGCTCAGAGGCCAGGGTTTCCCACTTGTTGAGGTCCACTCCTAAGGCCTTCAGATCCCTCTTGCAGATGTCCTTATATTGCAAGGCAAGAAAGACAGGCAAGAAAGACAGGGCAAAAAGGGTTTAAAATAAGTAGATGAACATTGACCCTGCAAGGTCAGACAATATTCTCTCCCCCTATTGCAGATGCAGGTGGTTGAAGGTTGCAGGTTGAAGGGGCTTGCCCAGTATGGTCACTTAGCAAGCTTGTGACACAGGCAAGATTCACCCAAGGAATTCCTGATTCAAAGCTCCATCCTTTTGCCACCACACGAAACCAGCTAAACACACACGCCCCCCTCTCACCCACCCAACCAGCGTTTGATCTGGCTGAAACTGTCTCTCTATTTTCAGGTTGTCAAATTAACATTTGCATCAAGTTAATTTTCACATGAGTCACTGCTAAATGATTCAGTCTCTGTTTGAACAGCCTAGAAATGGAACTGACCTTTCATTTCAGCTGCCGGCACAGGTAGAGATTTCAAAAGCAAGAGGAGAGCCCGGGATCAAACCGCTTAAGTTGCCAGCTTGGAGAACGGTTGGTGCGCCTTTGAGGGCTGGCAATTCGATTTCTACCTGTACAACAAAATTCCTAAACATTTTAGAAAACAAACGGCAACGACACCAAACTTTTCCGAGTGGTGAAGACCAGAAGTGATTGTGAGGAGCTCCAGAAGGATCTCTCCAGACTGGCAGAATGGGCAGCAAAATGGCAGATGCGCTTCAATGTCAGTAAGTGTAAAGTCATGCACATTGGGGCAAAAAATCAAAACTTTAGATATAGGCTGATGGGTTCTGAGCTGTCTGTGACAGATCAGGAGAAAGATCTTGGGGTGGTGGTGGACAGGTCGATGAAAGTGTCGACCCAATGTGCGGCGGCAGTGAAGAAGGCCAATTCTATGCTTGGGATCATTAGGAAGGGTATTGAGAACAAAACGGCTAGTATTATAATGCCGATGTACAAATCGATGGTAAGGCCACACCTGGAGTATTGTGTCCAGTTCTGGTCGCCGCATCTCAAAAAAGACATAGTGGAAATGGAAAAGGTGCAAAAGAGAGCGACTAAGTTGATTACGGGGCTGGGGCACCTTCCTTATGAGGAAAGGCTACGGCGTTTGGGCCTCTTCAGCCTAGAAAAGAGACGCCTGAGGGGGGACATGATTGAGACATACAAAATTATGCAGGGAATGGACAGAGTGGCTAGGGAGATGCTCTTTACACTCTCACATAATACCAGAACCAGGGGACATCCACTAAAATTGAGTGTTGGGCAGGTTAGGACATACAAAAGAAAATATTTCTTTACTCAGCGTGTGGTCGGTCTGTGGAACTCCTTGCCACAGGATGTGGTGATGGCGTCTAGCCTAGACGCCTTTAAAAGGGGATTGGATGAGTTTCTGGAGGAAAAATCCATTATGGGGTACAAGCCATGATGTGTATGCGCAACCTCCTGATTTTAGAAATGGGTTATGTCAGAATGCCAGATGCAAGGGAGGGCACCAGGATGAGGTCTCTTGTTATCTGGTGTGTTCCCTGGGGCATTTGGTGGGCCGCTGTGAGATACAGGAAGCTGGACTAGATGGGCCTATGGCCTGATCCAGTGGGGCTGTTCTTATGTTCTTATGGCGAGCCGTAAAAATGCATTGCATGTATGTGCCTTGGGAAAGCTCCAATCCCAAACAATACAACAAAATACATGAGACATTGTGTGTGTGTGTGTGTGTGTGTGTGTGTGTGTGTGTAATCTGATCAGAAATTATCATTTGAACACCTATTTATTTTTTTCTTTTTGAAAAGCATAATGATATGGGATTGGCAAGTTTTCTGAAATTCTTAGGCCCACGTGAGCCAAGCAACTGCCTGTGACCCCACGAGAGTCTGTGTGCTTGTGTTGCTGGGTATTTTAGATCTTCTTAAAATACTGGAGGAAACACATGTGGTTATTCTTTGCTTGCATATGCCATGAATGAACACCAAGGCTGGCTGGCTGGCTGATGAGGCAAGCTGAGCTGTTTGCATTGAGTGGCAGATTAGTGAGGGGGCAAAGCCTGCCCGTGCATTAGCACAGCTTGAACTCACTGTGCTCAGCTCCAGCTGGGCTGGCAAGATAAGGAAACTTCCTGGCCCTCACTGCAGCCAGTGCCTCCTTGTGAGCTCTGCGCAAACTCTGAAACCAACACATTGGCAGTGTGGGGGGAAGAGCAGCTGCCTGCTACTCGGGGAACTATGCTGTGGGGCCTCACCAGCAACATTCCTGCTCTTCTTCCCATGACAGACTGCAGGTGGCAATTGAAGCCCCAGCCTAAATGAGCAGCCTCCACATCTCCTGTTTGTGAGTCTCACTGAATCTTAAAGCAAGCAGATGGACAGGCAGAAATATTGTCCCTGGTGTCGCCTGGGGGGGGGGCACAGTAAGTATAGCAGTCTGTTGCAGCCACTGCCCCAAATGGCTCCAACGCTGAGGGGGAGTGGCCACTTACATGGGAACTACCACAGACATCCCCTCTGCCTATGCTTCTGCTCTCTCTCTTCTCCCCTCCTACCTCTCTTCTCTGTTCCCTTTCTTCTCCCCCACTCATATCTCCAATACTCTCCATCTTCTCCTCCCCCACCTCCAGCATTGTCCTCTATCTCCATTCTCCCCGTAACTTGCTCCAGCACTGCCCATTTCTCCCCCCCCCCATTTACTCTTCCCTAAATATCAGTTTTGCTTTTTCTTTCCCTGATCTCTGCATTGGATGGACCTGTGTGTTGCAAGTTTTGACTGGAGCCTAGCCGGACAGCACAAGCTGCTGCTCGTGTGTAAGTCTCATGAAATTCAGCAGGACTTACTCCCAGATAAATGTGCATAGGGTTGCAGTCTGAGCAAACTCACAGGCTTTCTATTTTCAGAATGGTCAGGAGAAGGACTTAATCATTTCTGGCTTCTTTCCTTTATTTAAGCCAGGGGGTGTCATCTTGTCTCACAGATGACAAGCTGCACCTGCTGAAATTCCCTTCTCTACACAATTGTTAAAGGTCCAGGAGCCCTAACGTTGAAAGGTTGGCCACCCCACCCAAGCAACCCTTTTTGTGTATTAACACCATCCCATGCCATGCTGGGTAGTTCAAGGCTACTGGGTAAAGTATTACTTTATAATTTACAAACTGCAGACTGTTGGGGTCCCTATAACAGGCTCTCCCCACTGCCTTTGCTAACCATCTGCTTGATGAAGAGTTCTGTAGTACTCAAACAGCTGCTCGTTGATACTTGGTTACTTTTAGTTTGTTCTAAATAAAGTATCCTCTTCCTCTGAATTGTGGGTATTTCTTCTCGTGGACCAACACAGCCCTCTACTATTTTTATTTGTTTCTGTATGGGGGGAGGGGGGGTGCCATCTCATCCTTTGCTACAGGCAGTGGAATGTCCTGGACGTACTCTGATGGATACAGATTTCTAGACACATGTTGCCTTGCGTCACAAAGGTAAATTGTGCATGATGACCATGTATCAGAACCATGGAACAGTCTGCAAATGAAATAAAATCAAGGTACTGTATTTGGAGTAAATGGATACATTCCCTGATGCAGGTCTTGGGCAAGTGGAGAAAAGTGGTTTGGTGGAAGGACAGCAGTTGGCAGGTGAAGCTGGCCATCTTTTGTTCCCTACAAATGTTCTTGTCCTCACAGAGAATCCCTTGAATCATCAGGAATCCTGTGTTCCTGCTGAGTGAGTCATTCCTCTCTGAATTCAGGAGGATTTTGCTACCAAAACATTTTACTGTCAATATGAAAGGGACAGCAAAATGTTGAGCAGTTCCCAGACCTCTTCCCTTCATGACCCACTTTGTCATCCACCCCATGACCAGGAAGCTGTAAAGCACGAACCCAGCCAGCGACCCGCATTAACAGGCCAAATTGTACTGCACTGCATCACACCTGACAATGCCTTGTGGGCAGCTTCCACGAGGCATTCTGAGGCATGATGTAATAGTGCAATGCATCCAATTATGCTGGTCTTGCGCCGGCACAATCTAAAAGTTGCTTCCTGACACAGTTGGCCTGTGACCCACTGAAAATCAGGTTGTGACACACCAGAGGATCACGAACCACTGTTTGGGAAATGCTGGACTATGCCATTTGTTTTTGGTTCCTGGTTTGTGTCCTGTGTATCCAGTTTCCCCCTGCAGCCATGAATCAAGAGGAGTACGCTGTAGCTGGTGGGACTGCACTACTGATCTACCCCAACATTATCTGAGATTGTGTGCTCATACCAGGAGATCTAATTGCAAGCACATTTGGTTATTTTCCTTTCTTGTAGTGGTTTTTTTTGGTCTCATTGGAAAGGGGTCTTCAGTATCTGCCATGAAAATGGATGTCATAACAAACCACAATTATTATTTTTGTGGCCTTGTCAAGTGTGTCAGCAGCAGCAGGACCATAAAGGATGGAAAGGCATGGGCCAAAAAAAAGAGGGAGGCAGGGACAGCCAAGCATCATTTGCAAAACTGACCACTGCTCTTCCTTTCCTTCACCATACCCCTGCCAAAGATCTCCAGCAGCTCATGGATCATTTTAGCAAGGCCTGCCAAGATTTTGGACTGACGATCAGCCTGAAGAAAACACAGGTCGTGGTTCAGGATGTGGACTCACCTCCCTGCATTACAATCTCTGAGCATGAACTGGAGGTTGTCCATGACTTTGTGTACCTTGGCTCAACAATCTCCGACACTCTTTCTCTCGATACCGAGCTAAACAAACACATCGGTAAAGCAGCTACCATGTTTTCCAGACTCACAAAGAGAGTCTGGTCTAACAAGAAGCTGACGGAACATACCAAGATCCAGGTCTACAGAGCTTGCGTCCTGAGTACACTTCTGTACTGCAGCAAGTCATGGACTCTTCGCTCACAACAGGAGAGGAAACTGAACGCTTTCCACATGCGCTGCCTCCGACACATTCTCGGCATCACCTGGCAGGACAAAGTTCCAAACAACACAGTCCTGGAACGTGCTGGAATCCCTAGCATGTATGCATTGCTGAAACAGAGACGCCTGCATTGGCTCAGTCATGTCGTGAGAATGGATGATGGCCGGATCCCAAAGGATCTCCTCTATGGAGAACTCATGCAAGGAAAGCGCCCTACAGGTAGACCACAGCTGCGAACTGGAGAGGACACTCTGTTCCAGAACCACCATTCATAGTGCGATACCATAGTCTTTCGAGACTGAAGGTTGCCAACACACCCCTGGTTTGTTGTTTTTTTATATAGTCTCCAGGTAAGTGAGGAATTTTCCTAGGGACTGATTATTGTCATTGTTGTTGGCATCCTTCAGTCTCGGAAGACTATGGTATCGCGCTCTGAATGGTGGTTCTGGAACAGAGTGTCCTCTCCAGTGCGCGAAGCCTGGGTAAAGTAGATATGGAGGATAGACCGTTACCCATGCAGCAAATCCCCCCTCTCCACATCGCTGAAATGGTCCAATAGAAAGGCAGAGGCCAATACGGTTGGTTCCAGTGGCGTCGCAGGAGTTGCCAGAACATGACTGTGTTCAGCCATGAACTGCCTCAGTAACTCTGGCTCCGGATTTTGCCTCGAGGTTGACTCCTGAAGCCTTTTCCATAACTGGATGTAGCCACAAGGCAGTGGAGGTTTGGGATCAGAGTTTTCCTTCTCTCAGATGAGCTGCCTTCCCAGGCTAAGGAGTCCCATCTACCCAGTAGCTGTTTAGTCGCCTCTTATGATAAGTACAGCCAAACTGAGGGCCTATTCTTATCCCCAGCCCCCAGGGGATTATTGTCATTAATACAATGGCATTCATATATATTTGCAAAATTGCAGGAACTGTATACAAAAATAAATATTAAATGCAGGCAAACACACATGTGTTAATACTGAGACAGTGTTGCGCTAAACAAATGCCCAATTTGGTCTTGGGGTGTGAATTATGAAAGCTTTTAAACAAAATCCTTTATTTCCCCTTTTCTTTAAGACACCCAACTCCAGTCAAGCCCAATCTGGAGGTGCCCTTTAAGGTCAATCCTAGTATAAATGTTAGGTAATTCCCAGGAAAATTCTGTGACTGTGTATTTCTGTCCCTACAACTGAATAAAGGAGATAAAACAAGGCCCAAGGGAGCTGGACATTTTGTTTTGAAAACAAAACTGACAAATGTGCACTTTGAGTCACTTGTCTCAAAGTGTACAGGAGGCCAAGGAGAGCTCAAAGAGACGCTGGCTTGTGTTTTCTCTTTGTGAGTTCAAACTAGAATACTGCAGGAGAAGCTGTAGTACAGCACATGCAAGATGTGTACGTGAGCTCTGCTTTGGTTTCAGTGACCATTTTCCCACTGCTTTGTGTGCTCCAAATCCTGGGAAGACCTTGGAGCAAGTGACCAAGAGGTTGGACTCCTTATCAGCAAGAACCAGGGCACTCAGAATCAGGGATGACCTTACGACACCAGCATCTACAACTACTGTTTCTCCATAGAAATAGGAGCAAAGAAATGAAAGAAACCACTAATGAAGCAAACATTGCATGGGAAAGTAAAGCTGATCAATTAAGCAGCATTTCAGTACTAATCCCCCAGCTGGGCTGACCTGGGACGGTAAAAACCAAGTGGGATCTGCACATTGGAAGTTATCGGTTAGCATTGTAAGGAAGCTGGCATTTATATGGAAGTAAGTCAGTGGCTGTACTTGGGGACTGCCTTGAGTGACCCAGAGTCAGGGATCCTCAGCAAATGTGGGTCCCTCTCAGCCATATCTGATTGCAGCCTGCCTACTTTTTCCCATGTAATGTAATGGTTGTCATTGAGAACACTGAATCTGATCTCTTAGCTCTGTCTTGGATTCTGGTTCTTTGCAATGTGAGAATGTGATGGAACTTCCTGAGCTCGCAGGTCTCTCTCTGGCATACCTTGACTGATCAAATGGATATTCCATTTCAGACATATAAGCACAGAGAAAGCTGAACTGTTCCCCCAAATCTTTTCCCAAACCACGCAAAAGACAGTAAATCAAAATTTTCCACAGGAATGTTGTTGTTCTGCAACAGTCAGAAGTGAATTTCAGATTTTTGTTTTGGAAAGTGTGTGTGTTTTTCCTTCCTAAATTAATTGCACACTACTTTATCATCATAGCTTTTCAAAACCAGCATCTTCCTATTTTATTGCTGTAGAAAATAACCTTCTGCTATACCCAACAGAACTGTGTTCCTCCAGTTATCTAGCTGGGAAGCCTGTTCATTTCAAAAAAAGGAGAAAAGGATTGGCAGACAACAGTCTTGTGGAGGTGTTATTTAAGAGTAATCCTGTGGCACTGGAAAGCTGTTAATGGGACTCTCTCAGCATTTGAAACAGCACAGCTGTTAAACATCCATCTGGGAGACAAGAATCTTAATGCAAGGTAATGAAAGGAATTAGCAAAGGATGTACTTCCTTTGCTAATTCCTCGTGTTTGTTGGCCTAATTGTTTAATGCACTCAAATGGCCAACAACTCATCATCAACTGTCTCCTGGCTTTCCATAGACAGATCCTTCAGGGCTGAAGGAGCTACCCCACAGAGAAGTTCTGCCTCCCACTGTACAATGACCCTCCTGGGAATTGGAAAGTGTGTGTGAGAGAGGGGCACCTGGATTGCTTCCATAAGGGCAGTGCTCTTCAGCATTGCAGAAAAATTGCAAATAGTTGGACATGGAATTAAAACAGAGACTGTCCTCAGCCCTTAAGATAACCCTGTATTACCAGCAATGTCCTTCCTTGTGGCCAAGATCCTTCTATAACAGTGGTCTCCAAACTTTTTGGCCAGAGGTCCGCATCAAATATCTGGTGTGGTGTGGAAAAACAATTTAAATATAAAATTTAAATAAATAAGAGATGGAACTTAGATGAGTGAATAAATGAATGAATGAATGAATGAATGAATGGGCTCATTCACTCAACCTCTCTGGCCCTCAGAACACCCTTCAGACACAATCAGAGCACAGTTCTGGTCATGTTCAGTTGAGTGGGCCAGAGGCTTTCAGGGGACAAGAGGTTGGCCGCGGGCCAGAAAGAGGCTTGCTGCGGGCCGCATCTGGCCCCCGGGCCGGGGTTTGGAGACCCCTGTTCTATAATGTCTACTCACAAGTAGGTTCCATTCAACAAAGGTTCTGTCCTATAACACTGAGCGCCTTCTATTTACAGATTAAATCTGTTTTATTCCTTCCCAGATCAGCACAGCTGGGAGGATTAGTAATTAACTGTCTCTTATTTGGTCAGCTTTTCTTTCCCTTGCGATGTGTTTGCTATAGTGGTTTAGTGGTATAGGAATTAGTGGTTTCTTTCATTTCCCCCCCCCCCTCTTTTTTTCTTCTTCTTCAAAATATCACAGTAAGCTCCATACATTTGTCATCTTTAGTTGCACACAAAAAGAACATTGCACACAAAAAGAACAGTGAAAGTTTATGGGCAAAGGTTGCAGATCCTTCTGATGTAAATACTGATGACACAAATTTACATTAAATTTTCCATTTCAGCACTGCCATAGCAACTAGTAGTTCTATGTGACTGACAGCATGGCTCGGCTTTTAAAATATATATTGACTACATTTATGAGAACTATGCTCAAGCTGCTTTAGGAGGGTTTGTAGTCAGGATGTGTGAAATGGAAATGAGGAATTCTGTTGTGAAATTCTCTTTTGTAGGTCAGAGCCAGTTAATTTAATGGGCCAGTTCCTTTCCAGCAACACAAATGGGTGCTAGATGAGTGTTTCATGGATCAACAATGCTCTAAAAACTGGTGCCTAGATTTTAGAAGAAACAGCATGCAGTAGCTTTTACACACACACACACACACACACACACACACACACACACACACACACACACACACACGTTTCCAGATTCAGTGTGTTCCTCATCTCTTCCAGCCACACACTCTGCACTAGTTAATGAATCTTGATTGAATTAGGTAAGTGTTTCATGCCAGACACACAAACATAGGGCTAGTCCTATTTCCTCTGCTCTCTCATAATCTAATCATGGCTGGGTAATTAATGTCTCTTCCCCTCCCCCTTTCCTATTGTGATGGGCTTCATGAATGGGTTTCCCACTTTGCAGAATGGATTTTGGCTCCCTTATTCAGTCTGCAGCTGTATGAAAGACTGGTTCATCTCACCTGTATTGTAGTCCTCCACGCACACACATATTGGTGTTTTAGCCACATGCAGTGGCATAGCTAGAGGGGGTTCAAAGCACTAAATTTGCAGGACGCCTCACCACAGCATGCAAGGGGCCCCTCCCCCTCACCTTCGGAGTCATTTCCAGCAGTAGAAACAAAAGGGAGGCTCCCTGAAAAACTTAGTGCTATGCACCCCCTCTAGCTATACCACTGGCCACATGGTTTCTTTTTAAAAAACAAATCAACCCAATGATCAATTCCCAGCAGGTATGGGTGAGTCCAACGCAGTTTGACTCAAGGTGAGTCATGAGTCTCGACCCCCTGCGACTCGACTAAAAATGAGTCCTAAGAGGAGGACTTTCCTAGTTGTCCAGAGCGTTTTGGGGACTCATAGATTTGAGTCATTCCCTTTAAAAAGTCAGACACAGCTCCAATGGTGGGGGGAGGGGGAAACAGGGCTGCTGCCAGCCTGTGTGTGTGTTGGAGTTCTCTTTGATCACTCCCCTAATGCCCCCATCCAATTTGTAAACAAGGCAGGAAGAGGAGGGATGGACTGCGTCAGAGTGGGGACTGAAGTGGCAAGAGCGAGGAGGGTCACACACAGCAACTGGGAAGCTTACCAGTATGACCCCAATCCTTGGCAGCTCTACTCAGAAGTAGTCCCATTTGCACCTGTTGTTCAGTGAGGCTTCCTCTTCCCAAATAACAAAGGAGCCATGTGGTTGGAAAGCATGATCACTACAAACTACCTCCTCCCCCCAGCTTCCCTGCCTTCTTTTCCCCCCTCTCTGATTGCCCAGCCAATTCTAAGGCAAGAACCCTCTTGGGTTCTTCCTTCTGCCCTACCTCATCCAAAGAAAGAAATCAGACTGCCCATCCTTCGTCCAATGACCATCGGTTCCTTCAGAGATGGACAAGAGAGCCTGTTCCTGCCTCCCCCTCTCCTGCTGTGATGCAAAAGCAAACATTACCTCTTCCCTGCCTCCTGACTGGAACTCCCTTGCTGCTTGCCCAGTCTGAATGGTGGCCTCATGAGGTCTTTCATGCCATGAAAAAAAGTAGTAAGCACACTCAGAGACAGACAAACGTGAGACTGCCTGCATGGGGACTTAGTGCCGAGTCAGTGGTCTCAGACTAGAGTCAGTGCCCAAGACATTGATGCAGGTGATTCAAGTCTGTATGAGTCAGCAGAAAACACATCTTTTTGCTACTCAAACTTGAGTCACCTGACTAGAATCCAGTCCAGGGGAAAGAAATAGTAATGGGTACCAGAAACTACCTCTCCTGGTCCTGTCGCCACACTAACTTCAATCATGCTTTGTTCCAACTTTACAAAGCAGAACTGCCGCTGTAAGATGAAGAGTCCAGGTCAGCCCTTCCATGCAGTAATGTGAAGTCACCTGCTTTGGGTGGAGAATTAGGGAGCCTGAGAATTGGGGGGGGGGGGGCTGAGCCACTCACTCTTAAAGGTAGCAATCAGCTCCTCTAATTCTTCTGGAGTATTGTGTACATTTTGTGTCACCACATCTCAGAAAGGACAAGCACACCAAAACCGTCCCCATGCTCCTTGCACGCTGCTGTCAAACCTGGAAATGTGGAACTTCCTGCTTCATACTTTTTGAAAATGAAACAGGAAGTCTTGCACTTCTGGGTTTATGGCAGTGCGTGAGGAGCACGGTAACCCCTGCTAATCGGGTAAGAGGCACTTTTTCAAGTTGCTGCTCCTCTTTTTAGCAGGGGGAGAGTAACTGGCCCACCTCACCCCAGCAGTGTCTGTTCTAGTGGCTGTCTGCAGGTATTCTTTTTGCATCTTTTTCGATTGTGAGCCCTTTTGGGACAGGGAGCCATTTAGTTATTGGATTTTTCTCTGTAAACCGCTTTGTGAACTTTAGTTGAAAAGCGGTATATAAATACTGTTAATAATAATAATAATAATAAATAGGGAGGGGAATGATCTGCTTCTTGCTCATTGTGGCTTGGTGGCCGGTTGGAAGGAGGCAGCGGTGGCAAGAGTCTCAGGGTGAAAGGCACCCCAAGTCTGCTGCCCTCTCGGACCCCCTTGCAATCTGCCAACTTGCATCAGCTGGCCTCACAGATGGGCTGGCCATGACTTAACCCAAAGCGCAATCACTGGAGTATGTTGCATCCTGTCTTTTTGCTATAGGAACTTTGCATCTTTCTTTCCTGGTTCTGTGCGGCAAGTGTGATCAGGTGGAGTCGCTCTCTGGTCATCCCCGTGATTCTGGCAGCAATCTGTTTCCCATTCTTTTGGCTCTTGGACAGGTGGTTCCCTGCCTGCGTGGCCTTTTTAAAATGTCCCTCCCTAATCCCTCTTTTGTTAACTGTGCCAGCAATAAACCTGAACCATTGTGCTTCCGAACATGCTCTGGCAAGAGCTATAATCTGCAGGCTTTTGCAAGGCTTTTCTCGGCCTTAGCGCGCCCTATGTTTTCAGATGTGATTAAGGAGAAGGATTGTGGAGCCTACCATTTTTTTCCCTATTATGTTTTTCTGCTGCACAGTGAGGTGGGGGAGGGGGGAGAAGAGGGAATCTCTCCAGAAAAACAATACAGAAAACCTGTTTTTTTACTATGCCTTAAGTGGGGCATTATTTTTGAAGCCTAAATGCATGAGCCTAAAGCAGCCAAGTCAACTCGTTGGTCCCACCTGCCTTTGTTGCTATATTTTAACCCAGTGTGTAGTCTGTGGAACTTCTTCCCACAGGATGTGGTGATGGCATCTAGCCTAAATGCCTTTAAAGGGGGATTGGACAGATTTATGGAGGAAAAGTCTATCATAAGTAACAAGCCGTGATGGGTATGTGCAACCTCCTGTTTTAGAAGTAGGCTACCTCAGAATGCTAGGTGCAAGAAAGTAGCACCAGGATGCAGGTCTCTTGCTGTTTTCTGTGCTTCCTGAAGCATCTGGTTCAGGCTAACATCTTTTGTTAAGTTGTATCTATTTTATCTTGATATATTTGTTTTTGTAAACTCTTAATATGCCAATAAAGGTTACTGAAGAGAGAGAGAGAGAGAGAGCATCTGGTGGGTCACTGTGAGATACAGGAAGCTGGACTAGATAGGCCTTTGTCCTGATCCAGCAGACTGCTTCTTATGTTCTTTGGCTCTTGTGTAAAAAAGGTGTTCTGGCCGATCTCTATCCCTTCCCATGACTGCTGTTATTACTATAATTCTTACTCCATCTGTGAGTACACAGCCCTTTACAAAAAGTGAGAGGGCAGGTCTGTGCTGCAAGGAGCTTGCAATCTAGAAAACAAGGGAGGTAGCAAAGTGGAGGTGTCTGAGATGAGGCTTGTATGGAACTGTATCTCTCATCAGTGAGCTGGGGGTGCTCAGCAAGAATCCCTTCCAGTGGGAAGGCTGCTCTTCCTGTGCCTGGCTTCTCAAGTCACAGCCTGCAACCCTACACACTGCTGAGCTGCTGCCATTCCATCCGAGTCCAGAGGACTTCAGCAGCCTGTTAGTAACACTCAGTAATTTGTGTTGTGGTGAAAGCACCTGCCGTTGCTAGGCACTGTCCAAAAAATCAGAATCAACAGAGGCTCTGTCCTCCGGCAGATATTCTCAAGCTAACACGTTTGAGAGGAAAAGAAAGTGGAGCGAAAGGGAAGGCTCCGTCAGGGGAAAGGCAGGACGGAATTTCTTTCTCCCTCTGCACCATGCAGTGTAGCCCAAGGGGGAAGGGGCCAGCAGAGCCAGGCAGGTTGGTGGAAAAGGCTACATTCTCTCTTTCCCTCCCTGTGCTGCAATTTATTCAGTTGTGCTTCTTTGCTCTTTATATTATTATTGGGCTGCTCCTGAGGAGGGCCATCGAGCAGAGATGCCCAAAGTGTCGTGACCCAATTTTGGGGGGCATGACCCAATTTTGGTCAGTCGAGTAGGACCAATGAAAACAAGGGTGATGGAAAGATCAGATAACTAATTGCCTCAAGCTCTGAGGCTGTTCAAAAACCTGATGGCTGCTAATTGCCCTGCAAAGAACTCCGCTCCCAGAGTTTGCAAGGCAGCTGCTGATTGCCTTGCAAAGAGCTCAGCTCCTGCAGTTTGCAAGATAGCAGCTGGTTGTCCTGCAATGAGTTCAGCTTGTAAACGTAGGTGGGTCCCAGTGCTAAAACATTTGGGAACCACTGACGTAGAGGCTTTCCTTATTTGGTAGGGCATCCACATTTCCAGGTGAGACCACAGCTGGCTTGCTGCTGAGGAGTGGTGAGGCAGTCACCTCTGGCATCAGAGTGACAAGCGATGCCCCATGCAAGCTCTGTGCCCCCACCCTCCTCCTCCTCCTCCTGCTACACAAGCTGCAGCTACCCCTCGACTGTCTCCTCTTCCCCTCCTGCAGTTTTCAAAAGGCAGAGGTGAGTGGAAAAGAAATGTGTGGAGGAAATGAGAGTGGAGGCTCTCAGGGCATGCTGCTATCTAGGTCATCATTTTAACCTCCACCTACTTCCTGCTCACCTCTGCCTTTTGAAAACTGCAGGAGACACAGGACCAAGCACCATCACACATGGCAAGACACATCACAATGGAGTGATGCTTCTTAGGGCATTTAGCACATCCACAAGATTTCACCTAAAGCAGCATTTGAAGAGTTTTGCAGTGGGGATTCACACCTCCCCATGAGACCAGTCATCTCCAGAAAGCACTTTTCTGTGATGTTCCTGCTTTCCAGGATATGACAGTTGGAAGGCAGAGGTTGATAGGAAGTGGAGGTATCTGCTCCTGTCTTGGGTGTGGTCTGCTGGTTAAGATGCTGCGTTGCCCAAAGAAGCTAAGTAGGAGTAACCCTGGCCATGATTTGGAAGAGAGACCAATGCAGCTGATAAGCCCTGAGCCATGAGGAGTCATTGTTGCTGCTAATAGCTGGCCTGCAGGAGGGCAAAGGAATTCGGGCGATAAGCCCCAAGGTGAAGGAGTGTGGAGGTCAGCTGCCAAGAGTGAATAACACCTGGCTGATTTGTGGCTGCTCCTGTTGGAAGTTCAGGCAGTAAGAATAATGATGACCACGACCTGAGGGCAAGACACCTGGAAGTGAAAGAGAACATTGATTGTAAAAACTCCATTAGTTAAAAAAAAAAAAGGAGTTTAGTGATAGCCCACCTGTGTGAACTGCTTTGGGACTGTAAAATTCTCATTCATTGTGAGAGTCAGTGAGAAAGGCAATAGAGAAATCCTGTATTATAATCAACATCATCACCACCACCACCACCTTTTGGTCCATTCAAGAATATGAGAAACACCAAATTTGCAGAAAGCATATAAAATATCATCATTGGGAATGTGATCCTACCAAAATCTACCTTCCTAATGATACAAACTTTAGAGCTCTCAATGTATGTACCGACATTGTTCAGCAGGCAGCTCACCTGAAGTCTTGCTCGCGTAAAACCCAGCCAGTAGATAATAAATTTGCAGAAATCATATTGATTTTAGTTAAATTAGTCTGGGAGTTGCTTTGGTTTGTGGTGGTTTTTAAATTTTGCTTTTTGCTTTGCTCTTTGTGCTTGGTTATGCTTTTATTTTACTGGTTTAAGGTTTAGATAGATAGATAGATAGATAGATAGATAGATAGATAGATAGATAGATAGATAGATAGATAGATAGATAGATAGATAGATAGATAGATAGATAGATAGTATTTTATCATATTGTGTATTGTGTGCCACCTCAGATGACTTATTCTGGGGATTCTTCCCTTATAAGGGAGAGGTGGGATATAAATCTTTTAAATACATGTCATTGCATGACTTATTTTGAGTACCCTCTCAAAAAAAACTGTGCAGAAGGGAGACACTTCTGCTTCGATGGCCGTTGTCGATTTTGCAAGAGGCTGTTTGCCACCTGCTCATCAGTGAAAAAGCTTGTTCAATACAGCAGAAATCCGGCCCAGGGAAGGGAACAAAACCAGCCAGTCAACCTGCCTGTTTTTTGCCCTGGGGGCTTTCCTGTGCTGCCGGCAGCCTCTGCTCTTGTCTCACTGTTCGAAAGCATCCATCTAGAGGAAAACACCATATGAGATCTGATCAGCAGCTGCCAGCCCGATGCCCCTTTTCCGCTCAAGGCTAACCAGAGGTCACTTCAATCTCACTCTCACAGGTAAACGCTCAGCAAGACACCCCTCCCTCACACTCTAAGCAGTGCTAGGGATATTTGCAATGGCAAAAATGCTGTCCTGCTTTGTATTGGTCATTGGGTGGACTCCATCAGCACAGGCTGTTAGGACGTTCTGCACATGGACTTTGTCACGAAGCCAGGCAGGCCATTGATGCATGATGTTCACCATAGAGATGGGCATTCCTTTCTTCTCTCCTCTCCTTTCTCCAACTACACATCATTTTAACCTTCCGCTGCTACAAAAAGTCAGGCCCCAACACCAGGCATGTAGCCAGGGGGTGGCGTGGCAAGTACAGCAGGTGCAACAACACCCTTTGTAAGCAGCTGCTCCCAGTTGTCATCAGAGCCATTCAGGGGCAGTGATGGCAACACGCAGGCACTCACCATTCGATGACCAGTGAGCTTCATGACTGAACAGTGACTTTGAGTCTGGGTTGCCCTGCTCCTAGCCTGACACTTCCACCACTGCCTCCCACTGGCTCAGTGTGCAATCAATCAATTTGACTTCTTTGACCCCTATACCCTACTGGCTCACATGTTGTAGAGCCCACAGGAAATTCCTACCCTATCAGATTCCTGCCCCTGCACCATGTCATTGGTGGCTGCCAGCTGGGGTGGGGAAAGGACTCTCAACATGGCTAGGAATCATTTGACAAGCTATGAGTGTAATGCCTAGGCCAGGTCCATGTGCTAACTCAGAGCCAGTCTCCATATGGCTCCATTGGCACGTGTGGAAAGCAGTGTTCCCCCTAAGCTCTGCACAGCTCAGAGCTCAGTTGAACCAGAAGTTGGTGACGATATAATGACGTCATCACTGAATACCAGGAAGATGCCATAGTATCGTTGCACAGCCATAGGAGGGCTCCAAGCAATGGCACTGATTTTTAGAGCGAACACTGGCAGTAAGCAATTTGCATGCAGTGGCTCACCAGGGTAGCATAAGAAATTTGTCCAGATTTTTGCCCCTGTTATGTGGGGCCTATTCAAACCATGAACAGATACACTCTTTGTTCTGCATCATAAGTGCAATTCGGACAGAAACAGAGCAAGTTGGGTTGTATAAATGCTCAGACTTCAAACTTGCTTTGTTTCTGAAAACTGCATGACTGGCCAAATCTAAAAATGTAACAAAATGAAAAGTTAGGCAAGAACTGACCTTACTCATGGCAATGATAGAGCAAAGCCTGGAATAATCCATGCCCGTCAGTCCACAAGGATTCTTCTAGGCTAAAACTGTCCTAATTTGGAGCTTGCTGAAACTCCTTTACCATTTCAACTTCCCAGTGGTACCTGCATGTAAAACAACCAAGCAAACATTTTCTTCATGCTCTCATTCTGCAGCAGATAGAAAACCAGGACCGGAGGAATGTGGCCCAGGACAATCCAGGGCTGATTCCACTCCAGATATCATATAGCCCCCAGGATGGTATGGCTACAGGGTAGATCCCACAGCCAGTGGCATCACTATGGGGTGCGGGGGGTGCGGGACGCACCGGGTGACGCGCACTGGGGGGGTGACACCCTAAAATTGCAGTGGTTAGGAGTAACCCCATCATATTATATACCGTTGGATGCAGAATTTTGAGTGGAATGCAAAGCAATAAACCAGAGTGAAATATCTGCTTTCTATCAAAAGCTATGGCCAAAAAACCAGAGTACGAAAAATACATGGATCCTTATGGAAAGTGAAACCGAGCTGTATCGCGTGTTTACTCGTGAGTAGATGAACTTGCCCTAGTCCATTGGAAAGGGCAGGCTGAGAGGAATCCAACAACACCAGAATGGTCCTGATCCAATGAATGCAGCCCCCAAAAACACCTGAGAAGGAAGTCCCTCCCTCCAAGCAGATGAATGTATTGAGCCCTATGGAAAGCGAAACTAAGCCTCACGGTCGCATTTACTTGCAAGTAAGCAACCATGCCTTGGCTGGTGTGGAAGATCAGGTGAAGGAGACTGCAAGGCTACCAGAATGGTCCTGATCCTATGCACCTGCAGCTAAACAAGTGCTCCAGAAGGCAGCCCCCCTCACTAAAAAAGGATCAAAACAGAGGCTTCAGCTGATAAGGTGAACCTTTTTGAGACTTGCAAAGCCAGGTGGATCCTGACAGTGATCTGGTTTAAACAGAAGTTCTTAAATTGAAGTGGGCACTGAAAACCTTACTGGTTTTGGACGGGGGTGTTATTGCAGGCAGGCTACAGAGGAACAGGGCTGGCTTCTGCTTATTTAATTATTTGTTTTACTTTAATTATTTATACTTATTTATTTTAATTTGCCTGATGATGTCACTTCCACCATGACATCACTTCTGGTGGGTCTTGGACAGACTGTCATTCTAAAAAGTGGGTCCCAGTGCTAAAAGTTTGAGAACTGCTGCAATAAGGTGTTAGTAAGTTGACACCCGGGGGTGTGTGTGTGACACCACTAGTGATCAGAATCACTAAAATCATAATTTGGAAGAATAATACTGTCATGTTATATATCAATCAATGCGTAATTTCATGCAGAATGTGTTCTATCTTCGTACTATCAAAAGGTACGGCCAAAAAACCAGTGGGGGCAGAGCGATGGTACATCACCACACCCACCACCTGGGGTGTTGCCCCACCCACTGCATGGGGGGTGACGCGCTGGCATCCCGCGCCAGGTGACGCGCACCCTAGTGACGCCACTGCCCACAGCTCTGTTGTGGTGTGGCATATTGATGCACAGTTTTGAACAGTGTTACGTATTGATGCACAGGTCCCCTCTGGGTTGCACATCAACATACAGGGTTAAACCAAACACAGAATAAGAATGCACGTATGGATGTAGCCTCCATACAGCTGAAGCACTACAGTTGTAAACTACTGGTTTTGAAGTTCTAAGGTTCATCTAAACATGGCCCAATCTTATTGTGGTTGAGTGGCAGTAGAACATGAGTTTCGCTGGTACTCCAGCAGTCCCCTGGGTAGCTTGCTGCTGGGGCAGTGGCAGAAAGGCCAGAGCTTTCCTGCCCATGCCAGTTGATCCTCAGATGCCTGCCAATCAAGGTAAGATAGCAGGGGAGGGAGTGGGGGAGGGCAGAATCCAGCCGGGGAGGCTGTGGGAGGGGGTGGATCCTGCACCAAGGTCTGAGGCGATCCATAGCAAAGCAGGAGACTTACAGAGGCACAAGGGGATTTAAACCCCCTTTTGCTTCTGAAGCATCCTGAACCACATCCATGTTAAACTGGTATAGTAAAAAATGTACATTTGTCGTGTACATCAGGCCCAGAGATGTGAGAAAATAGCAACATAGAGGCTCAGGTTTAGAAAGGAAGTCGAAGTGCCTTCAGATCTGGGGATATGTAAAGTGTCTGTCCAGCAGCTATTTTCCACCAGGTAGCCAAAACCAGGGGTGGCATGACCTCAGTTGCTACCAATGCTGGTGTCACCCCTTACCATGCTCCTTGTGTGGGACTTCCTGTTTTATTTAAAGGGACCATTTGGATGGAGATGCTTCTTCATTCACGCATTTCCTGTAAATAAAACTGGTAGTCCTGCAACTTAAGAACATAAGAACATAAGAAGAGCCCCACTGGATCAGGCCATAGGCCCATCTAGTCCAGCTTCCTGTATCTCACAGCGGCCCACCAAATGCCCCAGGGAGCACACCAGATAACAAGACACCTGCAAGGCATTCTGGGAATTGTAGTTAAGAACATAAGAACAGCCCCACTGGATCAGGCCTTAGGCCCATCTAGTCCAGCTTCCTGTATCTCACAGCGGCCCACCAAATGCCCCAGGGAGCGCACCAGATAACAAGAGACCTGCAAGGCCTCCTGGGAATTGTAGTTAAGAACATAAGAACAGCCCTGTTGGATCAGGCCATAGGCCCATCTAGTCCAGCTTCCTGTATCTCACAGCGGCCCACCAAATGCCCCAGGGAGCACAAAATATAACAAGAGACCTCATCCTGGTGCCCTCCCCTACATCTGGCATTCTGACTTAACCCATTCCTAAAATCAGGAGGTTGCGCATACACATCATGGCTTGTAACCCATAATGGATTTTTCCTCCAGAAACTTGTCCAATCCCCTTTTAAAGGCGTCTAGGCTAGACGCCAGCACCACATCCTGTGGCAAGGAGTTCCACAGACCGACCACGCGCTGAGTAAACTTGCCATGCAAGAGGTGCTATTCAAGAAAAGCGACCCTAGAGGGGGGCAAAACTAGCCATGTG
This sequence comes from Tiliqua scincoides, assembly GCF_035046505.1. Lineage (NCBI taxonomy): Eukaryota > Metazoa > Chordata > Lepidosauria > Squamata > Scincidae > Tiliqua > Tiliqua scincoides. The sequence continues at coordinate 6,150,098 of NC_089825.1, forward strand.
ACTCTGGATTGTGTCCCTCTGACAGCACAACTCCCAAAAATTCACAACGACTCACAGGAACTGCTCGGGCTGATTTACGCTATCATTTGAGTGATGAAGTCCTGCCAGTATGTAAGTCTAGGATCTGATATCACTCTACCATATAATTTCCAATATTTGATGCTGACATAATTTTGGCTTGGTCGGCCTGAGGTGACTCAGCAAAATTGGTTTCTTCCTGGAAAAACTACTCTTGAGTTCTTTGCAGGTGAGAGAGAGAGAGAGAGAGAGAGAGAGAGAGAGAATTGAAAGTCACTACAAAGATGTAGAGTCAAATTACCTGTGTATAGCACTGACCATTGTCAGCTTCTTTCCATCTTGATCTCAGCCACTTATAGCCTGCATGTCTTGTGCTTTGCACATACCTGGAACATAGCGATAAGGTAACAAGGGTCAGCCAGCACCTAACACAGTTCAAGGAATGTTTTCCTTTACGTTTGGTAAAAGATATTGTTGGAATGGGTTAATGCATCATTTCAGAGAACTTTGATTACTCTATGACAACCCTAGGTATGCTGTCTTGAGTACTGTGATGAAGTAAAGATAGGATGTATGTCACAAATAAATATAGTGTGAACTATGAGCATAGACTGAAGCCTGGTCCAACATTGCCAGTACAGCCACCTGGTGCTATACTCCAGCTTTTGGAAGTATGGCTGCTCCCCTGACAAGGGCTATGTCTTCTCCTTGGTGCACCACCTGGGCGCTTCCACTTGGGGATGAGCTTCACTGTTTTTATTTATTTTTCATACCATTCTTCTTCCAAAGAGCTGGGGGCTTGCACATAGTTCCCCCTCTCCTTTTGTCCTCACAACAATCCTGTGAGGTAGGCGAGGCTGAGAGATCATGGCTGGCCCAAGGTCACTGAGGGCACAATCTTAACCCCTTATGTCAGTGCTTTCCAGCACTGACATAAGGGCAATGCAGCTCTGAAATAAGGGAACAAACATTCCCTTACTTTGAGGAGGCCTCTGTGAGTGACATCCAACTGCAGGATGCAGCACACGTCCCATTGGCACCGCTATGCCAGTGCTGGAAAGCACTGACAAAAGGGGTTAGGATTGCGCCCTCAGGAAGCTTCATGGCTGAGTGGCGATTTGAACCTGGATCTTCTGGGTCTAAGTCCAATTCCTAAACCATTGCATCATCCTGGCTCTCAACAGATGTATGTACGAGATGTTGCCTGTGAAGCAGCATTTTGCAAATTCCCTACATTATAGACATTCCACGTGCAACACACCAATCCCCAACTCCAGCATCCAGTGATGCATGGCAAGTTCAGCTAAGCAAAAGCTGCAAACATCTGACATGGGTGAAGTGTGTCGTGAACAATTGTTTATTGTGCTTCAGGGTAAACATGCGCTCCCTTTTGCTCCACTGTGACACTTTAACATTTTTTTTCTTTCATTCCCAAGAAGTGTTGGGGGAAAAAAATTACCTGGGTCTTGCATACCTCATGCAACTTCATCCTCCTCTTGCCTCCATTCTTGCATGCTCCATTTCCAACTTTATGGACAGTTGATGGCAGCTCCTGGGTAGCTGGGCAGCAAATACAACAGAGCAATCCTCCAGCTTTTTAATTCTCATAAAGGTTACGAAGAACGATTCAGACAGTGGCTTTCTCCATAGATTCTCCATAGATTCAGAAACCCTTCTTCCACAGATCCAGCAAATGGTGTGCTGGAGGAAACACACTGTGCCTTCTGCCCTTGAAATATCAGGCTCCTAAATTAAATTCTCCACTAGAATAGTTCTCCACCAGATGGGACCTCATTACACAACTATAGATTCCTTATACTTGCCTACAACTGCATTGATGAGAACTTTTCCCCCCTGGGCATATAGATCTGGACCATGGTGGGAAGATCAAAGCCCATGTGAACCCCATGCTACATTTCCAGTCTGTGGGGAAGCAGCATTCAACTGCCATTTAGTTTAAAAGAGACATGCATGTCAGCATTAAGCATGTGCTTATCATAATGTCTAGTCACTAGGGGGTGCAGGGTGTACAGGTTGCACTGGGTGATGCCCAAGGGGGGGACGGGACAGCACTACTGGACAAAAAATTTTAAATCTTGGTAATTTTGAATAATACTACATCATTCAATGTGTAATTTCATGCAGAATGCAGTGAAACAAGCCATGGTGAAATATCTCTATTCTTTCAAAAGTTATAACCAAAAAACCATCTGGGTGGGCAATAGTGCATTACCATGACCACAGCTCAGGGCGTTGCCCTGCCCCTGCATGGGAGGAGGTCCATCAAGGGGGTAATGTGCAGCATTCCACACTAGGTGACACAAGCCCTAGTGACGCCACTGTGCATAAATTGACCCTTTGGATACAAGTTTGTGGGAAGCAGGAATTCTCTTGTAGTAGCAAACCAAAGGACATTTCCCTCTGCTGTGTTGCAGGTGACCTTCTGCTTCAACAGATGGGGAAGGAATGGGAAGCATGAAGAAAGGAAGATTGGCAAAGGAATGCAATGGGGTGAAGGACAGAATGGGTAGATTAGCAGCAGCAGGTTATGCATGGATATCAGCTCACTAAGAGCACAATCCAAACATGGGAATGGACTAGCACAAGTGCTGCAAAACGGTGCGACGGTGTTGCAAAAGTGCCATAAAGCACTTTCAGGCCGCCGGGAGATGTTTGCTTTGTCCCCTCTTTGCTTTCAAAATGAAATCTGTTCAAAAAGGTTCTGCAGTCCAGTTTCGGTTCTTGGGATTAGATTCCAGCAACACAAACGCTCTTTCTGAAGTCACATTTGCCTTCCTCCATGCCCTGCCTTGTCAGTCTCCAAGTACTGAAGGGGGCTGACTGTTGTCGTCTTCTCAGACTGCCATGGTTTTCATTCAGCTTTTCTGAGAATGATTATTCCGGGGCTTTTATTGTTCCACAACTGCTAATTTGGCTCTCGCCAGGTGGGAAAGCACCTTGGCAGAGCGGTTTGAAGAACAACATGGGAGTGCAATGCTGGGCTGTACACAGTTTCAGCAAATGGGAGGGGGAGACCTGCATTATGTCTCATTTGACATTCTTGACCTAATCCATCCAAGTGGACACTCCAAAGTATTTTTAGGTAAAGCCCTGAAACCACTGTTTGGTACCTTCTTGCAACTTTATGTGAACACCAGGTATTCCATTCATTACCCTGGCAGACAGCTATTAGGAAATGGCACCGCAAGAACTGCGCGTAGGTGGGGTTGATTAGACAGACCTGAACCAGAGGACGATGTATTTCCTCGATCCCTGCTGATTGCGACTCTTGACAACGTCGCAAGGAACACTTTTCCTGCACACTTACAGGAGGTGTCAATTCAAAAATAACCCAGCCAAGATTGCTGCTTGTCTCCCCAGCAGAGAGTCAGAACGCATGTGGAGCACTTTTTGGGTATATATACATATTCTTGTGTACACTTATTGCTAGGCAACAAACCTTGCCACAAGAAAAACGATCAGCCAGGGCAACACAAATGACAGCTGCATGGGCTCAGGCCGATAGTCCAACTTATAGGAGGTTTCTGTTGGCCAGTTGCTGTTAGTCATGACCAGTACAGAGAACCTCTAGGTTCAGGAGCCACATCGGGGGGGGGGGGGAGCGACAACAGAGAAGCACTGCTGCCATCACAACTTGCTTCTGGTTTTCCCAAAGGCACCGGGCTGGCCAACATTCCTGACAGCTAAGCTGCCACAACATCACATATGACACTCAGCCCTGGGGCATTCACATGCCCATCCACTCACTGGTGTCCAGATATTTAGATAAGGAGCTGGTCATTAAAGTCCTAAGTAGCCTGAGACATGGACTTTGAAGGACCACTTTCTTCCACAGGTACCAACTCATCTGTTGTGGTCATCATCACAGGTCAGGTTCCATCACCTTTGGAAGTCTGTTGGTGGGGATGGGACCTTTTCAAGAGTTGCATCCAGACTATGACCCTACCCTGGGAAGCGCAGTTGGTCCCTTTGCTGCTGGCTATGAGGTGGGTCGTTAAGAAGACCTTCTTTTCTGCCTAGCTGTTAATTGATGGATTGGCTCCTGTGCCTAGTTTTACTGCTTTATGGCTGTGATTGATTTCCTTCTTTAACTGTTTTTAATCTTATGTTTCATTGTTATGTATGCTGCTAGTCACCTTCATGGTTATATGCTCCCAAACAGGGCATATTATATGCCCCCAAACAGGGTACATTTGAAATAAATATTAGAGGCATTCATTTTTTTTAATATTAGGAGGAAAGAATCAATAGTGACACACTGATGCCTGATCTTGACACAGGGTTACATCCGTCGCCTTCTTCTCAAATTAGCAGATAGTACACCAAGAGCTGAATCTTGGTGAAGAAGCTGAAGAAATAACTGAATGACATGCAAAGGGATGCCCTTAAAATTGGTGGTGGGTAGAAGGTACATTGGATTCCAGCCTGGATGCCTTTAAAAGGGGATTGGACAAGTTTCTGGAGGAAAAATCCATTTCGGGGTACAAGCCATGATGTGTATGCACAACCTCCTGATTTTAGAAATGGGTTATGTCAGAATGCCAGATGCAAGGGAGGGCACCAGGATGAGGTCTCTTGTTATCTGGTGTGCTCCCTGGGGCATTTGGTGGACCACTGTGAGATACAGGAAGCTGGACTAGATGGGCTTATGGCCTGATCCAGTGGGGCTGTTCTTATGTTCTTATGACAGGCAGGTCTCTGGAATGGTTTGCAGTAGAATCAGCAACAACATTCATCACATTTCAAGAAAGAGGTGAAACCAGAAGGCAAACATCTTATTACAAATACGGTTTTGGTTCTTACAATCACTGCATGTTCTATATTCTTGTCATACAACAGCAACAACACAAAATATCAAAGTAAGAAGCAACCAGCACACATTTCTTAACTCCCAGCTGCCCAACTATTGTCACAACAAGACTTGAGCCCTAGGGAGTCTTTCTTGTCTGATCCATGGACATCTTATATAATTGTCAGGCCAAACTAGATAGGACGGTACATATGTCATTGTGGAGTTTCAGATTTAAAGTAAAAATAGTAGTTGTGTGGGTGCCTGATTTGGATCAGGACTGCAGAGAGTGTTTAAGCATTTACTTACTTGTCATGTTCCCACTGAAAATTCCCCCCCCCCCAAAAAAAGAGAACTGCTGTGGGTCCCCTGATGTGCCATTGCAGCATTTACAAGGCTCTATTTAAAAGAATTACATTTAAAGAATAAATAAGATATCTGTCAACTGCAGTTTTGATAAGCACTTTTACTAAAATAATTAACAGTTTTTAAAATGTGTTGCCTGATTTATCAAGGAAGCCTCTTCAAAAAAATGTTTTTAAAAATTTTAATTTTGACTTTTTTTTTCTGTGGAGCATAAAAGGAAAAACAGTAAATGAGAAAGAAGGAAAGAACTCCTCAACATTAGGAAAGACAACACAGAACAGAAATCCAATTTTTGCTTTTTACAAATTATTACCATAAAAGAAATGATGTAGCAGCTTAACCTGTTCAGAGGAAACATTATTGATTGGTGTATAAATAGGCCTAAGCCTTGCTGGTATCTTAACTGGCTTTCTGAAGAGTTTGTGATCATCATAAAGGGGAGCCATTTCTCAAAAAGAAAAAAAAAGTCTTTGTAATACAGTTGGTCATCCCCTTTAGGTGGGTGAAAACCTTGTCATTACTTCCCTTATATATTTATTCCATCCCTCATTTAGTCCTATATTTCCATACTTTTGCAGGTTGCGTCTTTCAGCCATTAGCAAAAGAACTAGCCAAAGCAGTAGTGTAGCTAGAGGGGGTGCATAAGAACATAAGAACAGCCCCACTGGATCAGGCCATAGGCCCATCTAGTCCAGCTTCCTGTATCTCACAGCGGCCCACCAAATGCCCCAGGGAGCACACCAGACAACAAGAGACCTCATCCTGGTGCCCTCCCCTGCATCTGGCATTCTGACATAACCCATTTCTAAAATCAGGAGGTTGCGCATACACATCATGGCTTGTACCCCATAATGGATTTTTCCTCCAGAAACTTGTCCAATCCCCTTTTAAAGGCGTCTAGGCTAGACGCCAGCACCACATCCTGTGGCAAGGAGTTCCACAGACCGACCACACGCTGAGTAAAGAAATATTTTCTTTTGTCTGTTCTAACCCGCCCAACACTCAATTTTAGTGGATGTCCCCTGGTTCTGGAGTTATGTGAGAGTGTAAAGAGCATCTCCCTATCCACTCTGTCCATCCCCTGCATAATTTTGTATGTCTCAATCATGTCCCCCCTCAGGCATCTCTTTTCTAGGCTGAAGAGGCCCAAACGCCGTAGCCTTTCCTCATAAGGAGGGTGCCCCAGCCCCGCAATCATCTTAGTCGCTCTCTTTTGCACCTTTTCCATTTCCACTATGTCTTAGTGCAAAGCACTAAGTTTTGCAGGTAAGCTTCAATGTAGCCTACAAGTGGCCTCTCCACCTTTCCTTTGGAGCCATTTCAGGCAGGAGGGGCAAAATGGAGGCATGCACAAAACGTAGGGCCCAATCCTATCCAACTTTCCAGCTCTGGTGTAGCCAGAATGCAGCCCCATGGTAAGAGAACACATGTTCCCATACCTTGAGAGGACCCCAGGGACTGCCCTTCCACCACACACCCCATTGCATAACTGCATCAGCACTGGAAAATTGGATAGGATTGGGCCCTATGTGCTTTGTACCCCCTCCACTTATGCCGCTGCACTGAGTTCAAAAGGCTTTTAATCAGGGACAAATCGAGTAAAGATTGTAGCTCTTGAGATTTGTATTTTTTTTAGACCTGATGCAGTTTGATGTGGCTCTTTTCCTCAGCCATGCTGCCTTAGGCAGAAACCGTCTTGGATCAGGGAAGCACTGGAGTTTAATAAATGTGTGTGAGCAGCATGTGTGCATAAACACCTCTCATAATTGAAGCTTTGGCTCAGTTACTGAATGTTTGAGTAACCCAAGTACATCAGATGTGGGGCAGCCTAAAAGGGTCAAAACTGCAAGCAGAGAGAAAGAGAGTGTGATCAGGTCATGCGCCAATTCCCTCTCTTTCTCAAGAGGCAGTGATGGTAGTCAAGCCATGTCATGTTCATCAAAGTTGCATATGAGGGACTGAACTCAGTGGCAGAGCTTTGCATACAGCAGGTCCCAGGTTTGATCTCTGGCATCTCCAGGTAGGACTGGGAAAGGCTTTTGTCTGAAACTCTGGAGAACCAGGGCCAGTCTAAACCCCTAATGAGCAACCTAGGCTAGTTGAGTGGCCGTCCTTTTTCTCCCAGCCCTAACCTAAGGCTGCTGAGTGCTGGCGCTGCGGCTAAAGCACAGGCGCTGGGTGTCATAGAAGTGCCATAAAGTGCTTTTTGACACCCTGAGAGTAAGTGGTGCCAGTGGGAGGACCTGCACTGTCCCATGGGTGCCACATCCCATCCAATAGCTGCGAGGACAGGTAAGTGCAGCGCTAGGCTGCAGAGAGGTGGAAGGGAGAGCATTCCGCAGGTGGCGAAGGGGTGTTTCAGGGTGGGGAGTGGGCAGTTCAAGCCCAGGAGGGGGATGTGGATATCAGAGCAGGCCTCTGTCATCCTAACCCCCAACCCAGCCCTGAAAGTCCTACACATATCTACTTGGTTCTGCGCCAGCAAAATGTTCCTTTTCCCCAGGGGTTCTCAAACTTCTTGGGAGTGAAACTCCCAAGCTAAGTCTTTGCAGGGGAGGGGGAAGTTAGTGATGCAATGCCATGGGGAAGGCAAGGCTGTTTTTAAACTTAACCAGGGCCCGAGGGGTGTGGTGAGCCCCACAGAGCACTCTGCTCGGCTCCCCGCAGCTTGTAGAAAATGAAAATAGCAATTGCAACCCACTTTCGGTTTCGCGATCCCAACTCTGAAGTGGGTTGCAATCACTATTTCCACTTTCTACAAGCCACGGGAAGTCCTGCATAGTGCACCGTGGGATTCACCGCACCCCTCAGACCCCGGCAGCAGGTAAGTTAAGTTTAAAAAACAGCCCCCCTTCCCCCGCAGCAGAGCGATCCTGGGGGTCACATCATTGCCTTCCCTCTTTCCTCACCCTTTAAAGGGTAAGTGGCTGGGGCTCTTAAGCTGGGGCGCCATGAGCCCCAGTTTGAGAACCTCAAACTTACCCCAAGGAGACTTCTTACCTGCACAAATCCAGTGCTGGATATAGTGTGGACCTGGAGGCCCCACTGCACCAGCATTGGATAGCATTGAGCTGTCAGTGTGCCACCATACAGAAATCAGGCATGTGCACTAACCATGATTCAATGACTATGCACCACCCGTACGCATGAACAATGGTAAACAAAATGACATAGAACTCTGGACATAATGGACATAATGACATAGAACTCTGACATTAAACCATGGGCTAAGACTGTACGAATGTTATAATTCACTAGAAGACAGCTTTATATATTCATCCCTGGACCCCAAGTTTGTGGTGTTGCAGAGAAAGAAACGATAGGTAGAGGTGGTTTTTTGGTTATGTTACAAATACATAAAAACACAAAAACCACATTTTGTGTTTAAAATATCCAGATAAAAACACAAAATACTGCATTTTGGGGTTTAAGACATTATCCAGAAATTAAAATAGACTACTTTTCCAGTTAGAAATAATACTGTGGCCATATCTGCTGCACTATATCTGCACTATATCATCTATATATCACCTACCTAGTAGTGTTTAAAATTAATAAAAACGAGGAGTTGGAGTGAGAGTGAACTTGGAATAAAACTTGGAGTGAACGTGGAATAAAAACACAAAACACTGTTTTCTGCCTTTCAGTCATGAAAAATCATGAAATCTGCAGCAGCAGCAGCAGCAGCAGCAATAATAATAATAATAATAATAATAATAATAATAATAATAATAATAATAGTTGAGCAACCAGGATTGGAGACTGCTACTGGAAGAAATGTCACTTAAGCAGAAGTAATTATATGCTATTACAAGTCTAGCCCAACCAGAAGAGGTTATACAACAAATGGAAATTGAAAGGCTGTGGCAGAAGAAGACCAAAGTGATCCCAGTGGTGATTGGCACTTCAGCTGTATTCCAATACACCTGGAAGAGCACCTGAACAGCATTGGGGCCACAGAAACTACCATCAGTCAACTGCAAAAGGCAGCGTTACTTGGAACAGCTTACATTTTTTGATGGTATTTATAGGGGGAAAAACCAGGCATCCCAAGACTCAATGTCTCGATAAAACAAACCAGTCAATAACACCAACCTGACTGTGCAAAAATGTCATAATAAAAACATTCTCAAACACCCTAATGATGGAGGTGAAGCGCAGGAGATGATCCTCCTGTAGCCAGTGGCATACCTAGAAGGGGTGCAAAGCACTAAGTTTTGCAGGCTCCTGAATGCAACATGCAAGTGGCCCCTCCCCTTTCCCTTTGGAGCCATTCTGGGAGGGGGGAGCAAAATGGAGGTGTACCGAAATGGCTCCAAAGGGGAGGGGCCGCTTGCATGGCGTATTCGGGAGCCTGCAAAACTTAGTGCTTTGCACCCCCTCACTGCCTATAGCCAAAGGAGCATGGCACATTCCTCCAATCTTCTATCCCCCTGCGTAACACCCAGCACAATGATGTCACAGCCGTCACAGCTAAAGTGATAAAAAGCACCTTTGGGATCTTAAAAATAACAAACAGAAGTGAATGTTCTGGGTATTCCAATGGCCATTGCTTTGCTGCAGAAAAGTGGGATTCAACATCTGGCACAGAATTTGACGGACCGAAAATTCCAATGTTTGTTTTCTATAAGTCAATTTTCAGGTCTGTATAGCAGCTGCAGGGACTCATGTGAAAATGTGCAGGGAATGTCTGGCAACGTATCAGAAACCAGCACCAGACCGAGAAGAATCCTCAACAGCCCAGAAGGTGGGGGTGGAACTTCAGTGCCCTGAATATTTTCTATATTTATATATACATAAAACAACTATCATTACATGAATAGTAAGTAACCATTTATACAGCATTTTCACTGTTCAAAGCACTTTGCATGCATTATTTGGTGGCCAGTACAAGAAGTCAGCAAGATAGAGTCATCAGTGGAATGATTGTCGTGTTGCAAATGGAGACCCAGCTGAGAGAGCAAGACCTGCCAGACGGTACCTAGTAAGTTCATGGCAGGCGAGCCTTCAGTCAGGAACTTCTCAACATGTAGCCTGGTCTCTTAGCCTCTATGTTACATCAGCTCTCAATGATTTCCTTGCCCTTAGTCCTTCTTTACTCTTTTTTCAAATTTCTGTGTTCTCAACTCTTCACTCTTTCTATTGCTGTTACAGCCACAAAAACATCACAAACCCTTTGAAAACCATATTGAAAGCTGAACAAGTGAAGCTAAGTGTAAATATGATCAAATCAATATTTTAAGACAGTCACTGTGATGGAATACAATACCTCTCCTTAAATCCCCACATGAACTTCCCATCTCCATCCACATTCAGCACAAAATTATTTGTCTTTATCATCAAACCTCTCTGGCCTTTCCCTACTCTAGTGTTTCTCCAACTGTGTGGCAGGACCCACTAGATGGATCATGAGCCAATTTCAGGTGAGTCCCCATTCATTTCAATGCGCATTTTATTTTTAATAAATTAGATTTGATGCTACCATGGTATGTGACTGCATTTGGGGAAATGTTATAGATCTGTGCTTTTAACAGGCTACTATGCATATGCTTTTAACAATAATCATCAATGGGGCTTACTCCCAGGTAAGTATGGATAGTATTGCAGCCTTGGGGAATTTGTTTTAAAGATATCAGCAACTGCTAGGGGTTCTTCTTTATTTTAAATATTTTTAAAAACTTATTGTGAACTTTTAATTTATTTACTACTTAAGTAATCAGATATGATTTTTGTTATGTGAGTTGTTAAAAATTTGATTTTAAAAACTTGATGATGTCACTTCCGGCCATGACATCACTTCCTGGATAATGACATCACTTCTGGTGGGTCCAAATAGATAATTATCATTCAAAAAAGTGGATCCCAAACGTTCTAAAGCGTTTGAGAACTACTGCCCTATTTTATCTTGTTGCTCTCCTTGCCCCTCACATCCTGGCAGTAACATAGCCTGAGGGGTGGTAGCCTAGTAAGTACTGCAGGGACCACAATGTGGCATGAAAGCAAGCCCTCCCACTTGCCATCACAACCATTACAGGCAGCAATGGCAGTGACCAGGCACTTGCACCAAAAGGCCTTGGGTGGGCCCTGATTGTAGCTGCAGTGGTAGGGCCAGGCCTCCTCTCTTTCATCCTTCAGATTCCCAATCCAAAATCCAACAATGGCCCATGGTTACTGGACATTTTAAACACAGACAGTCTCTCTCAGAACCTCTCTCATCGACTGGAAAACTAGAGCTCAGCACTGTCTTTGCTGCTTGAGACAGCAGCGTTACATTAATGCAGGCCGCTTCCTAATACGTTTCTGTGCAGAAGTGATGACTAAGGAGGTGTGTCATTGGCATAACCTTGAACTGCTCAGTGAAACGCACACAAGACAACACCAGAGAGAGGACAGCATGGAACAATTGCTAAACAGTGCACGGGGAAGGGGAGAATATTATTCACCAAAGCAAGAAGGGGAAATTCCCTTGCACTACTCATTATACACCACACCACCACATGGAACCATCCTCTTTGCTGCCCTTGGAGTTTTTCAACAGGCTGTTCACCGTTTCCCTGACATTTACTTTAGTTTATTTTAAATATCCCAAACAGTCCAACCAGTCTGCGCAGGTACATCTTAAATCACACCATGAACACAGCTTCTTCTGATGGTTGTAGCGGCCCCACAAGCAAGAAATGATGTTCTTACAACAGAATTAAAATAGCGAAGCATCTCTCTCCGCCAAAGGATATGCTGGACAATCAAGTCATATTCCCCCATTTTAAAGGCCAAATGCATGGCAGTTGCTGCCAATCCCTATCACCCCCCCCCCCCAATGTACTCTGGCCCAGTTGCATAGTTACAGGGGGCTGTGGTGTGGTCAGCATTACAGGCGCTGCAATGTGCCATGCAAGCACTGCTGCCCAGAATGGCTCCGACAGCGTGTGGGAGGGGCCGCTGACACAGCATGTTGTGGCACCTGCAATACTTACTGCACCACTGCCCCTATAGCCATGCTACTGCCCTGGCCACTGTTGGTTGGAGAAGCTGCATGGAATGAACCAATGAGGCTCCTTCTACTGAGTCCAACTGTTGGTCAGTTTAGCTCAGTATTGTCTATGCTGTCGGTGGCTCTCCAGGCAGAGGTCTTTTTCCAGGCTTGCCTGGAGACGCTGCCAAGAATTGAATCTGGGCCCTCCTGTACCCAAATGGGTTCTGTCACTGAGCTGTGGTTCCTCTCTAAGTGTCATGGTCACCATTTCCCTGCCCCACCCAACCCACTGTAAGGAGCAGCCAATAAATTGCAGTGGGGACAATGCCGCCGTGCCAAGCATCTGCTATGATTCAAGCATTACCAGAAAATGCAGGAAGACACAGGTCAGTAGCAGGCACACACATTTAAGGCAATGTATAGTTTGGCCACAAGCCCTCCAATGCCTAAAAGAGTTGCATGGACTTCTAATGAATGTTATTCTTGAGTGCCCTCTAAAGGCCAGTTGCTTGAATGCCACCCAAAATGCCTGATGAAATCTAGAAACAAAATGGCAGGGCAGCCTTACAATTTTTGATACATGCAAGATGGCACTTAGCATCAGTGGCGTAGCTAGAGGGGGTGCAAAGCACTAAGTTTTGCAGGGAGCCTTAGCATAATGTGCAAGCGGCCCTTTCCCCTTGCCTTCAGAGCCATTCCAGGTGGGAGGGGCAAAATGTTCCCTTATCTTGAGGAGGCCTCCAAGACTGCCTCCTCACCCCATTGGTATGGCTGCATTGGTGCTAGAATGTTGGATAGGATTGGGCTTTTAGTGATGCCTGCTTCTCCTGCTCCTAGAATTTGAAAAGAAGGAGGGGGATCAAGCAGAATGGCACCTCTGGCACTCTGGCTCACCACTCTCCTCTCCTCCACACTTCCACTCTGTCTTCTTCTTCCTAATCCAGGGAAAGAAGCAAAGGCAAGTGGGTCGAAGGAGCACCTTCTCATTGTTAGGGCTAATCAAATGCTGCCCTCAGTGATACCTGCTCCTCATGCTCCCACGATCAGACCTTGTCAAAATCCCTGGCAAGCTAACCTATGATAGAGAAGGGTTCTCATCTAGCCCTTGACATACTAGCTTTCCGTGCAAAGGGAGTTCTTAACACTTAAGATGCTGTACAATCCTCCACTTCCCTTTTTCTGACTCTGAAGAGCAGCGATAAGGGGCTGTCACCCCCTTCAAGTAAGAAGTGACTTGGTTGTGCAAGTTTTTTGTTCAAGATCATACATTGGCCCTTTGACATTATTTGACAAAACAACGTTGACATTTGAGAATAATACACATATTTTATTTTATGTTATGATGAAAGACAACACAAGGAAGCTGCGGTTTCAAGTCTATGGAGTTTGATTGTGAAATGTTCCGAGTAAATACAAGGCAGTCCCAGCACCCTTCACTATCTGAAATGAAGTGTTCCAGTTTTGAACAGTTTAAGTAGCCTCCTGCGGTGTCACGCTGAGATGGATGACAGGTCTTTAAAGGAAGGCATTTTAAACTCTAGTACCCATGCCATGGCATCAGACCCATGACACTCCTCACCCCTTTTCCTTCCCCCAATTTGAAGTGGCAGTTTTGACAAATCTTTTAATTATCTGCTTCAGTTTTTCCATGGAACAAGGACAACAAAACCATCCTTCTTCTGTGAATGTTACTCAGGTCTTAACATGAAAAGCACCAAATACTATTTATTGTATGACTCTGAGTAGAATGGATTTTCTTAAAAGTTTCCCTCATAGATGAGGAAGATTTTTTTTTTAATCAAGAGTAAGGATGATGCAGAATGAAATTTTAGAGTGTGTTAAATAGGTTATACTATTTAACAGCGTGGGAGGATGGAGGCCAGAATGTTGCGACCAGATCAGAAAGAAACATCTGAATGTTGTGGTTTCTTGAAAGATAGAACCTTCTTTCAAATTGTAAAAATCCCTACGGGGATTTAAATTACCCTACCTATGTAAACCGCCTTGAATAAAGTCCGAGGAGAAATCTGAGGACCAAGAAAGGCGGTATAGAAATACCTGTATTATTATTATTATTATTATTATTATTATTACTGCCAAAGAGGGTTGGTGTGCCAGCCTATTATTTGAACACAGTCAAACATTTAAGTTTTCTGTGAAACTGCCACTACATTGGTGGCCGCTTACCTCTTTTATTTGTTACAAAGGACAGCAAAAGAGCTGCTTGCACTCTAGCTCTGCAGAAATCAGGGCAAGCGTAGCAGCACTGCAAAGCTCCCTTTACAGCAGGAGTCAGCAACCTTTTCAGCAAGGGGGCCCAGTGTTTAGGTTGAACCTGCTGAGTGGCCCTTTCCCCTTGCCTACGGAGCCATTCCAGGTGGGAGGAGCAAAACAGAGACAAAACGATCTCCAAGACTGCCTCCCCACTGCAGGATGCAGGGCACACCCCATTGGCATAACTGCATTGGTGCTGGAATGTTGGATAGGACTGGGCTTTTGCTAAGCCCAATTGCTGAGCCGAGTTGCTGATCTCCCAGAAGTGACAATGCAGAAATGAGAGCCAGGGCATTGTAGTGGTTCGGGAGGTGGATTTAGACGTGGAAGATTCAGGTTCAAACCCCCCCTCAGCCATGAAGCTTCCTGGGTGACCTTGGGCCAGTCACTTTCTCTCAGCCTCACCTACCTCACAGGGTTGTTGTGAGGGCAAAAGGAGGGAAGCAGCTGTGTACACAGCCCTAAGCTTTCTTTGGAATGTGAAAAATAAAAATAAAATCAGTTGGCTTGGGAGCCCTTGTGCTGGACAGGGAACGGCAAGCCGTCTGTCTAGGCTTGTAGAGTCCCTGTAGCTGAGCTCTGCATGGGCTGGATGGTGGCCTGATCATAGGTTGTTGGCCTCTGCTCTACAAGTTCAATCTGCTAGAACTGCAGGAATCTCTGAACAGGAACACAAGGAGGCATCAGTTACAAAAGCCATCTCCTAGAACCACACAGGACTCCATCTTGCTTGCTCCAGGAACCAGGGATTGCCTCCTCTCACGAGATCTGGCAGTTTGGTCCACACAGCTCCAGTGAGGAATTAGACTCAGCTCTAAAAAAATTGTAGCTGTTGAAAGAACTGAAGGGAGTAGTTGGAGAAACCATTCAAGATACTCCTGAATACTCAATTTTGATGTAAGGAAAAGCCAAAATCTTTTTTGTTGTTCTCTTTGCATTAAAAATACTTGACCATTGTTTGATAATAATAATACCCTGACAACTTGATCTTTTTTTTACCAAATGACCTACTATCAAATCATTAAAAAAAAAAAACTAATAAAAAAGCTGTCCTTAGGGAAAATCAAATTATGATTTTGTGAACATAGTTTTAAAAACCTCATCACTTTGGAAAAATTTTCTTGATAGTATTTGCAGCTCAAATACAAAATCTGTACCTCAGAGTCAAGAAAAGAACATATCTGTGCTTCAGAGATGCTGAGAGATAGACCAGAACATGTAACACATCCTTTTCTTTTTGGTATATTGCATCCTTTGCCCGTCTCCAGTGTTTGCATATTAACTTTTCCAGTGTTTAAAAAGCAATGTATGATATGGCACAGGGCTTGAAAGGGAAAAAAACCCTCCATTTAAGCACACACCTGCTCACGGAGACAGTTGATCCTATAAGACAAAGTCAAAATTAAAATCATAGGAAAACGTTTATTTTAACTCACACTTAAAATAACAAACAGGTTCTCAACACATTGTTATGTGCAAGTTACAGCTTAAAATACTGGTTTCAAGTGAATACAGTTTCAAGTAGTGAACATGAACAAAAATAAGCTGGGACACTAAAGGATTTCCACAGCAGTAGTAAGAGAGAGGCTTTGTTGAAGAACCAAAAACTTTCCCAATTGGTTTAATTTAATGAAAACAATTTAATTATGTTGTTATAGTGAGGGGGAAAATCAAACATATAAACAACGAACAACTTGCCTACCAGAACACCCAAAACATTCCAAGCTCAAGCATGTTACATTTAGACAGAAGTGTTATTTACATGAGTTTTATATTTACACAGGGAATATACAGAGATGTTTTTGGATAACCAGGTTCTCATGATCAAGAAAGGTAGTTGAAAGCTGTGCTGAAGAAAGACACTGATAGAAATTTGCTCTATTTTAAAAATAGCATCAGATGTAAAAACCAAGGCACATACTTTAACTTGCTGTATTCCAAAATAATGTCACTTCTAAAGTATCGTGTTAGAAAAGGGGAAGTGATATCAAAGCAAGAGCTGCTTACATTCCCAGGGCAACCACTTCCTATGTTTATAGTATTCCTAGAAGGATTCTGGATAATCCCAACATCTGATGGACAATTCAGAAAAGAGTACAAACAAGTTACCACAAGTCCCATTACTGTCCTGAGCCAAGGTAATGGTTTTCATTTCTTACAGAGAAGTATCCCACTTTCACCAAAGAGAGCAAAGCCACGGGAAGGCTTGTCCAAGATTTTGTCAGTCTTATCACTACCAGCAGCCTACCTATACAACAGTTTCTTACTGGAAACACGCACTCCAAACACAGTTTTGAAAAGTGGACCTCAGCCAGCTCTCCCTTCTCTAGTTTCCATTGGCTTTTGTATTCCCAATTCCTCTTCCTTTCTTTTGTAAACTTTCAAGAGATACTCATCAGGCTCGATTCCTTTTTCCTGCAACTCTGACATGATCTTCCTCAATCTTTCAACCGTCCGAGCACTCTGTAGCTTCCGAGTGGTGATATACAAAGTGAACTCCTCAAAGCCCATCAGCTTGCAAGTGTCAACCTCACAGATATTTCTAACGTCTTGGGCTTTATTCACCTGCGGGAAGAAAACGAGGCCTGACATTTTCTCCAGGTCTTCAATGTCAACCTGGAATTCCAGCAGCTGGCGGTCAAATCCAATAGGTTTGTTGGGTACCACAAAGGCCCCAAGTGCCAAGGGATCTGTGGACATTTCATTTTGTCGAGCGAGGATCACTTTGTACAGATGTGAAGGCACAGCAACGTCGTCTTTTCCAATTACCTATCAGCAGAGCAGAGAGATTCTATCACTCAAACTCATCTGAAACTAGGCCATAATCCTCCCACATTAAGAACAAATATTTTCTATGTAATGTGCAACTGCCAAAGAGATCATCCACACACCATATTAAAGATTCCTCTCCCCCAGTATCAGACAAATTGTAATTCTCTTATGCATACCTGTCATATTAGACTCAAACTAATAATTGATAATGCCCCTGTTCACAAAAGGATGAATTCAAGAAACAGGAATTTTTTTAAAGCAGCACAACTGCTGTCATGTCACTTCATAATCTTCATGGTTTGACAGAGACAAGAATAGGTTTTGCAGAAGGGTTGTGTAAGGGAGCACAATCTTCTGGAAAGAGCATGTTTACACTTTAAGCCATGTACCCATTTCCTCTGCCAGAGAATGCTGGGAATACTGTTCTCCACTCCTAAGCATGTTTACTCAGAAATAAACTCCACTATATGCATTGGAGCTTACCCCCAGGCAAGTGAACATTGGATTTCAGCTCAGGAGACTTACATATTTTGATTATAAAGCATTCTCAATCCTTAGAGCAGGGGTCTCCAAGCTTTTTGGCCAGAGGGCCGCATCAAATATCTGGCATGGTGTTGAGGGCTGGAAATAAATATTTAAATATAAAATTTAAATAAATAAATTAGAGATGAAACTTACATGAGTGAATGAATGAGTGAATGGACTCATTCATTCTACCTCTCTGGTCCTCAGAACACCCTCCAGGCACAACCAGAGCACAGCTCTGGGCCAGAGCACAGCTCTGAGTGGGCCAGAGGCTTTCAGGGGACAAAAGCCTGGCTGTGGACCGGATAGAGGCTTACTGCGGGCCACATCTGGCCCCCGGGCCGGGGTTTGGAGACCCCTGCTTTAGAGCAATGTGTTCTATCTAGGTTCATTACCTGATGAAGTTTTGAAAAAGTTACAGAATGAAACCTTGGACATTTTTAACAACATGGATTTTAATTCTTTGACACTACCATGGTCTTCCCACCCGGACATGTTAAATGGTTCGATCATTCGCAACCCTTTTAGAAAACTATTCAAATCAGTTTAAGGAAACCATGTCAATTAAACCAGGTTAAAACTAAACTGGTTTATATTGCACTGTATACATTTCATCAAGACTGTAGTGGTTTAGGCTGTTGCTGTGTAAAATTTCACTGATGTTTGACTTTTCCCTGAAGATTGTCCCAGAACACTGATTGCAAGCTCTGTCTTGTACCCTATACAACTGATTTGCCATTAAACTCAACAAAAGAGAGAGCTGTTAAATTTACTGTGATTGTAAGAACAGAAAAATATTTACTGAAGACACACAATTATTTTTATTTGTGGCACACACAGATTTTCATTGTAACGCCAGTTACAGCAGATTACTTAAACAAGGGTATTTAAAGATCAGTAACAACCAGCCCACATCTTATGCACACTTTATTTGTACAAATTTAAGCATGCATGTCGGGGAAATAAACAAAAAAAAGAGTAACAATAGTTTGAATAGTGTAGGCCATCCCATTGACTAAGTATATGCACTGGAGTGAGTGCAAGAATGAAGCTGCTGACCCCTCAGTCAATAAAATTATCATGTTTCTATTAAAGGATTTTAGTTTTTAAAGT
This sequence comes from Tiliqua scincoides, assembly GCF_035046505.1. Taxonomy (NCBI): domain Eukaryota; kingdom Metazoa; phylum Chordata; class Lepidosauria; order Squamata; family Scincidae; genus Tiliqua; species Tiliqua scincoides. The sequence goes on from NC_089825.1 coordinate 6,168,949, forward strand.
AAATATTTTGCAGATTTAAGGTAGCTTTGAGCAAACAGGGGAGCCTCCATATCCATGAATCCTGTATCTTCAGGTTCAGTTATCCGTGGATCATTAAAGGCATTAGAAACTGGATACAAAAACCAGATAAGGCATATAAGGCAGATAGGGAAGGAGGTCTGGTCTAGAGGGTTGAGCCTCTATTTGCTTGAAGATACCATCCGAAGGTCGCCAGTTCGAGGCCACCGGCACCGTGCAACCTTGAAGCAGCTGACAAGCTGAGCCGAGCTATTCCATCTGCTCTGAGCGTGGGAGGATGGAGGCCAGAATGTGTGACTAGATCAAGAAAGAAACATCTGAATGTTGTGGTTTCTTGAAAGATAGAAACCTTCTTTCAAATTGTAAAAATCCCTACGGGGATTTAAATTGCCTGCCTATGTGAACCGCCTTGAATAAGGAGAAATCTGACCAAGAAAGGCGGTATAGAAATACCTGTATTATTATTATTATTATTTATTATTATTATTATAAATGTCTTATAAGGCATTAAAAATGTCACTTCCAGTTTCTCTGTGAATCCGCAAGTCACATGTTTTCAGCTGCTGAGCTGAGCCTAACAGAGGGCATGGAACCAACACAGATAAGGGGTCATGTCTATACCCCATTTTCCCTTAGGCGATGACTTACAGTGCAATCCAGAGTTGCACTTAAACTGGCGTGTTGCACTTCTGGGTGTTGTGAATGTGCCATAAAGTATGTTTGTGCCACTGCGGGAGCCAGCCTTCCTGTGCTGGAGCAAGCCCTGGGAAGGGTAAGTTTGTGCCAGTAGTGGGCTGCCGGCATGAGGGAGGGCACTTCATGGGCATTCCAGGGTAGGGGAGGATGGGTAGCAGGTGGACCAATGGGTGGGCTGGGACTGGGAGGGGGTGATTAGCCTCTGAAACTTAGGCCAGATGCTAACCCTACTCTCGAGCAGGCCTAATACTGGGCTGTTCAGATCAGCGCCAGCAATTTAGCTGACACAGATCCAAGTACCCTGTTGTGGTGGCTAGGGCAGTGCTCGGGGTAAGGGGAAAAATATCCCCTTGCCCTGAATTGTGCCACAGCCACCTCCAACCCTGCACTGGATACAGTGCAGACCAGTCGGCCTGCCTGTTCCAGTGCAGGTTAGGATTGGGCTGTCCAGAACCTAATCTTTGCATAAAAAGCAGGCTGACTGTCTTAAAGACTTACAGCCAATACAGCCAAAATATGCAATACATATTTCTAGAAGACCAAGCTGTTACCCCATATGATGGAATTCCTATTATCAGAGCCACTGGCTGAGGCACACTGGAACATGTTGTTCATATTTGGAAGTAGTTCCAGCCTTAACACAAATGCAGTTGCTGCTCCAAAGTGCTTCTGTGTGGCTGCGACTCCACACTGCAAATATGAAACATGCATTTGTGCAAATGAGAGATCTACACAAGGCAGCTGGAAGGCTACACTACACTCCTTTCAAGAGTAGCAAAAGAGGAAGCCCGATCTGGCTTAACTGGATTTAGGCCTGGGACATTCCTAGAGGACCATTTCCCTCCCCCTGAGTCTGCCTGTCTACTAAGATCAGTTCGTATGCCTTGTGTGTCCTTCCGCTATCGGAAGTGCAGCTGGTGTGAACATGTGAGACTTTGACAACCTCTGAACACCTTTTTCTTCTGATGGGCGATTAGTCCACTAGATTTGTGCTAACCAGAAGCTAACCAGAACCAGTGCCCTGCCTCTGCTGATTTTCTGGCTATATTTCTTGATAGAATAGAGATTGCATTCTGCATGAAATTACGCATCGATTGATATATAATATGATGGTGTTATTCAGAAATACCAAGATTAAAAAAAAAGGCCAGTAGTGGTGTCACCCCCCCTTGTGCATGTCACCCAGTAAGGCCCACACACCCCTAGTAATGCCACTGGGTGATGGTGCACCATTGGGCAAAATGCAGCTGCACAATTACTTGGTCCTTCAAAGAAACACATGGTTGGAGAAAGAAGACCCCAACCAAGAGACAAGCTGCCCACTCCTGTGTGTAGCTGTTGGCTCCAGTGATGCTTGAAAAGCACTACCCGTAAAAGGTGGCATTTGGAAAATATGGTACTTTCAAAAAATTTGAAATCTCTGCCTCTGGAGTAGGCCAAAGGTGGTTAAGGATTAAGTATTAAGGTTTCCATTTTCCAAGCTATGGCATAATTTCCTTCTTTAGAAGGCAAGTAGCAACATCTTACTCAGAAAAGAATCTCACTATTATCCTACTGACAAACACAGGAACAAGAAGAGTCTTACTTCCACCATGTGAACTTCATTGCAGCATACATTTTTGTTTTATTACAGTGTCGTCTTCAGACAAGTAATGTGCATTGTTCTACATTAGTGCTCAGCCCAAGCAAGCTGAAAAAAATCAGCATGATAATAAGCCATATCTGTATAGATTTGAAAGAAAAGACTATCTTCATCTTCTAGGACCAGAAAATAGTGACATGCTAGATAGCTGATGTCTGACTGCCACCTAGTGGATCTTCTACTATGCCTTTCTCTCCCAGAGGCAGCTGTGGGAAACAGGATGCTAAACTAGATGGGTCCCCTTTGACCTGATTCAGCAGAGTTCTTATGTTCTTTTGCTCTGATGTAACTATGTTACTCAGAACTTGCACATCAATCTCCATTATTTAGATCTGACACACATTTCTCTAACTTGTCTAAGAAATGCCGAGAACATATGCCCTCCTGGTAGCTGAACAGAAAGCATCTAAAGATTATCCACGTGCTCATGTCTTCTTTGATTTGCAACACTCTACCCACATGCAGAGAATGATCTTTTCAAGAGTCCCTGTTTGAAGCTGCAAGAAGGCATCCTGGCCAGAGAACAGCAGCAATCTTTCTACAGTATTTGCTGACTTGCTGAGATTAAAAGCTGTTAGAAGTGCAATATTGCACTATGTTTTATGGGACATGTCCTTTTGCAATTATCATTCACAATCTCCTCATCTACAGTGCAGGGGAACGGCATGGTTGCCATGTGGATTGAAGGCACTGGATCTGCTGATCTGGCACATTTGAACCTTCCAAAATACTTCAGAAAATGTGCCCTTACTGAACTCTAGGGAGTCACTGAAACAAACCCCTATTTTGCAGCCAATCTCCTATTCCATCTCCACTTGAGTGGCTTTGTCAAACCAAGCCTTTTAGGTTGACAGTTGCATGGTATATGGTTTCTGCTCCCACAGTCTATAACAGGGGTGCCCAAACCCTGGCCCTGGGGCCACTTGTGGCCCTCGAGGCCTCTCAATGAGGCCCTCAGGGAGCCCCCAGTCTCCAATGAGCCTCTGGCCCTCCGGAGATTTGTTGGAGCCCACACTGGCCCAATGCAACTGCTCTCAGCGTGAGGGCGACTGTTTGACCTCTTGCATGAGCTGTGGGATGGGGGCTCCCTCCACTGCTTGTTGTTTTACGTCTGTGATGCAGTAGCAGCAGCAAAGGAAATGGCCTTGCTTTGTGCAAGGCCCTTTATAGGCCTTGAGCTATTGCAAGACCTTCATTCATTCATATAAGTTCATCTTTAATATATTTGTTTATGTAAACTTATATAAAGTTATTCAAATTTTAAATGTAAATTAATTCTTTTCTCCCCCGGCCCCCGACACAGTGTCAGAGAGACGATGTGGCCCTCCTGCCAAAAACTTTGGACACCCCTGGTCTATAACATACTCTCTGGCTAACTCAAAGAAATTACAACTTCCACAACTCTTTGGAGGGGGACGCCATGACAGTTAAACCAGTTTAAGATTATACAATGCAGTTGTAGTTTTTAAGACTTTGGAAAGTAAGGTAGACAGCAGGAAGGAAAGATGCAAGTACCTGGCCAACACTCTCCTCCTTCACAGGGCAAGATTGTGGAAGGAGAGATATGTAAGACCCTGGAAGGAGGGATATGCAACACTGCAGTCCAGCTAGGGAGAATGTGAAGGGAGAAGAGAGTCTTCTAATGTCTTGTAGTGGCCAAGAGTGTCAGCCAGCTGGCTCAAATTTCTGCTCAACCATTGGGCTGTCTGAATAATAATTATTTCTATAGTGCCATCAAAGTGCTTGGCATGTTACAACACAAGAGAGGGCAGGTCCCTGCCACAAGAACCTCACAAACAAAACTAGGCAATACAGATACAGCAGAGGAAAGGGTGGGGAATGTTGCCAAGGAAAACGGGGAAGAATATGCAATTATTTCATGGAGATGTCCTTAGACCAGTGTTTCTCAAACTGTGGGTCGGGACCCACTAGGTGGGTCACAAGTCAATTTCAGGTGGGTCCCCATTCATTTCAATATTTTATTTTTAATATATTAGACTTGTTGCTACCATGGTACATGACTGCATTTGGGGAAATGTTACAGATCTGTACTTTTAACAGGCTACTGTGTGCATGCTCTTAACAATGACAGTAAATGGGACTTACTTCTGGGTAAGTGTAGGTAGGACTGCAGTCTAGAATTATTAAAAAATTTTCCTGCTTGATGATGTCACTTCCGTTCATGACATCACTTCTGGTTGGTCCTGAAAGGTTCTCATTCTAAAAAGTGGGTCCCGGTGTTAAATGTGTGAGAACCACTGCCTTAGACTATGTTGAATAAGGTAGAGGGAATCCCTCTACATTATTCAACATAGTGTAATCCCCAGTCAACCCAAAATAGTATTTTACAGGCCTACAGACCCTTTTAAAAGGTGATGCTGTGGCCAAGAAATTGCTATTTGGTCTGAGGCACTATCGGTGAGGGCTGCTACTATTGGCTGTAACTAATGCATGCCAACTTTAGTACCTGCTTTGAACACACTACAGTCCTTTTATTGTGCAGCATTCCCAATTAAAACAGGTACAACAACTTAGCAAAATCAATGGAGAGAGGGGAAAAACCAATCGCTTTTGGCAGACAGGTTTGCAAAGCAAATAATTACAATGCTTGAAAACGGCACTGTGCCTGCTTATCGCTGCCACTGCCAATTATTGGTAGCATACATGGAACAAAGGTTAAGTGTAATTGCGTCTCCAGATTCCCTACTGCCACAGGTATCTGGGGCAAGTCAGATTTAACTTTCTCCCAGCCAGAGTAGTGACTGAATTCCCTAATTCAACAAGACAATATCTTTATACAGCTGAGGGCCAGAAAACACTCAAGCAGTTGAATTCCATTGCCCTTGCTCTTTGACCTCTCCTGGAAACAGAAGTTAAACACACACACACACAAACTTGGTTGTTGTACAATCTTGAACTATCATCCCTGGGAGTCCTGACAAGATCAAACACGAACATCCTGTGGAAGTATTACAGATGTTTAGCTTGACTAGTATTTGAGAATGGGGTGGGCTGTCATGCTGAAGCAGGCATTCCTGGACCAGAAGACTGCAATAACCATTGAATGGTCACCAATTTTCCCTTCCTGTGTAAGGTGCTCAAGTGCAATTAAAATGCTGGTAAAAGGATGGTACAACATTCAGGGTCAATCTGCATGTAACCAAAATTTAAACCCAGAAACCTCTTTTTGAGATACTGAAGTAACTTGTAGAAAGAATTGCCACCTTAACACTTCTATTTCACATTTTCTATTAGGTAATCCAGAACAAAAACAGTATTTATACACACATGTGCCTTTAACTTGCAGTCTTACCAATGGGCAGCACAATCCTGAGCTGCCCGCAGCACCCAGGTCCAGCGGCTCTGTGGAGGGCTGCTGCTGGATCCTGCGCCTCCCGCACTACCGCAGGAGGCTCCTCGGGAGAAGAGGACATTTGTCTTCTTCCCCTGAGTAAGGGAAGCAGCCCCGCAATGGGGCTATCACTTTAGCGACAACCAAAAGGTTGGCACTAAAGGAGCTCTTGTAGGGCACGCAGCCCTGCAGGAGTGCCTTGGATCTTGCGGAGCTCGGCTCCGTGGTTCCACCTCGCTCCCTCCTCCCGACACGCCTCCCCCAGGCCTCCGACCACACCCCCGACTCCCATTCCGCAGCCCAGCGGTCCGGTAGACCACCAAGCCGCAGAACCCAGGCGACTGCCATGCGCTAGCCCAGCGACAGACGGAGCTGGGCTAGCTCCGGCAGGAGCCCGGCACCGAGCCCCGACTGAGGTCCGCAGTGTGGAGCTGTGCTGCAGACATCAGGATTGGGCTCTAAGTTTCATTACTCAGTCACAGCTTTCAATCCTATCAATGACAACCTTAGTTGCTATTAACACAACCAATAAAAAAACTAGCACCCCAATCTTCTCCTCTTCCCTACCTCTGGTACTGCCATGCCAAAAAAGCATGTGCTATATCCAGTAGGCAGGGGGCTTCAGAACGGAAACAAATTTAACTTCCTTAACTGGTTAAGAGGCACTTTTTCAAGCAGGTGCTCCTCTTTTATTTAGCAGGTGGAAAGTAACTGGCCCACCTCACCCCAGCAGTGTCTTTTCCAGTGGCTGTCTGCTGGTGTTCTTCTGCATCTTTTTAGATTGTGAGCTCTTTTGGGACAGGGAGCCATTAGTTATTTGATTTTTTCTTCTGTAAACCGCTTTGTGAACTTTCCGTTGAAAAGCGGTATATAAATACTGTATTATTATTATTAGTAGTAGTAGTAGTATTAATACCTACTGCTCCACAGTGGGTCTCCTCAGAGACCCTGTGCCAGGCTGCTATTGAAAGAGATAGAATCCAATGTGCCGCATCACTGCCTGATTCAACCCCTCCCACAGCCTCCCTGCCCTGTTCCTCCCCCTCATTGCCCCCGTTTCACCCTCCCCCTCCCCCTGCTGTCTTACCTGTCCTGGCAGATGGCCAGCAATCTAGTGACACGCGTCCTGATGGCACTCTGGCAGTCAATGGCATAGCTAGAGGGGGTGCAAAGCACTAAGTTTTGCAGGGAGACGCACCATAGCGTGCAAGCAGCAACTCCCCTTGGAGCGATTCTGGGTGGGAGGAGCAAAACGGAGGCAAATGCCCAGATTTTGCTCCGCCCACCCAGAATGGCTCCAAAGGGGGGGGCTACTTGCATACCACGGTGAGTCTCCCTGCAAAACTTAGTGCTTTGCACCCCCTCTAGTTATGCAACTGCTGGCAACGCTACACTGCGTGCTGCTGAAGCACGCTTTACAGATGTTTTGCACCAGCCAGTACTGGCAGAACATGCAATCCTCTAGCAGGGCAACCAATACGACTGGGCTGCCTCTCTCTGAGAGTATGTGATCGAAATGAAAAAAAAAGTAAAATCAATAGTAATTAAACAGAGTTGTTTAATTTACAGAATGTATTCTGGGACCATAAAATGTGTGGTTTCTATGTGGCACACAACTGGCATTACTTTTCTGGAATTAACTAAAAAACTACGAGAACTAAAAGAATTAACAGCCCAATCCTAACCAACTTTTCAGCACCAATGCATCTGCAGTGCAGCCCCATTCCCTTACCTTCAGGAGGCCTCTGTGATTGCCCCCCCCCCCCCCAGAATGCAGTATGCAGCCTGTTGGCAGGGTAGCATTGGCACTGGAAAACTAGTTAGGATTGGGCTGAAAGTTTAGTAATATAAAAGCCCAGATGAATCATAAAAGCAAGTGATGCTATACACTTCTGAAAGAGGTGAAAAGCCACCAAAATCTCACCAGTCTGACCTTGGAAGGAAAATTCATTTTCACCCAGCTTTTCTGATACAGTTGGCAACTGAGAGCAACACTCTGCCTGTCAGCTCTCGAAGATAAATTATTATTGGCATTTAGCAATAGTGTGCACAATATCCATTAACCCTTCTGTCTTTATCAGAGAGGGTGACCTGAAAGGCAGGTGGAAAAAGACATCTTAAATGTCTTCCTTCTTTAATGGAGGACGCTTGCTTTGTTTCCAACAGAAACTGGTTGAAAGGAAGAAAGGAAAGAAATGTATCGAGGTCTCATGAAGTCAGTGCCCTCTAGTGAGTGGACAATGCAATGTGCGATGGTAAACAAAATTAGTGGTGATCACTGGGCTTTTGTCACAGTGAGCTCTGCCTCCGAGATGGCAATTTCCCAAGATTTCTGCAGGATACAGTCAATAGAAATCAAATTCCATCAAGACTTAGCTGCAAGCACACATTATCCAACCCTGCACAGTTCTGTTTGCATCAGAGGCAACAATATTGTCAGATGCATTAAAACAGCAGCCATGAAAATTCTTTCTGTACTACAGTAACCCTTTCCTTCCTGAGTATGCTTCAAAATTCTGGAAAAGATGCCTGAACACAAATATGATTGTATACTGTTGCTACAAACAGCACCATAAGAATATCTTTGTCAGGTCAAGACTAAAGATTCATCTATCTAGTCCAGTGCTCTGTCTCCAACAGTGGCCAGCCAGGTTCTCCATGCCATGATGGCGGTAGCAATCTCCTATAAACCTACACCCTATGAACAATCTAACCCTACTTTTAAGAGCCCTGGTGGATCAGACCAAAGGTCCATCAGTCAAGTCCCGCATCTTTTTCCCACCAGTGGCTCACCAGCTGCCTCAGGGAAACTCACTTTCATGGCATGAAGACTAGTATTTGTGCCTTTAAAAGCCAAGTGTACACCTTGCTCCTCACAGTTAGCCAAATGTGAACCAGACTGAAGGCCTCTTAGGAAGTTGAAAAGCAGGATACAAACATCTACATAAATTAATAGAATAAAAAGCTCTCTCTTGATGTTGCTCCTTCCAGCAACTGGAATCCAAAGATATGCTGCCTCTGAACACAGAGGTTTCACACAGCCATCGGGACTCATAGCTATGCATAGCCCTTTCCTCCATCCATTTGTCCAATCCCATTAGTAAGCCATCTAAACTAGTAGCTGTCACCACATTTTGAAGCAATGAAGGGCATATGCTAATTATGCATTGTTTGAAGATGTCTTTTGTCCGTCCTGAATCTATTGCCAGTTAGTTTCACTGCAAGACCCCAGTATGCTAGGAGTCATCAAAACATGCAGTGTAGGTGATTATCACCATGGGTTAATTATGCATTGTACAGACGAATTCATCTGTCAGTCTGCCCTGAGCTAAATTGCAATCAGGTAACAATAATTCTAGTATTTTTAAAGCACGTGAACACAGAGTAATTATCAACATTTCAAAGTGAACCACACACATTGGGTTGTGCCAGTGGCATAGCTAGAGGGGGGTATAAAGCACTACGTTCTGCAAGGAGCCTCACCGCAGGGTGCAAGCGGCCCCTCCCCTTCAAAGTCATTCCAGGTATGGGGAGCAAAATGGAGGCATTCGCCTGTCTCTGAAGGGGAAGGGGGCCACTAGCATGCTGCAGTGAGGCTCCGTACAGAACTTACTGCTTTGCACCCCCCTCTAGCTACTGCATTGTACCCAAACAAAGTGAATCCAATTAAGCACCATTTTAATCAATGGAAAAGTTTGTTGTCAGTAATGCAAGTCCCATTCATTCCAAAGGCATTTAGGAATCATTTGATTTGGATATAACCCATAAACTATTGCCACAACATCTTTACTGTATATTCATTTTTCAGCAGCCACCTAGGATTAGGAGTAATGCAAACAGCCACTCCCTGCCCCAAATTCATTTGGCAGTAACAATCTTGTACAGTGACTTGCAAATGCATCATCCTTCTTGCTTTAGATTAAGGCTATGGCTCCCTTAGGTTCAACATCTCCATGAACATGCTTGGTTTGCCCAGGCTGTCACCTGAGGGTTGATACTGACCATTAAATATCTTCCTATAGATAACATTATTCCAACTGATATCACTGCAGGCCCAGCTCACTCACTCGAGCTTTATTATAAGCATTCTTTAAAGAAAGAGAACTAGCAGCAGACTGGTGTAGAATTCTCTTGATTATTAGACAATGTGTTTTTTAGGTTATGATATTTTCTTAACAATATATGGTGTTCCCTCCACTAACCCCCACTACTCTTTAGATTACTTTGTTATTGGGCACTGTGTTCATCCTGTTATCACACACCCATCTCTTCTGGGTTCTGTCAGAAGCAGTCTTTAAGGAGCCTTTGAGTTAACAGTGAAATCTTAGCTCCAAGGGGCTTCTACACATTCTCAATATTTGTTCCTGCTTTGATGATATCTGTAGAAGTACAAAAAAGACTGACTCAATGAAATAGAGGGCATCTCTCTTATCCTGAGTACAATGGAAAGATCCTATGCCCCCTCCATAAGCAGTAGCAACATTTTGTTCCCTGTCTTCATTATCTGAGGCTAAATTTCTTAGAAATTGGAAAAAAAGAACATGTTCATTTATTCAAGTGATATTTAAAATATACCATTTGATCTCTTGTTCTATGTTACTAATTTGCCTTTCCTTCTTCAGAGAACATTGTTATCAATATTGTGTGTAAAACATACCTTGCGTCTTAGGTATGCTCTTGCTTCTTGACAGTAATATTAAAATAAACACTACATAAGGCTTATTTAGTAAAATTGTGGGTTGTGATTATATGTCTTTTTTCATAATACTATGAAGATTGTAAATGGGTACAGGAATTTTGCAGCAAGGGGGTATGCACTGCATCCTGTGGCAGAGGGGCAGTCACAGAAGCCTCCTCAAGATTAGATAACGTTTGTTCCCTTACATCAGGGCTGCATTGTGACTATGTCAGTGCTGGAAAGTTGGACAGGATTGGGCCCTTACTCCCTGTTATTTGTACATAAGATTGCAGTCTTGTTCAGTCGTTTTTCAGTTGCTCAGGAAGGGGAAAAGAGATATTGAAAATCAGGGCAGAGTCTGACAGACAGACCCCAGAGGAAGAACAATGGATCTGATCTATGATTAAATGAAATACAGTTTTGTGTGGCAAATTGTTGCCTGAACACATCCTTGTATTGTTGGGGCTGGTATTTTAACACATCTGGCAGAGTTTCTGAAAACTTGAATTTGACCTGACAATCAAAAGCCAGCTCTCATAACAATGGAATATATTCAGAGAATATATTCACCAAGTCAAACTGATAAAATAATCTTATGGTGTTTTCCATACCAAAATGAAATGTGAAATCAGCCTTTCAGCACACAGCAACGTGGTCTATATTATTTCATGACAGAAGTATCTTTAAAGGCAATCTCTCACTCCCCAAGCAGCACTGCATTTACTCAAAAAAATGAATCAAATGTTAGCATGAGCCTGTCTGCAAAATATTACTTGCCTTTGCTAATGCCTCCTTTCATTTGGGTTAGTTAGATTAAGCATGGTTAGCTAAAATATATATAACTGATGGTCCATTAAACATTCCAGCAGTGAAAACCTTTCTAACACCAGGTTTCCCCTGAAGTATGAAGCAAATACAAGAAAAAGCAGATTGTGGCAACTGTTGGTGACAAAGTTCTAAATTATACATTTAATATGGACTCACTCTGAGTGACGCGTACGAAGAAAAAATAATTGCAAAAGGATACATTTAGAAATAAAAATCATCTAGCGGACAGAAGTCAACAAGCTGATGTTCACTGGAGAACAGCAATGTATAAAAGAAGACACTGTCATTTTGATTTGCTCTGGATAAAGATGGAAAAACTGCTTCTGCCTCACCAGTGACACAGAACAGATTCTTCCTATTGGCATTCTGTTTTACATTTCCAGCCATATTATGCAACTCGCTCAAATACCACATGTGGTCATCAGTCTATGTTTGCAACAAATGTCTTTACCAAGACAGACAAACTGAGGCCAGGTGCCTTGGGATACACCAAATTCAGCCAACAGATAGAACATCAGCATATATGGAGTTTCAAATTAATGCCCCTGGCAATCAGCAATAAACAGCCCGAGTAAAAGCAAGGGACAATGGTGTGACCCATACTTTGGGGGTATTTTCCTCTCCCTCAAGAGATCTAAAAATAACCATATTATTATTATTATTATTATTATTCACATTTTTATACCACCCTTCCTCCAAGGAGCTCAGGGCGGTGTACATAGCTGCTCCCCTCCTTCTGTCCTCACAACAACCCTGTGAGGTAGGTGAGGCTGAGAGAAAGTGACGGGCCCAAGGTCACCCAGGAAGCTTCATGGTTGAGGTGGGATTTGAACCTGGACCTTCCAGGTCTAAGTCCACCTCCCAAACCACTACACCACCCTGGCACAAAAAATCCATCTAAAGTTAGTAGTAATATTGCAGTTTTATTATACTTATATTATAAATGCAGGTAAGGATTCTGGGAATCTCAGGTTTCATTTAAAAAATGTTCTAGCCCATATGATTGTGAAAAGAAGTTTGAAAGTATGTCAGGTTTCGTGAAGTCTTTTAAAATACAGAGGTGGGTGATGCCCCATACACAATTTCAACCTGCCTCATGAGTAGAACCAAATACAATATTAAACTATCATACCGTATTTGATTAGAACCAAATACAGAGAAGGAAGCTGATTTATACAAAGTCTGTTTCAAATAAGTTGTACCTTGCCTTTCCAGATTATCTGCGGGCACGTTGGCATAGTTCACAGAATGTTGATTTATATAGCACACAGCACACCCACAGTCCTGTGAAAAACCCACATCCTCATGTTTACTGTAGCCTGCAGTGCCTGCTCCACATACTTTAGGGAATGCACTGCCCTGTCTTGTTTCTAAGCACACTGCTCACAGTCTACAAGATGCTGCTGTTCCACCTTCAAAACACGTCTTTAAGGTTAGTACCTTAGACTGCTGGCCTACTCCATGCGCACAATCCCATGCTTGCATTCAACAGCAGAGGGTAGTATAAAATAAAATTGGAATCATTTCTCAACAGCAGCAGCACCTCCTTTCCTCAGATCCTGCCATTTTGTTGTTGCCCTCGTCCTGCATGCAAACTCAGGGGTGCATTCAATAAAATCCTATAAACAAATGCATGGCTAAAAGTTTCAAAAAATCATAAAACAGACTTTGTTTCTAGTAATGCAATTTTGTTCACAGGGTGGAGGCACTTACCTGATAGATAACTCTTTTCTTTCCATCATCACCTATCTGGGGTAATGTCAAAGGTCCTGAAACAACCCAGACGTCCTCAAATCTTTCAGTCAGTTCCCGGCAATACATTTCCATTCTGTAGATATATCAAACAGATAGGATAAACAGATGGGCTGGACTTTGCATCAAAAAATTCAACCATGCCTGGGCAAATGGGCACTAGGGGTAGGAGAAATAATATTTTACATGCTACGGACATTGTGTTAAGCATAACAGATGAAATGTTTGCCAGAAAGGAGGTGATGTATTAATTTTCAGTTTATTCTTAAATCTTAATCTTGAATCTTTAGCTGTGCAACCTCATCACAAACTAAGGGCGCAATCCTAACCAACTTGCCAGCAGTGACCTCGCCGCAATGCAGCCCCAAGGCCAGGTAAATGCCCTAACCTTGAGGAGACCTCCTTCACTGTCTCCCCACTGCAGGATGCAGTGCACACCACATTGGCACAGCTATGTCACTGCTGGAAAGTTGGTTAGGACTGTGCCCTAACCAGGTCTACTCAGAAGTAAGTCCTATTTTGTTCAACGGGGCTTACTTTCAGGAAAGTGTGGTTAGGATTGCAACCTAAATCTCTTTCCTCCATTCATAACAAAGTATCTTTGCTCAACCTCAGTAGCTGAAAGCCACACCATTAACCTTCATCTCCAAGTCTTCTCATGTCCTGTTTTGTTCTTCACGTTTTTTTTAAAGCTTTTGTGCTATAAGGTGTCATAACTCATCTGGCTTTTTTCCTTGCAAAGTTTGTTTCAAATGCTACTTCATATTTGCATATCAGAAGGGACTCAGTATAGGACATGTTAACAGTTTATTTTTTTCTTTATAGTTATTGGTATTCCATTATTAATGTTGGAAGTTAAAAAAGTTAATATTGGAAGTTAAAAAAAAAAAAACCCACCCACAGAACTGCAACCTGGCCTGACTTCACAAGGTAAATAAGATATGATGCACTAGGACTTCAAATCATGCTTTTAAAAGGTAACGATTATGGGACTATGCAGTGGTTCTCAAACTCTCTGAGAGTTTGAGAGCCACTAAGTCCTTGGAGGGGCGGGGGGAGGAAGCAGCGGGGGCAGGGAGAAGGCAGCGGCATGATCCCCAGGATCGTACCGCACAGGGGGCTGCAGGGGCTTGGGTGCACTTACTCAAGCCTCCTGCAGCCTGCCCGGGGTGCGGGGAGCCTGGCACGACTTCTGGCAGGGCTCCACGCAGCAGGGAGAGTGGATGTGGAGCGATCGCGCCCTGCCCCACGTGGAGCGCGATCACTCCGCATCCACTTTCACTGCTGCGGGGAGCCCTGCCACAAGTCGCGCCGGGCTCCCCGCACCCTGGGGAGGCTGCAGGAGGCTTGAGTAAGTACACCCAAGCCCCTGCAGCCCCCCTGAGCGGTGCAATCCTAGGGATCATGCCGCTGCCTCCTCCCTGCCTCCAGGTTCCCCCCGCCCCTTAAGGGAGCAGGGGCTAGGGCCCGCAGGCTGGGGCGTCACAACACCTCAGTTTGAAAAGCCTTGGCCTTATGGAACAATTCTGAAATAGTCTCATTTCCAGTATAATAATTTTCAAATGATGCATCATGCACATAAAAGCAAAGTTTGAGAAAGTGCATTTCTAGAACCGATACGTTCAAATGAATTGTCCACGAGAAGACATCACAGACTAAGGGCATAATCCTACCCTGCGCTGGAACAGGCAAGCCAAGAGGCTTGCACTGTATCCAGCGCAGGATAGGAGCCCAAGGCAGCTCAGCCAGAGGCAAGGAGACACTTTTCCCCTTACCCCTGGGTAAAGCGCCCTTGCCTCTTTGGATCTCCTCAGACTTGCACCACCTCCCAAGGTGGCACACAAAAGTCCGAGGACAGCAGAGTGGCTTGAAGCCTCACCAATCTCCCCAGGAAAGGGGCTTGGGATCTGGCATAACATAAAGGGGCTTGCACCAGCCCATGGGTGCCTCAGGATTGCACCCTAATTTATTCAAAATGGCAACCTTTCTACCCAACATGTAATTTTCATTGATTGTTTTGTGCTGGCACTGGCATCTTAGAGGAGCTATTGGATGAGACTACCTCCTGCTGAACCACTGAAGAAGAAGACTTTGTTTACATCTTTTAGGTTTAAGAATAGCATATTGTTTGCATCATGCTTAGTGAGTTGAGGTGAGCATATATGCTTGCAACAAGTGGAAAGCAGAGGACCAAACAGGGAACCTACCCACATTAGCAGTTACCAAATTTACTGAAGCCATTATCATGGTATGTTCACTGTTTGAAGTAAACTGTTTACATGGTAGCATGTATCTCAGTAATGAAGTGTTATTCCATTTCTGAATTTATATGCTTTGAGTTATACACACTATGAACCTTCACAGACAGACTCTACATCTCAATAAATAAAATATTTGAACCCTGGACTAAAGTAAATGCAGTCAAATTTAACCTGCTTGCCACTTGCCCGAAACAAATTTTCTCTCACTGTATAAACAGACTGTGCAGGACTTTTCTATTTGGATCACCAGCATACAATTAATATGTCACCACCCATTTCACCATAGCAAACTAGTCTCATGCTTTTTCTAGGTTACTGCTTATTCTTTTATCAAGGTGTAATAATACCCAATATCAAGGTGGGTAAAAATATAACCATTTTTAAATTATGCATTTAGTTGACCTAGAACAACATACCTATTCCAGAATCCAGCATTATTCTCATAGTTCTGTGGGACAATGTTGGACAGATAAAATGTTTCTGTCATGGCTTTCTATAAAAAAAATAAAAAATTGCAACTGAAATTTGGATGGGTGCCTAGGCCTGCTTAAACACTAAGAACTAAGGAAGGATTAAATGGTCACAATTAATATATGGTTCTTTAACTAATAGCAAACAACAAGGAAAAATTGCTATCACATTTCTCATAGAAAACAATAATGCTCTGTCATAACTCAATTATATGGGCTATCACATGCTTTTTAAAAAAAATTTACTTGCAGCCCAATCCTGAGCTGCCTGTTCCGCCGGGACTGTTGCGGCATCCTGTGCGCAACAGGGCAGCCGCCGGTGGCTCCTTGGGAGAAGGGGACTTTTGTCCCTTCCCCCAGGGAAGGGAAGTAGCGCCACAATGGGGCTACTTGATTCTACAGCAGCCCTTGAGCTGCCACAGAATCAAAAGCCTCCATGTTGGGTCGCATAGCCCCACATGGAGCTCAGGATCTGGTGAAGCTGAGCTCTACCAATCCCGCCTCCCTCTCGCCCCACTCCCTCCCCTTGGTATGCCTCTTCCCCACCCTCTCCCCGCCACAGAACACCTCCTCCCTGCCTCCCCCACCTACGCTGGCACTGGGCTGGCTACGGGCACTGGGCTACGGGCACTGGGCTAGGCATCTGCCACCTACGCTGGCACTGGGCTAGCTCTGGTGCTCCACTGGCACTAAGGGCTTGCAAACGTGCTTTACGGCATGTTTGTGACAGTGCATGCAGGCAATAAGCCAGCGGGCACTGTTTAGGATTGGGCCCTCACTTCCCTCCTGTTGGCTATGGGCTAGGTTCAAAAGTGAAGAGATTTGTCTGTGAATATAGTACATATAGTAAACAGCAGAACAGAATCCATAATTCCTAGATTCCTGTTCCATGTTTTAAGTATTACCCAATGCTGCTGAAAACAATCATGGTATATATTGCTTTTAATATTCCCTCTCTTTTCCTTCAAAGAAGCCAAAAATTTTAGTAGCAGTCCTACTGGTGAGTATTTGTTATCTCCTGCTGGTGCCATATGGCCTCTTGACCAGCCACTCCCAAGATAATCTTCATTCATGGCACTGAACACTGGAGGTATGCTTGGATCTGGTCTAAATTTACAGTATTTCCTCTCTGCATTGCCTAAGAAACAAGATAACAAGTTAGTGTTACATTTCTGTCCTGCCTTACTCCCCTGGTGGAATTCAAGGCAGCATCCAGGCACTGATCAGACTGAGTTCTGCTTAGATTCAGCAAAGTGACTGCATGATGTACACTGAGACCACATCATTACTGAGTGATTTGAGAAGAGCTGTCTTAGAGCCCAATCCTGAGCTCGGCGCAGCGGCTTTGTGCGGTCGCGCACTGTTGCAAACGTGCCATAAGGCATTGTTGACAATGTCTAGTGACACCTGTCAATCCTGTTTTGTGGGATTCTTTTCAGCTTGTAGAACCTGAGGATGTGGACAGGATCCTTTGGAATGTGAGGCCATCCACCTGCCCACTGGATCTGTGCCCAGCCTGGCTGGTTAGATCTGCCCAGGAGGGACCGGACGAGTGGATAGAGAGGGTAGTAAATTCATCTTTGAGGGAGGGGGTGATGCCTCTGGCATTAAAGCAAGCAGTGGTTTGCCCCTCCTGAAAAAGCCCTCTCTGGACCCCTCTATATTGGATAATTATTGGCCAGTCTCGAACCTCCCGTTTCCGGGCAAAGTGATTGAGCAGGTGGTGGAGTCATCCAGCACAAAACACTTAAAAACAATTAAAACAAGATAAAATATATAGCAGCAGATTAAAAGCACACAATAGAAGACATAATTTATAAATTTATAAAAACAGCCCTTATAGCGCCTTGAAGGCTTTCCTGAATAAAAAAGTCTTCAGGCCCTGCCAGAACGTCAATAATGAGGAAGCTGTCCTCAATTCAAAGGGGAGGGAATTCCATAGCGCAGGTGCCACCACTGAAAAGGCCCTGTTTCTGCCCCCCATTCCCTTCACCACTCTCAATGATGGCACAACCAGCAGGGCCCCTCCTGATGACCTCAGAGAATGGACCGGACTATACGGAAGAAGGCGGTCTCTCAAATACGCTGGTCCCAAGCTGTTTCGGGCTTTAAAGCTCATAACCAGCACCTTGAATTCAGCCCGGAAACGAATGGGCAGTCAGTGCAGTCACCGGAGTAGCGGCATGACAGAGTCAAACCACCGACACCCAGCAACTACCCGAGCCTCTGCATTCTGCACTAGCTGTAGCTTCTGGACCGTCTTCAGGGGCAGCCCCACATAGAGCACGTTACAATAATCTAATCTTGATGTCACTATGGCATGGACCACCGTGGCCAGATCTTGTCCCACATCACTGGCTGGGACAATACAGAACCCTGCGGCACCCCACACCTCAAGGGCCAGGGTGCCGAACAGGAGTCCCCCAGTACCACCATCTGGGATCTGTCGGCCAAGAAGGACCGGAACCACTGCAAAACAGTGCCTCCGATCCCCACTTCGGCCAATCGTCCCAGAAGGACACCATGGTCGATGGTGTTGAAAGCCGCTGAGAGGTCCAAAAGGACTAGCAAGGATGCACTCCCTCCATCCAGCCCTTGGCGTAGGTCATCCACCAAGGCGACCAAGGCCGTCTCCATCCTGAAGCCAGGCCTGAAGCCAGATTGAAAAGGATCCAGATAATCCGCTTCATCCATGTGCTCCCCAAAGGGCTATATATTTTATCTTGTTTTAATTGTTTTGTATTTTTAACGTTTATTTTAATCTTTGTTTGTATTTTAACTTGGTTGTTAGCCGCCTTGGGTGCCCTTTGGGGAGAAAGGTGGAATACAAATCGAATAAATAAATAAATAAAGCACGTCTACAAGTCCTACTGCTGGGCTACTGCCTGTGCTAACCCAGCACTGGCTGGTGCTAGGCTAGCGATCTCAAGACTGCCGAGCCGTGGCATGGTAAGTGAGGGTGGGGAGGGGGGCGGGGAGGAGGTGTTCAGGGGAGGGGGGAGGCTGGCAAAGGGCTGAGAGAGGGCAGGGAGGAGGCATGATGGGGAGGCAGGGGGCGGAGAGAGGGCGGGCGGGAGGGTGGAGGGAGTGGGGAGGCAGAGAGGTAGGTTTGTTCGTGTAGGGTTCAGCATGTCAAATGCCTTCTGAAAGTTCAGATATATAATGTCCACGGGTTCTCCTGCATCCACATACCTGTTGACCTTTTCAATTAATTCTAAAAGGTTCGTAAGGCAAGACTTACCCTTACAGAAGCCAGGCTGATTCTCCCTTAGCAAGAGTTGTTCGTCTATGTGTTTTGCTGTCTTTTGTGTGCATAATCACTGCATATTTTAAGAATATGAGATTTAGACCTCATCCTAAGGCTTGCTATGCGTAGACTATTTTAGCAGTGCACTGGTGCAGCCTAATACCCAAATGCATCTGTAACAACTACAGATAGTACTGTTGCACAGCACCTGCACCTCCTAAGGCTATGTACAAGTCAGATGTGGGCAAAAGAGGGCATAACAAGGAAGTGGTGAAATTAAGAATTGTACCCAGACTACAGGATCAGGCATTCTCCTTCAGTGATGTAAAGTGGAAAACACAAATTATGTTATTGTCAGAAGTTTTAAGTACCTGCAATCATAGCTCAAACAGCTCCCACAGCAAGCTGGAGGAGACATAAGAGACAGTGCTATGTCTCAGGGCCCAATTACACTAAAATGCAGCCTTATAGTAACTGTATTCCAAAGTCCTCTTCTTTAAAACTGAAAAACCAGTTTGGGAGGTGGACACCGAGTGTGGAGAAACAGTAGGCAGGGAAAAAGCTAAAAGCATCCTCCCCGCTGTTCTGCTCACAGTCCATCCCCTCCCAAAGTGGCTTTTAGGGGGGGGGGGAGGAACTGTCAAGCTACCATCATCAGGTATTGCTATGTTTCCCACCCACCATGTCAAAGGACCACAAAGAGAAGCGGATCTAAAAAGAATTGTGAGCAGGAAGCATAAGAATAAAGACCTTTTTGACTGAATGCCAGCCTGCTGTAATTTGCATAATAAATACTAGAATCAAGATGATATCACTGGGTTCTGCCAAAGATGCTCATGAGCTTGCAGGCACTAGACCAAGTGGCAGTAGGCCACAGTAGGCTGCTGCAGGCATCCATAGGATGGACCCTCACATTTCACTGACCTTCTCTAATTGTCCCATATCAACCAATCTCCTTCCATTTAAACTGGTGAATCCTACAGAATTGAAAAATTTGCTGTTTAATATCTTGTATATTTTCAATTTGTCCTAAGGAAGGCATTACCTATTTTGGATTTTCTTTCTCACTTAGTGAGCCACAGTGGCAAAGTATGTCCCTTTTATACCTGCTGCCCCGCAAGGGAGTTTTACAATGAAAGAGTGATGGGTGGCATGTGCAAAAAATAGCTGCTCATCAAAATTCAGAATTTATCTGGCTAGATCACAGCTGCAGAACTGGGAAAGATCTTCAAAATGAGATACTGTAATATTCATGCATTGCCTGTGATGTATTGCCTCCAAGTCACAAGGAAACCAATTACAACAATGCAGATACACACACACACACACACATGTTCAGTTACCCACTGTCTTGTCCTTGGAAATATGTTCAATCACCCATCTCGGGACCCGTTTTGCTTGGTCATAAGATAACGCATGATTGGTGTAACATCTGGTCTGTGTTCCAGCTGCAGGAAAGCCATACTTTTTCAACAGAGACTCTGTCACTGGTTCTAAGAGAGAAACAGACAGAATAATGCTTATTGAAGGACAGCTGAAAAATACATTAAATCCCCAAGAACCAGAAGAACATCTTCATGTACCAATCTTATTCATGATGGAGCAATTGTCACAAGTCTCACAAATCTTCTTTAAGCCACTAAAGCTGGCTTTAAATCAAAGGCGCTAAGCTATCAACCCTAAGGGACAGGGCAGGCTACACAGTTAAATACATAAAGAACTATTTGAGATTTCTTGACCAGATTTTTAGATGCCCAAGCAATGAGATACAGCCAAAAACAATAAAGGAGATAGGAGGTTCAAAGTTATATGGGTTGGACACCCATGTGTAGGGCTGCCGATGTTTTCCTGGTAGAATCCCTGTGTCTTTCATAGCTTCAGGATGAGCAGGAATTTTGCAGCTGAGTTTCTCCCATCATGAAAATACAATGATGAGGAAAGCTTCAGACTGCTAATTTTCTGCTTGTATGTTCAGAGGCAGCATTCCTCTGAGCAGTGGGGGAAAACAACATGTATCACTATCATGCCTTGCTTGACAGTGTACAGAAGCATGAATGTACATACACTAGCATGAATGTACCTAAAAAACAGAATGTGGAACTAGTTGGTCTAATCCTGCAAAAAGCAGAGGAGCCCTTCCAGAAACAAAATGGAGACCCAAAGAAATCAACCAAACACAAGAGAGATTGCTAGAGGCGTTTGAAAACCGTGTTATTTAATTTTACTCAGAAGTAAGCCCATTGTGTTCAGTAAGAGTTAGGCTATAATCCTATCTTACCAGGAGTAAACACCTGTAGATATTGATTTGAGAACTCACTTCACTTATCACATATTCAAAAACATTCAATGCTTGAAAGTAACGAGTAGATTGCATACCACAGCTTTTCGCCCACCACTTCACATTGATTTTTATAATAGTAATACAAATACACTTAAGCCACCATAAAATGAAAAATATGTCATTGCTAGTAATTAACTACAGGCATGACAGAGCCAAAGAAAACTACTTTCTCAGTACAATGCTGATTGATTTTCAGTACAGTGCTGAGGGAGAAAGTAGCTGGATGTCATTTTTAATTCAATTTATATTTAATGGTTTATGAAGAAACCACAGGTTGCTTTGTCTGATTTTTGAGCCATGGTAAAAGATTTTGCCTTTTTAAAAAAGCATACTATTATTGTACTGTTATTGTTTAACGGCAAATAAATGTTAAAAGTAACTTTTCAGCACCTTGTTAAAAAAGGAAATATGTAAAAGAAATCAATGTACTCTATTCTGTTGAGCACATTTATTTCAGTACGTTTTGTAAAATATAACTAGCATAACTTCCAAGAGCCTAAAATGCAATATTGATACAAAGTATTTTAACAATAGATTGATTTTTTCCCCAAAGTGCTTCTTCTTTAGATAGAAGACCAGTGAATGTCTTGGGAGTTTCTGAGGTTGTAGTGTTGCTGAAGATTTGTGATGAGAACCTAAACAGCTCCTTGACTGGGAGACCACTGGAAGAGCAGGATATTAACTTAAGACTTTGAGAGGAAATGCCAACGGTAATTCTACGAATCAGACATCAAAAGAATAAAAGTGGATGCTAAAAACAAGTGGATACATCTACAAATGTATCCCAGCTTCTTTCCATGATATGTAGCCTCCTGTAATATGGCAGAGGTTCTCAAACTGGGGCATTGTGGCCTAAGTGTCGCTGTTCCTCTAAGGCAGGGGTGTCCAAAGTTTTTGGCAGGAGGGCCACATAATCTCTCTGACACCGTGTCGGGGGCCGAATTAATTTACATTTCAAATTTGAATAAATTTACATAAATGAATATATTAAAGATGAACTTATATGAATGAATGAAGGTCTTGCAGTAGTTCAAGGCCTATAAAAGGCCTTGCACAAAGCAAGGCTGGCCTTTCCTTTGCTGCCGCTACTGCATCACAGACATGAAACAACAAGCAATGAAGGGAGCCCTCATCCTACAGCTCACTCGAGAGGCCAAACAGTTGCCCTCATGCTGAGAGCAGTTGCATCGGTCCAGTGTGGGCTCCAACAAATCTCTGGAGGGCCAGAGTCTCATTGGAGGCTGGGGCTCCCTGAGGGCCACATAGAGAGGCCTTGAGGGCCGCAAGTGGCCCCCAGGCCGGGGTTTGGGCACCCCTGCTCTAAGGGGTGGGGAAGGGGAAATGCAGCAACACAATTCCCAGAATCATGCCCTGCCAGGGGCTTATTTTTACTTTCTGAAAGTAGCAGCAGCCTCCCTGTGGAGGGACTCCCCAAGCTGTGGAAATGTAACAATAATGATCGCAACCCACTTCCGGTATGTGATCATTATTATTATTACTATTATTATTATTATTATTTTATTAATTTATACCCTGCCTTTTTGCCCAAAGGGCACACAAGGCGGCTTACAAACAATTTAAAATACAACATTAAAAACAATCATTAAAACAATTTACAATAATTAAAAATCAAAAAACAAACCCTGTGGATTCTCATATAAAAAAGCAAGAACGCCAGCCAGCCTGTCAACAATTAAAAGCTTTTTGAAATAAAAAAGGTCTTCAGTCCATGCCGAAATGTTAGCAACGAGGGAGCGGTTCTCAATTCTAAGGGGAGGGTATTCCACAGTTCGGGGGCCACCACCGAGAAGGCCCTCTTCCTGGCTGCCACCCCTCTCACATCTCTTAGTGGCAGCACAGTCAAAAGGGCCCCCCCAGATGATCTAAGAGCACGGGCAGGATTGTAGGGAAGGAGGCGGTCCCTCAAATACCCCGGACCCGAGCCGTAAAGGGCTTTAAAAGTCAAAACTAGCACCTTGGGCCCGGAACAGAACCGGCAGCCAGTGTAGCCGCTGAAGCAACTGCTCGACAGAGTCAAACCGACGTGCCCCAGTAACCACACGAGCAGCCACGTTCTGTACTAGTTGTAATTTCCGGACCGTCTTCAAAGGCAGCCCCACGTAGAGTGCATTGCAATAATCTAATCTAGATGTCACTAGGGCATGGGTTACTGTGGCCAGGTCCGCGCAGCTCAGGTATGGTCGCAGCTGGCGAATCAGCCAAAGCTGAGCAAAGGCTCCCCTGGCCACCGCCACCACCTGGGACTCCAGGAGCAGCTGTGGATCCAGGAGAACCCCCAAGCTGCAAACCTGCTCCTTCAGAGGGAGTGCAACCCCATTCAGAGCAGAACAATAGTCCAGTACCCGAGCTGTGGATTTCCGAACCAAGAGCACCTCTGTCTTATCCAGATTTAATTTCAGCTTGTTCGCCTACATCCAGCCCCTAAACGCCTCCAGACAGCGATCCAGGACCCCAACCTCCAGAATCCAGGACCTCCTCAGAATCAGGGGGAAAGGAGAGATAAAGCTGGGTGTCATCAGCATACTGATGGCAACCCACTCCAAACCCCCAGATGACCTCTCCCAGCGGCTTCATGTAGATGTTAAAAAGCGTGGGGGATAAGATGGAACCCTGCAGCACCCCAAATCTAAGAGGTTGGGGTGCCGAACAGGCATCCCCCAGCACCACCTTCCGGGATCTGTCAGCCAGGAAGGACCGGAACCACTTCAAAACAGTGCATCCAAGCCCCGACCAGGCCAGCCGACCCAGAAGGACACCATGGTTGATGGTGTCGAAAGCCGCTGAGAGGTCCAGCAGGACTAACAGGGTTGCACTCCCCCTGTCCATCCCCCGGTGAAGGTCATCCACCAAGGCGACCAAGGCAGTCTCGGTCCCAAACCCCGGCCTGAAGCCAGATTGGAATGGGTCCAGATAATCCGTTTCCTCCAGTACCCTCTGAAGCTGGGACACCACCACCCGCTCAATCACCTTGCCCAGGAATGGGATATTCGAGACCAGCCAAAAGTTGTTAAAATTAGTAGAATCCAGGGAGGGCTCCTTCAGGAGGGGGCGAACCATCGCCTGCTTCAAGGCAGGCAGGAGCACCCCCTCCCTCAGAGATGAGTTCACCACCCTCCCCGTCCACTCCGCCAGCCCTTCCCAGGCAGCCCTAATTAACTATGCCGGGCACGGGTCAGGCGGGCAAGCAGCAGGTCTCACACTCCAGAGAATCCTGTCCACATCCTCAGGCCCTACAAGCTGAAAAGAATCCCAAATAGCAGGATAGACAGGTGCCCCGGGGACATCACTAGACATGCCCACAGCGGCGTCCAAGTCATGCCGAATCTGATCGACCTTCTCTGCAAAGTGTCTTGCAAACTCATCACAGTGAGCCTCTGTGTGCTCCTCCCCACCAGTAGAGGGGGGCCAGATGTAAAAGGCTACGGACCAAATGAAAGAGCTTAGCTGGATGGTTCTCTGCAGATGCAATGGTGGCAGAGAGGTGCACCCTTTTAGCTGCCACCACCGCCTTAGAATACGCTCTCAACTGGGCCCTAGCCCGTGTATGGTCAGATTCGGTACGAGTCTTTCGCCACTGACGCTCTAGTCGTCTGCCCTGCCGCTTCATCATTCGCAGCTCCTCAGAAAACCAAGGAGCCGCTCTGACTTTGCGACTGGGCAGAGGACGCTCGGGAGCGATCTCATCCAGGGCCCTGGCCATCTCCGTATTCCAGAGATCGACCAGAGCGCCAGGTGAATCTCCAGCTCTGGCAGCAGGAAAATCCCCCAGAGCCCTCAGGAATCCATTTGGATCCATCAGCCTCCGAGGGCAGATCATAACATGTGATCCCCCGCCATTGCAGATGTGAGAGGCCGCAACAAGCCTAAATCCCACCAGAAAGTGATCTGTCCATGACAAAGGAGTGATCTTAATGTCCTCCACCTCCAGATCACCATCAACCTGCCCAACAGTAAACACCAGGTCTAGCATATGTCCCGCATCATGCGTTGGGGCAGATATTCTTTGAGACAGACCCATGGTTGCCATGGAGGCCATGAAATCCTGAGCCGCAGCTGTTCCCGGGGCCTCGGCATGGACATTAAAGTCCCCCAACACCAATAGGCGGGGGACTCAAACACCACGCTCGAGACTAACTCCATCAGCTCAGGCAGGGAGTCTGTTGGGCAGCAAGGAGGGCGGTACACCAACAGAATCCCTGTTCTGTCTCGCCCCTCCAACACAACACGAAGACACTCAAACTTGGTGGACTGCTGAACAGGGATTCTGGTAAGACGGATGGAATCCCGGTAGACCATTGCAAACCCGCCTCACCGCCCCTGTAGCCTTGGCTGCTGCAGAACCCAGAAACCTGGTGGACAAATTTGGGAAAGGCTAACCCCCCCCCCAGCTCACCCAACCAGGTCTCCGTGATACATACCAGGTCAGCCTTTTCCTCCAGGATTAAATCCTGGATTAAATAGATCTTATTATTCACGGACCTGACATTCAGAAGCAGCAGTTTCAGACTCAGGGGGCTGTTGCCAGGCATGCCAAGGGTCAGAGGGATGAGAGGAGGGCCAGAAAGAGGGACAGTCTGTCTACGACTGACCCTCCTTCTCCTGTAACGTCCAGGCCAACCCCCACCGCCATACCTTCCGTTGCCCGTAACTCTAGTGATGGTGGCCTCCCTCCCCTCCCAAGCTCCCCCGTGGTGTCAGACACATAGTTCCGGACTGACCTACAAACCAACAACAGCCACACAAATATAAAACTAAAACACACAAACTCACACACACACACCACAACCAACCAATGCAGCAACCCTCACCCCCCCTCACACCGAGGCTGCACACCTCTGCCTCTCTCTCACCGAGGCAGAGGTGCTCTCTAGCCCATCCCTCCCTACCCCCCTCTCACAGAGGCAGGTACACCATTCAACCCTCCTGGCCCGACTCTCACTCAGGCCAGGCAATCACATTCACACTAACACTCACTCAATTAAAAAGGCTGATGTTGGTATGTTGACAGGCTCAAAGGCTCCAGAAATAAGGAGAAGAGCGTGGCTGGCGCTTATCAATCCACGGGGGGATTGGCAGGGTGACTGGTGACGACAGCAACAGATGTTCCGGGCTCCAGGCTCCACTCCACAGGCGAAGAGCCATGGGCAAAGAGCCCTTTGGCTCGCGCCAAAGGCTCACGCCTCTGGCAAGCCAGAGGGCTTAGATGTTGAACCAACCTGCAGAAGAGCCAAAATGGGGGAGGGTCAGCCACAGGCCAGGTGTCCCAATCCACCAGCTCCACCCACTCCTACAGGCTGGGAGTCAGCAGCCTCTGGCCCTTAAAGAGCAAGCCAGAGGGCTTAGATGTTGCACCAACCTGCAGAAGAGCCAAAATCATGAAACCGGAAGTGGGTCGCAATCATTTTTACATTCTCTGTGGCTTGGAGAGCCCTGCAAGAGGCTTCTGTGGGGTTCCCCGCATTCCTGGGCAGCTGCTGCTGCTTCCAGTAAGTAAATGAAAGCCCACCAGCATCCCTAGGAACCCAAAGTTACTCTGGAATGCCATTCCAAAGACTACATCAGGCACAGCATGGGTGCCACGATAGTCCTGCAACCACAGAACACAGATAGCGGGGCAACCACTAAGCAGTGATTTGTCTTTGGGTAACCACTGTGCATGTGCACCGCAGTCACAGGGCTATTATGGTGCTGCCACTGAAGCCCAGTATGGGCTTCTGAAACTGCCAGGGCAGAAGTGGTGATCCTCTGCTTGCCAGACATGTTGGTTGTCACCAGGCAATTGATCCAACTGCAGCCACTGCAGTTAAGCACCAGAAAGAGAATGCATGGATCGGAGGACTGCAGGTCCAAGCCTCAACGGCAAACTCCATTCTGCAAAGGTGGGAAGCCTCTGGCACACCTCCATTCTTGATGGAATGGATCCTGCCAGTTAGAATTGGCCCTGCAATCCTCCAGTCCACACCTGCTCTTCCTGGTTTTCCTGCCCCCGTTACAACCTGATCTCTCCCCCTCCCCCTTTTGGTCTCTCTGCTGGCAGGTTATGCTAGTGTCTGAGTTAAAATGGTTCAGTATGCCCTTGTCATTACTTCATAAAGCATGACATGTCCCTCAGCAGGTGGCCTATCATGACCGTGGGGCTGTGATTGCACCACACTGCTTTGTGGACATATGACAACACA
This sequence comes from Tiliqua scincoides, assembly GCF_035046505.1. Classification (NCBI taxonomy): domain Eukaryota; kingdom Metazoa; phylum Chordata; class Lepidosauria; order Squamata; family Scincidae; genus Tiliqua; species Tiliqua scincoides. Next base: position 6,196,434 of record NC_089825.1, read on the forward strand.
CCTTGAAGATAGGATTGGGTCGTAAAAACAGCATAAATTCTCAGTATCAGATGCCTCTAAATGCCTGAGCAAAACAAACAGTTGTTAACCTGGCACCTAAATGCTAGCAAAGTACTAAATGCTGCATGATGAGGAAGACTGGAAAGACACACTGTACAGGCTGAGAGTGTGGTTCATCTACAGCCACCTAGCGAGTTCATGACAAGGTCCAAACATCAAGGGGACATCATGCTCAGTCTCTTATGGGATAACCCTGTCCATTAGTAGTCAGAAGCAAGCTCCACTGATTTTAATGGGACATACTTGGAGGTAGGCATGCACAGAATCGCAGCCGTTGCCACTATGATGGCTTATGCTCATAAATGAATAACCAAAGGTCTGTTCCAAGAGCCCTTTCAAAACTGCAAGATTTTGATGCAATCAAAATTTGTGGAGCATTTGTGGATCTGATGCCATTCAGACAGGTGCATGACGCACTTTCCTCTGTAACACCGAGATTCAACTGGATGTGTGTAGATTTGAGGTGGGGTCTGCTGTCATGATCCTGCCCCCTCCTATATGCATGTTCATTCACCCTGGATATGCTGCGAGAACAAGGCTACATGTGCACAAACACACATTGCTAATTGTACAGTGTGGGGTCCAAAATAAAGCCTGCATAGCAAGAGATTTACGACATCGCTGCATGAAGCTCAACTGTACCCTGGGTCCCTGAGTTACGTACATTTAACTTACAGATGGCCACATCGGCCCTTTTGCACCAGCGCATTCAACTGTTCTGGTGCTTTCACACAAGCGCAACAGGACTGAGCTGGCAAGAACCAGCTGTTTGGAATTATGCCCGTTCTTACTTCCAGGCAAACCTTTGCAACCGAGTCAGGAACCAGGATGGGATCTTACTGCATCTTGAGATCTGAGGTCATTTAGACCTCTTGCTCTTCACTCCACTGTCAACCATGATGCACCCTTGCCTTGGTACCCAAGTGTGAGAATAAATTCATGCACCTGATGGAGACTCAGTCCTAGACCACAAAAGCTTCATAGCCATAGCTTGGAAAAGTTACAGGGGAGGGAGACACATTAATGGAGGTGCAGTTCATCAAGAGTTATAAGTACAGGTAGATGAAAACAGTGATGACATTAAAAAAATATGTTAAAAAAAACCACCTAACAACACTTTCTGCACTTCTCATTTTTGTAAACAAAACCCAAAATCTGCAAAAAATTAAAACTTACCCAGGAGGTTCCATTTAGCCAGCATGTCTAATAGTTAGAGGCCAGAGAAAATGGCTTTATTTCTCTTCATGGATTTCTTTGTTTTTCCATTATAATTTATAATTATAAATAATTGACAAAAATTATATTATTTATACTGTAACATATAATTTATAAAAATAAATTATACTTGTAATTTGTAATCATCATGTTTTTATAGGTTATATAAATATATAATATATATAAAATTGTAGATATAATAAATTTTTGTAGCTTTTAATAAATTGTAATAGTTTTTATAAATTTTAATGAATTTTCTAATTATAATTTATAAATTGTAGCGTAGGTCTTGAGTACAATCCATAAAAAAATAAAACTATTTTTCTGGCCTCCAACCATGAGACCTGCCGGCTCAATGGAACCTCGTGGGTGAGAGGCGATCTAACCCAGGAGGCCACTTGCTGGGCAGAGGAGAGGGGAGGGTCACTGCTGGGGCTCCAGGGAGGCATCTGATTGGCTATGTGGGAGAAGGAGGGGTGGGGTGCACGTCCAACCCACCAAGGTCCCTCTCATGCCATCCTATTCTGAAACACGTCAATCATGCTGGAGGTCGCGCGGCAACCGCCCATCCCGCCCACGGCCCCGCCCCCTCCCGATTCATCTCTCGCGTCCTGTGAACACTGAGGTGAAAGCGTGCGCTTGCCACTGCGCGTGCGCACTCGGCTTCTTACCCTCCTGCTGTGGCTCCTTCAGGGGTGCAGCGGGGTTCAGCTGGGAAGGGGGAGGGGAGCTCGTGCGGCGGCCCCTCAGGAGCTGGGCGGAGGCCAACCCGACGGCCGCACCGCACACGAAGCCGCCTAAGAAGCGGCGCCGGGCAAGACGAGCCACCACGGCCTCCGCCATCTCCTGGCCTCGAGGAGCGCTGAGGAGGGCTGGGGAAGCTGGGCCCCTCCCCCCGTGGGCAGCTGTCACCCGCCCCTCCTCTGAGGGAAGGAAAGGCGGGAAACTGAACAGCTCACTCCCCTCCCCCACCTCTGAGGGGGGAAAAGGCGGGAAAGTTAACTGCCCTCTCCCCTCCCCCACCTCTGGGGGGGAAGGCAGGAAAGTCACCTCTGAGGGGGAAGAAAGGCAGGAAAGTCAACCGCCTGCTCTCCACCCCCATCTCTGAGGGGGAAAAAGGGCGGGAAACTCAACTGTTCGCTCTGCTTCCCCGCCTCTGAAGGGGGGAAAAGGCGAGAAAGTCAACTGCCCACTCCCCGCCCCCACCTCTGAGGGGGGGAAAAAGGCGGGAAAGACATCTGTCCACTCCCCGCCCTCACCTCTGAGGGGTATACAGAGGAGACATCTTTGCCCATCGTGTCATTGGTCTGTGGAACTCCTTGCCACAGGAAGTGGGTGATGGCGTCTGGCCTACATGCCCTTAATAGTTCTCTAAGAGGGAACGTGATTGAGATGCACAAAATCAGCAGGGGATGGATAGAGTGGTTAGAGGGATGTTCTTTTCCCTCTCACACAACGCCACTGTGTAATTAGTCTGATGAACCCCTTGTCACAGGATGCCCCCTAGGTTCCTTTAAAAGGGGATTGGATCCAACCCAGCCCCACAGTGACAGAGAGATGCTCTTTTCCCTCTCACTCAACACCAGAACCAGGAGACATCCACTAAAATTGGTGGGAGAGTTAGGAAAGAAAAAGAAAATATTTCTTTACCCAGCATGTAATTAGTCTGTGGAACTCCTTGCCACAGGATGTGGTGATGGCATCTGGCCTAGATGCCTTTTAAAGAGTTCTGGAGGAAAAGTCCATCATGGGTTACAAGCCATGATGGGTATCCCTCCTGGGTTAAGCTTGTCTCATCTCTAGTTGTGAGCAGTCCTTTAGCTTTGGAACTCCTTGCCACAGGATGTCCTGATGGCATCTGGCCTGGATGCCTTTAAAAGGGGATTGGACAGATTTCTGGAGGAAAAGTCCATCACAGGTTACAAACTGATGGGTCTGTACAGCCTCCTGGTTTTAGAAGTGGGCTACCTCAGAAGGCCAGGTATAAGGGAGGGCACTAGGATACTCGTATTCTATTGGAAATACACTTGTGTAATTAGTTTGTGGAACTCCTTGTCACAGGATGTGGTGAGGATGTCTGGCCTATATGTCTTGAAAAGGGAATTGAATCAATTGATGGAGGAAAAGTCTGTTACAGGTTGCAAGCTGTGATGGGTATGTGCAACCTCCTGGTTTCAGAAGGAGCCTGTCAGAATGCCAGATGCAAGGGAGGGCACCAGCACACAGGTCTCTTGTTGTCTTGGGTGCTCCCTGAGGCAACTGATTGGTGACTGAGATACAGGAAGCTGGATGGGCCCTTGACCTGATCCAGTGAGGACCTTCTTATGTTTGACCTCAAGTCCACTTCCTCCTCAGACCCATGGAAGTGCTATGAAGGTCATTTCTTCCCCAACAGCTTCAGCTTTCTGAGACAGAACTCACTTTTAACCCAAAATTCAGGGAACCCGCTGTTATTATTTAAAAAACAAAACACAGAAACACTTCATCCATCTACCTCCACCTGCCCTTTCTGTGGGCATAGCCACCCAAAAGACATGGCCTCTTTTAACAAGCATCATTCCCAGCTGAAAGTGATTTAAAACAAAACATATTTTGTGGACTCTGAAAGGGCAACAGATTTCTCCGGGCACAAACAGACTGTGACATTTATTGCAATAACCTGCAGTTTGCAAAGCAACTTTTTTTTTTTAAAGCATGCAATAAATCCAACATCACAGACTGAAACAGCGTTTCAAGCCCTTTTCAGGGGCCACAAGATTCTCTCTGTGTGTTGCTGTTGCACAGCTATCTGCAATGCTTCAAAGAAAATGCCCTCATCCCTTCCTCCTACCAAGGTTTCCCTCAGTCTTTGGCCATCCTTAGTTTCCCAACTGCTCATAGCCTTTCACGTTTCATGCTTTCTCTCTTTAACCAGAGAAAGTGTTGTAATTTTCTTATTGATTTTTTTTTGTGCTGCTATTTTGTAAGGCTTAGAACAGTGTTTCTCAAACTGTGGGTCGGGACCCACTAGGTGGGTCACGAGCCAATTTTAGGTGAGTCCCCATTCATTTCAATATTTTATTTTTAATATATTAGACTTGATGATACCATAGCATGTGATTGCATTTGGGGAAATGTTACAGACCTGTACTTTTAACAGATTACTATGTATATACTTTTAGCAATGATAGTAAATAGGACTTACTCCTGGGTAAGTTTAGGTAGGATCACAGCCTAGGGTTGTTAAAAATTTCCCTGCTCGATGTTGTCACTTTCAGTCATGACATCACTACAGGTGGGTCCCGACAAGATTCTTTTTCTAAAAAGTGGGTCCCGACACTAAATACGTGAGAACCTTGTGTTGGCAACCTTCAGTCTCGGAAGACTCTGGTATTGCGCTCTGAATGGTGGTTCTGGCACAGCGTCTAGTGTGGCTGAAAAGGCCGATTCGGGAGTGACAATCCCTTCCGCACTGGGAGCAAGTGTAGTGTGTCCCTGTCTCCCTGGCTATGCGCCTTCCTTCTTTGCCTCTTTGCCTCAGTCTGTTGGCAAAGTGTCTCTTCAAACTGGGAAAGGCCATGCTGCACAGCCTGCCTCCAAGCGGAACGCTCAGAGGCCAAGGTTTCCCATCTGTTGAGGTTCATTCCTAAGGCTTTCAGATCCCTCTTGCAGATATCCTTGCAGCACAGCTGTGGTCTACCCGTAGGACGCTTTCCCTGCACAAGTTCTCCATAGAGGAGAACCTTTGGGATCCGACCATTGCCCATTCTCATGACATGACCGAGCCAACGCAGGCATCTCTGTTTCAGCAGTGTATACACGCTGGGGATTCCAGCTCGTTCCAGGACTGTGTTGTTTGGATCTTTGGCAGAGTGGGCGGTGACAGCTGCATTGTCGCCAAGAGGAAGTCAGGCAGACATTCAGCTGGACTTTGCACTTTGCTCTCAGTTCGGAGAGGTTGAAGAGCTTTCCCTCTGATCTGGTCCTGAGTTAGATGCCTTCTGTTGCAGTTCCAAAGGCCTGCTTCAGCAGGACAGTGAAGAAAATCCCAAACAAGGTCAGAGCAAGAACACAACCCTGCTTCACTCCACTTCAGATGTCAAAGGGGTCTGATGTGGAGCCATCAAAGACTACAGTGCCCTTCATGTCCTCGTGGAAAGACCTGATGATGCTGAGGAGCCTGGGTGGACATCCTATCTTGGGGAGAATCTTGAAGAGGCTGTCCCTGCTGACCAGGTCGAAAGCCTTCGTGAGATCTATGAAGGCTATAAAGAGTGGCTGTCGTTCCCCGCATTTCTCTTGCAGCTGTCTAAGGGAGAATACCATATCAGTGGTGGACCTGTTGGCTCGCAATCCACACTGCGATTCTGGATAGACGCTCTTTGCAAGTACCTGGAGCCTCTTTAGTGCAACTCGGACAAACAGCTTTCCTACAACGCTAAGGAGAGAGATGCCGCAGTAGTTACTGCAGTCACCCCTGTTGCCTTTGTTCTTGTACAGCATGAAGATGTTTGCATCTCTCATGTCCTGTGGTATTCCACCTTCTCTCCAGCAGAGACGGGATTTCATGCAGCTCAGTGGCGATGATCTCTTTGCAGCACTTTAGGACTTCAGCAGGGATGCTGTCTTTCCCAGGTGCCTTGCCAAAGGCAAGGGAGTCCAGGGCCATGTGAAGTTCTGCTAGGGTTGGTTCACTGTCAAGCTGCTCCAAATAGGCAGGCACTCGATGTTGTTCAGTGCTTCCTCGGTTACTGCATTTTCTTGGGAATACAGCTCAGAATAGTGCTGCACCCAGCATTCTATCTGCTGCATCCAGTCCTGGATGACCTCGCCTGTGGCAGACTTCAGAGGGGCAGTTTTCTTCTGTGTTGGACCTAGGGCCAGCTTGATACCATCATACATTCCCCTGATGTTGCCCGTGTCAGCTGCTGTTTGTATCTGAGAACCACTGGCTTAGAAAACAGATTTCTAGATTTCAGCATAGAAATGAGCCATGCACTTTCCTCTCCCATCTTTTGGACAGAAGTCGTTTGTAAGGCAATAGTTTAAAGTCCATGAATTCAATGTATTATATAACTCCAAACCACAGAAAAAACAAAAGCAACCCCTTTTGTTTAAAAAACTTTGCTTGAGCCCTGGAATTCAGGGTACAACCTTGCAGTGATTTTGCATTGCCCCTGGGCAACCACAGTTTTACAGATACATTTATAATTAAGGGGGAGGAAGCCCAGCAATTATGCTGGTAGTTATGCTGGTAGATTAGTTATTTATTAGTTAGTTAGTTATTAGTTATACTGGTAAATTCAGAGGGGGAAAAGAATTTGGAAGCTTTAAATTGGTGGTTTTCACACGTTTAGCACCAGGACCCACTTTTTAGAATGAGAATCTGTCAGAACCCACCAGAAGTATGTCATGACCAGAAGTGACATCATCAAGCAGGAAAATTTTTAACAATCCTAGGCTGCAATCCTATCTACACTTACCCAGGAGTAAGCCCCATTTACTATCATTGTTAGAAGAATTTACATAGTAGCTTGCGAAAAGTACAGGTCTGTAACATTTCCCCAAATGCAGTCACATACCAAGGTAGCATCAAGTCCAAGATTAAAAATAAAATATTGAAATGAATGGGGACCCACCTGAAATTGGCTCGTGACCCACCTAATGGGTCCTGACCCACAGAGCCCTATACAGGGCTCCCTGCACCTCAGAACTTAGAAAAATGCAACCCATTTCCGGTTGTGCAATTGCAACTCAGAAGTGGGTTGCAATGGCATTTTTTCAGAGTTCTGAGGTGTGATTACAAAACTGTTGTAAACCTTCTGCAGTGAACCCTCAGTTTAACAGACTTAGGGCTCACTCCTAACATTGGGCTTTCCAATGGAATGCTCGAAGTTTATATACCCTTTGAATTGAGAGCTGCTTCGTCATTATTAGCATTCCAGCGGGGCCTGAAGACTTTTTTATTCAGGAAAGCCTTCAAGGCACCATAAGGACTGTTGTTATAAAGTTGTCTTTCACTGCGTGCTATGTATTTTATCCACATATTTTATCTTGTTTTAACTGTTTTGTATTTTTAATCTTTATCTGCTGTTTTGTATTTTTAACCTGATTGTTAGCCGCCTTGGGTGCCCTTCGAGGAGAAAAGCGGAATATAAATCGAATGAATGAATGAATGAATGAATGAATATACAGTAGGAAGGCTCCTCAGCATCATCAGATCCTTCCACAAGGACATGAAGGGCACTGTTGTCTTCGATGGCTCCACATCAGACCCCTTTGACATCCGAAGTGGCGTGAAGCAGGGCTGTGTTCTTGCACCAACCTTGTTTGGGATTTTCTTCGCTGTCAGGCTGAAGCAGGCCTTTGGAACTGCAACAGAAGGCATCTATCTCCGGACCAGATCTGACGGAAAGTTCTTCAACCTCTCCAGACTGAGAGCAAAGTGCAGCTGAAATGTCTGCGTGACTTCCTCTTTGCCGACGATGCAGCTGTCACTGCCCACTCTGCCAAAGATCTCCAGCAGCTCATGGATCGTTTTAGCAAGGCCTGCCAAGATTTTGGACTGACGATCAGCTTAAAGAAAACACAGGTCATGGTTCAGGATGTGGACTCACCTCCCAGCATTACAATCTCTGCGCATGAACTGGAGGTTGTCCATGACTTTGTGTACCTTGGCTCAACGATCTCCAACACTCTTTCTCTCGATACCGAGCTAAACAAACGCGTTGTTAAAGCAGCTACCACGTTTTCCAGACTCACAAAGAGAGTCTGGTCCAACAAGAAGCTGACGGAACATACCAAGATCCAGGTCTACAGAGCTTGCGTCCTGAGTACACTTCTGTACTGCAGCGAGTCATGGACTCTCCGCTCACAACAGGAGAGGAAACTGAACGCTTTCCACATGCGCTGCCTCCGACGCATTCTCGGCATCACCTGGCAGGACAAAGTTCCTAACAACACAGTCCTGGAACGTGCTGGAATCCCTAGCATGTATGCACTGCTGAAACAGAGACGCCTGCTTTGGCTCGGTCATGTCGTGAGAATGGATGATGGCTGGATCCCAAAGGATCTCCTCTATGGAGAACTCGTGCAAGGAAAGCGCCCTACAGGTAGACCACAGCTGCGATACAAGGACATCTGCAAGAGGGATCTGAAGGCCTTAGGAATGGACCTCAACAAGTGGGAAACCCTGGCCTCTGAGCGGCCTGCTTGGAGACAGGCTGTGCAGCATGGCCTTTTCCAGTTTGAAGAGACACTTGGCCAACAGTCTGAGGCAAAGAGGCAAAGAAGGAAGGCCCATAGCCAGGGAGACAGACCAGGGACAGACTGCACTTGCTCCTGGTGTGGAAGGGATTGTCACTCCCGGATTGGCCTTTACAGCCACACTAGACGCTGTGCCAGAACCACCTTTCAGAGCGCGATACCATAGTCTTTCGAGACTGAAGGTTGCCAATATATACAGTAGGAAGGGGGAACAAGAAGGAAAGAGATGGACTCAGCTGTTTCAAATGACTGCTTCTCCCTCCCACACGTGTGCGTGCACACACAGTTCATTGCCTCCTTCGCATCCTGCTCTGTCTTGGGTGCCGCTCCAGCCTCTGTGGGTGCTAGTGCTGAGCGGGGAGGGGGGGGCTGCTGATGGCTGTGGTGGCAGATGCTCCTGCCCTGTGCAGCCCAGCACATCAAGCTCCTGCAGCTGGGCAACAGCCTGAAGGAGCACATGAAGCTCCCCCCCCCTTGCAGGCAGCTGCCAATGCTCAGCAGCAGCCCCAGCCTGCACAATGCCTCCTCTCCAAAGATCACTTTCTTTCTGGTCGGTCCCTCCCTCCCTCCCACATTATTGATTGGCTGGCTGCCTGGCAGGCTCACTTACCTTCCCCCAGCCTGGATGCTTGGCTGCCCAGAGATAAGGTGGGGCAATGATTCAGGCTGCCTTTCTGGAAAGAAATTTTTCGCCTTATAGGTGAGTATCTATGGTAAATTTGTAATAATTAGAGAAGATTTATTAGATATTTATTATCTATAGAGATTTGCAGGTTGCTGCTTTTGTTGCTGGCTGTGGCTGTGGGTGGTCCCTGACGAAGTGTCTCCCAAGTGCACACTCCCTGTGTACTATTGGAGAGGGCAGCGATTGGACCATCCACAGCTGCAGCCACTTGGTGGGTCACGATCCGATTTCTGGTGGGTCCGTCAGATCCTCCAGTGATAACACGGGTGAGGGAAAGATCAGATAACTAATTATCTCACACCCTGAGGCTATTAAAAAACCAGATTTCTGCCAACTGCTCTGTAAAGAGCTGAGTGCCTGCAGTTTGCAAGCTTGTGTATGAGTGTCTTTTTCCTGGTATGTTTTTTCCAAATCCATCAAGGTCAGGTAGTGGGAGGGCAGGCAAAAGCTGGATCACATAACTAAGCTCCTCAAAGCTTGATATTATTCAATAGGGCTGCCGCATTACAAGAAATGGATCGTGTTTTTTTGCAAATAGATGAATGAATAAAATATTCAGTTGTGCACCACTTAACAACAGGGATGTGGACCAGCATCTCTGTCGTCAAGCGAGGCTTGATGTAATTCAAAGCCTCCAGAGGTTAGGGGATGCTCACTTCCCTCATCTTTGGAGCCTTTTCTGAGCCTCCCAGAGGCAGCACCCATCCATGCACTGCCTCTGCAAGGTTCAGAATGCCAGAAAACCGGAAATCACATCTCTCATGCAATTGGAGCATTCAGAGGCAGCACACAGACCTCACCTTGTCTACAGAGGCTTAGGGGGTTGCCTAGGTCCAACCATGTGACCAGTGGCGGCCATCGCATATATGATTTGTCACTGGCAGGAAGGGCATTAAGGGCAAACACCTGTACTTGTAAGTAAATAAATGAATTCTAGATTACATTTTTTTAAAGTCTTGTAAAACTAGGTAGGTTCCAATAGAGTGTCATTTTAAAAAGTGGGTCCTGGTGCTAAAACTTTTGAGAACTGTTGGACTAGACCAGTGGTTCTCAAGCGTTTAGCATCAGGACCCACTTTTTAGAATGAGAATCTGTCAGGACCCACCAGAAGTGATGTCATGACCGGAAGTGACATTATCAAGCAGGAAAATTTTAACAATTCTAGGCTGGAATCCTACCCACACCCAGGAGTGACTATCATTGTTAAAAGCATATACATAATAACCTGTTAAAAGTACAGCTCTGTAACATTTCTCTAACTGCAGTCACATACCAGTCTAATATATTAAAAATATTGAAATGAATGGGGACCCACCTGAAATTGGCTTACGACCCACCTAGTGGGTCCCGACCCACAGTTTGAGAAACCCTGAACTAGACTATAATGATTAGTGACAGTAATTAGCATGTATGCCCAAGTGTTTTGTATCTTGAAAGTTGCATGGTCTGAAGTTGGGAAGCCTCAGTATTTAAACAAGCATTTTGAATTTCACTTTGTTGCCTTTGCAGTTATATTGCTGTCCTTTCTAAAGTTTGTTTTATTTATTGTGATATTGTTTATTTTGTTCAAATGGTTTCTATTTTGATGGTTGTGTATTTTGTTGGATTCTTATTTGACCAAAAATAGTTTAAGTAGCTCTTCAGAGAAGTTTTTTGTAGCTAGTAGATCTCAACAGCCATATAGGACAGTGCTTCTCAGGCTACAATCTTATACACACATAGAAGACCTGTCCATAGGGTCAGGCTGTCAGTGTGTGACACAAGCTTTCCTTGGGGGGGGGGGCAGGAATCAGTTCCTTCCCCTTTCCTTGGTGCAAAAGATGGGTACAGCAGCCAAGACTTGTTAGAAACTGAGTAAATTGGAGGAGCTGCAGTTTGTCTCGTTTATAACCTACCCTTTTCCCAAGGACTTCACAGTAGCATGTGTTACACTAACCTTCCTTGATCCTCACAACAACTGGCTTGTTGTGGCTGGCTCTTGTTACCCACTGAGGGCACAATCCTAACCCCTTATGCTAGTGCTTTCCAGCACTGACATAAGGGCAATGCAGCTCTGAGGTAAGGGAACAAACATTCCCTTACTTTGAGGATGCCTCTGTGAGTGTCATCCAACCGCAGGATACAGCATATGTCCCATTGGCACCACTATGCCAGTGCTGGAAAGCACTAACATAAGGGATTAGGATTGCACCCCGAGTTTGATAACATGCAATGATTCAAACCTAGGGCTCCCTTGACTAAGTTCACCACATCACCCTCTTTTATTCTCACAAGTTTCTGTCTCCCCATAGCTCCTCCCTAGATAATTTAAGAGGATATGCTAGGTCTGTGTAAGCCCATTTTCAGTCTAATCATTTATTCCCTATTGGCAAGAGTAAATAGCACTTTCTTGCATTTGAGGGCGATGGCTAGGACAAAGAAAGCTCACTACCGCAAAGTTGGAGAATGTCTGATCTAGAACAGCAATTTCCAAATGATGATCTGGGGAATCCTGGGAACTCTTGGGAACTCTGGAATTTTTCAGGCAAATCAAGTTATAGTAGAGAAGTTTCTCTGAGATACAAGATTTCCAGTGACTCCTCATCCTCCGTGCAATCTGGAGTCACAAGGATGTTTTGGGTGTATTCTTGAGCATACAATCAGTTGGTGCCAGGTGCTCTGCAAGAACAGACTGTCTGAATTACCATAGAATATATCTCAGAATCTTCTGCATAGAATTCCAGGGCAGATGCTCAGGGTTTTCTAGGTAGACATGTCAATATGGAAAGGAGTCCCTGCCCTGATTGTATGAAGTTTGAAAATTGGTTATCCAGAAGATAGAGGAAGGAAAGGTGCTTCTAGAAGTCACAACAACAAAAGCCAATATTTGTAATTTGTTTATTTTAATATACAAAAAAGAGATAAATTTGAAATAGCTCTTTCTAGTTTTTTCCTCTTATTCGTTGGAGTGGAGCTGCTTCACAGAGGGCAAAAATAGTACATTCAAACTGGTTTATTCAGGCTCCCTGTGCTTAGCTGAAGCAGCAATACCCAAACTTGGCAGATCTAATTTCAGACATGAGACTCATTTCTAAAATACCACAGTAAAAAGGAACAAAGATCCATTGCAAATTTATGAATTATGATACAATGTTTCAAAACATTTTTATTTCATAACTGCAGTATAGCGGATGTCTTTGTTAGACCATCTTACATGTGTATGTATGTATGTGTGTGTACATACATACATATACACACATACATATATATATATATAATATATAATAGATAAAAATCAGCACACTTTTCAATCCGAAGGGGTTACAGCAATGAGCTCAACTCTGTATACTTTTTTTTTTAAAGTGGATACTTTAGTATAAGTTTTGTTAACTCAGTAGTACAAGCTATCTCTGGTCTACAATTTATTTTTAGCTACAAGAGTGAAATATAACCTACAACATTTACATTTCACATATCTTGGTATACGAACAGTACATTGGAATTTGAGCCAAGGACCAATAATTTGTTAAATTATTTCACCATCTGGTAGAGCTTTCTGCATTTAGCAATTTTGTAAACTAGTTAATTCTCATCACTGGAGTTAGCTGAGCATTCAAAATGAACATCTCACAGAAACAGTTACTGCAAACTCCTGTTTATACCTTTTATGTACAAGTTAAGTAACACAGCTTAATAAATTGTACCTATTCATTCTAAAACTGATAGACACATCTCACTAGGCTAGACTAGTTTTAGGACTATTTCAGTTCCTTGAATAAAATGCACTATTTAGAAGTAGCTGATACACTGGACAATAACAAAAATGACAAAATGAGTTTCTTTTGCATTTTTTCCTGAATTTTGTTTTATGCTGTGTTGTTTAACTGTAAGTTATCTATTGGTATTAACAATGCAGAAAGCTCTTTCCACAAGAACTGACAAACTGTACTTAAGTCAACTTTACAGTAGAAATCACCAAACTTAAGGACAAAATGTGACAAATATTCACAGGTGAAAGATTGTAGGCCTTCAGTTCCCATTGTGGTGGTGGTGGGGTCATCCAAATAAATTCAAGAGTGGATAGACTGTCAGGATGAATGCCATGACATTGTGAAAATGTAGGGCAGAGAACTGGAGACCAAGTTTTGAAATCTGCAGTAGCCACCTTTACAGGTATTGAGCATCATTAAATAATTTAATGACTCACAGGATGCTTTATAGAAGGGAGAAAAAAGTGTTTTAAGCCCCCACCCCAAAACCACAAAAAGGTTAAACAATATTTGATAAACACGGATGCTTTCAGAAGACTTTGGGGGGGGGTAGAAGAACTGATCTCCATCCCACCATTCAAGTTTTGTTAGGACAGTGACACATTGGTAAAGCTACAGACTTAATTTTGATGTACTGTATTGTATCTGTGATCTGGAATAAAAGTTAAATGTCTGAATAGATGCTTTAAGGTCTAGTCATTGCTTCCCCCTTCTGAAAAACCCAAACCAAGATTAGTGAAAATAATGCTATAGATTTTCATTCCACATAAAGTGGTAGTGTTCTAATTTGCTGTACATGGGGTAGAGGGGAAGATCAATCTATATTCAAGGGCTGAATGAATATAGCCCTGTGCTCTGTCCAAGTTGTATCCCCTTGGAAATTACCCCGTTTATAGGGTTATGAGAACCCTTTATGCCATGTTAGATGTTCAGAGTAACTTTGACCAGATCACCAGGAAATCTCTCCCAACAAAACACTGAAAAGAAGTAGAACTCTAAAGACCAGGGCAAGGAAGCACTTTTTAGTAACACCCTTTTCTGTACATACATCCAACACAATGCTATTTGAGAGCTTGACACAAAAGCCCTTTTGGTTTAATCTTGGGGGGGGGGGGAGGGAAACACAAGCTTTTTTTCTTATTAATTCAGTCCTAAGAGACCAATTTCCATTTCTTCATCTATATATTATATATAAACACACCATGTGTAGCATGGTTTCTTTTCTATGTACTGTATGTTACACTCTTGCAGTATGAAGAAGACTCCAGAGAACAAAACTGTTTTAGCATGAGGTTTGAGGTAATTGGTTCTTGAAATACCTGGATCACAGACTGCATCCAGAAATAACTATTGGGTAATGAAAAGCACCCTCCCCAATGGGAAAAAAAAACAAAAAACTTACAGCAGTTGCTTTGCATAAAACAAATGAAGGCACAAAAAATAGCATTAGAATTCAGAACTGATGAACCTCAAAGAACCTCCTTTCTATGTATCCTAAGAGAAAAGATTCCATCAATCATTACTTAATGAGTGAACTCTTACAAAATCAGATTTATCTTCTTTTAAGTTAAATGTTCTGTGCAGCACACAGCAAAAAGAGGATATTGGCCAGGTAGGTTTAGAAAATGCACTGGGAATAAGAGGTATGATAGGGCAATGGACTCTGAAGTAAGTTTGGCTGTTAAGCAATAGGCTGTGCTCAGTGCTGAAATCTGACAGCATCTGAAAAGTACAGACATGCCTTCTGAAGGACTGTGACACAATTTGAGTTATAAACCACGGCACTTGGTGATTTTAAGCACTATGCTGAGCTGGAGAAGGGAGTTCTACATCACAAACCTTGCAAGGGGTAAGCTATCGGGTTAAAATGGCACATGAACATTGCCATCTCATTGCTGCCCTCCAAACCAGGTGAAAACCAAGTGGAAAAGGCCCATGTGAGTGGCCACCACATGCAATCCCTTCATTCTGGCCATGCATTGGATTACAGCTACACAGATAAGTTGATTTCTAAGGTAACCTAAGATATTGATGAGGATGAGGATATTTTCATCCTAGAATTCCATGCTTACATAAAAAATTCAGAAATGCAACTCTGAATCGATTTCAGGTATCCCATTTAATTGAGCCTCTTCAGATGAAAACCTCAGGGGTATTATACATCAGGCATGTTGTCTGAACACTGGCCTGCTCGGATATAATATATCCTGATCTAGGAATGGGCTTGCATTCCACCCTCTTCATGAATTCCCTGCCCCTTTCAGTGTTAACCAAGATGTAGCATTTCACCTGCACTGGTTAATGCTTGCTATGATTAACTTTAACCAAGGTTTATAAATCAACTTCAAACCCTGAGCTCAAAATCTGTTTTCAAGCTAACAGTGGTTAGTATTAACCTCTGTATGTACATGACACTATACTATGGCTAACACAGAAAAAGGAGGTGCTCCCAAGCCTATGGAATGCTCCTGACCTCTTACCCATTAGAGAATGTGACCTCCATCTTGGGCCACTGCAGAACCATTTTAGTTCTTTCAACAATCTATTCAACTCTTTCAAAGGTGTGATTTACTGCTATCAGTCTGTCAAAACTACATGCACAGGCCAGGTTTGTGGTATAAAATGTTTACCATGTAAGAATTTGAACTTTGCAATATCCATTTTAAAAAATGAAATGGAAGCATCCTTTACATTGCACACCAGGTTTTAGTTCAAGAAAGCAAAGGGCTAACTTCTGGGATCCAGAGAAATCTGATTTGCAAATATTTGTCTGTGCATTTTCAAGTGAGGGAAAGGACCCGTTGACAATGGAATGAGAAGAACACCTCATTACAGATCATATTGTCAATGGAGTACACAAGGCTGCTAAAACTGGGGCTCTCATTTTAGAAAGGAGAAGTTTGATGTGCTGCTATTGCAGTTTTCAGATTTTTTAATGGGTCAGGACACACAGCGTATCAAAGGGCTTATCCAAATGTGTATTTCCTATATGTCACACATATGAAGAAACATATCTGCGAGTTGTAAAATTTTATGGTTGTGCAAAAACAGTCAAGCTTTTTTTTTTTTGCAGAAGGGATTTATATGCAAGACAATGGGGGATGGACACATGCTGCAATCCCTACAGTGCATTGCAGTTCATGAATTCAGACCAAACTATTGAACACCAACTTTCAACCCTCAGTGTAGTAGACAGTTAATATCATACCTGGCTGTTCATTTTTTCTTTTCCCTGCAGAAACATATCAGACTTTACAAAAATAATTTGTGGTATAAAAAAGTTTTCACACAATCCAGAATTTTCATTAACATGTGACTCTATGTATCTATATTTATTTAAACTTTAAAAAACCCAAAAATGTCATTTCCCCTATTACTTATATAGACAGTTTTAAAAATATATATTCAATATACACCAAAGGACAGATAATACTGAGTAAACCCTTATCCACTTTACAAATGAAATGCTATCAGGATGGGGCTGAAATGGAAAAAGCCTAATTCTACAGCCTCTCTATATAAACCATTTTTTTTTCTTTTTTCCAATCTCCATTTTCCAGAAATGGTATGCATTTATTATGCTTAGTATGCAATGGTATGCTTGGTGCATGTGTGGCACTGATGCCCTCATTGTGCACCACATGAGCAGAGGCTGCTTCATCTCTTCAACATTATGGAAATGCACTTATGGAATATTTCCTGACACTGAAAAGAATGGAGTAGCCCTCACTTGCATAAAGCTACATTTACGCATCAACACTTCACAGTTCTTGAGAGAGGCCAGAGACTGAAGCCATTCCCATTCACTGCTTACAGACAAAACACATTTTCATGAAGTTTGTGCTTGGCCGGAACAAGGTTGAGAGACAATGAAGTTATTCCCACAGATTAATGCAGTACATTGTGTTTTGTGTTTACTACCTGTATATACTTTGATCAAATTTGGGTTACAACTGGATGCAGCAATTAAGAAGATGGTGAAATCCACATTTAGGAAAGAGGTGGTTTTGATCATAGAGCAGTATTTACAATTGCCAGTTTTTCCTTTTACTAAACGTTTCCAGCAGCCTGAGCCACTGGTAAAATTTTTCCCCAATATGGAGATAAAGGAATGGGGAAAAAATTTACCTAATTCCATATCAACTTGCTGTTAAAACTTGCACAGGAGTAGGCCAGTAAGAAAAAGTTGGCAACCACAGCTCATTTTCACATTTCATGCATGCCATGTAGGCTTGGATTGGGGGAAACACACACAGATTTTCGCTCATGCCAGAGTGCTTTTCCACCTCCTTCCTGCTGCTACCCCCAAGACCCCCCCATCCACTCCTGAGGGTCAGACAACTCTCCAGAATGACATGGGATATGGCATGGAAGAAAGTAGCAAGGGATATATAGTGGAAATCAAAGATACTCCATAGACCAGGGTTGGGTAAACTTTCAACTTTAGGGCTCTTGGACCTTTAACAATTGTATAGAAAAGGGAATTTCAGCAGGTGCAGCTTGTTATTTCACAGGTGACAAGCTGCACCTGCTGAAATACCCTCCTCTACATAATTGTTAAATGTCCAGGAGGCCTAAAGCTGAAATTTTGCCCACCCCTGCCAAAGACAAAAGAAACTGCCTTCTATCTGCCCAAGAGACTCTCTGGATCCAAGGCAGTTTTGTTTCAATGCACAAGATTGGATTATATGCTACTACTTCTGTGAATAGCAATGATCACAGAAAGGGGTAATAAGTATCAGAAGCCAAGTTTTATCTTGTTCATGGTAACAGCAGCTAATTTTACCTATTTTTAGACAGCCACCTGTCGATTTTCCTACAGCATTATGAACATTTAGTTTGTAATGACATTCTGGAGGACTGAAAATGTGATATATGTCTGTAAGATAGAGACATTATTACTATTATTACTGAGCTCTCGTTGACCTGCATGCAGTTTCCTCACACAGGATAGTTTGCTTGCTTCACATTCAATTCTAATGTTTGGAAAAGGATGAATTGCTACATAACCTGCTATACCACCTTAAAAAGCATGCTGCCATCTAAACAGAAGTACTGTGCAAAATAAATACATACAGATAAAATTGGGCTGACTGACATTTTATAACCTCAGTATATTTTCTACCACGAAGGCAGTTCAAATTTGCCCTCAATTTAAAACTTAATTTTAAAAAATCACATATTCCAGATGACTTATCGCCTGTATTAACAGCGTTAAAATGGCAAAAAGTCACTTCTGATGTTATTTTGTACTATTAAAAATTGCAATTTTAAAGCTGTTAATGCAAGCGATAAGTCATCTGGAATATGTGATTTTTTAAAAATTCGCCTAAACCACTACTTTTCAATGACTGATTTTCAAAAACCCATCAGAATTAACCCACATTTTCAGCACCAGCAATTCTGTTGTGGTTACTTCCAAATCTTGAGCACTAATTCTGTAATATTAATAACACAAATATTTAAAGTACAATCTAGCACACTTCACATCATGGGAAATTTTGCTACTGGTTTGTAAAGGATACAGATTGCACCCAAAGTACTTTTATGGCACAATCCTACGGTCTCCCTGTGCTGGTGGAGCATGTGCTCTGCTAGTGCAGGCTGTCGCAAAAGGGCCATAAAGCACTTTGCGAGAGCATAGGAGTTAGTGGTGCTGGTGGGAAAGCCTGTGCCATCTGTCAGTGCAGGCCTCCACTTACACTGGAGCACATAAGACCCACACTGTGCAGGGATGGGATGTCCCTTTACCATGAGGATACTTCCAGACTGCAAAATTCCCTCACAGGATACAGCTCAAGCTGTGCTGGCCCTGCTGCACTGGTGTGGGGGAATTTAAATAGGATTGGACTGTTAATCCCTGTGGGATTTCCCTCTGCAAAAGATGAACCTATATCCACCCTCAGGCCTGAATTACACTTTGAGACATCTCTGTGAGCCAGGAATATGTAAGAGGCCGGATAAGATTAGGCACAGTCAATCAATGACAAGCGAGAACTACCACAGAGGTGTTGATTTAATGTTACTGGTAGGCATAGATACCATTAAATTAAACAATATTTGAGAATAATTAACTAATGCATAGCTGCATCTATGGTGAACTACCTTATTGCTCTACAAGAAACCTCTTTAAATTAGGTGAGGGCTAGGAAGACTGAAAGGTATCACCATGGCTCATTCAACAGTGAAGGAAATTTGTTGGAAAAGCTGCATCAATTTAACTTTTAAATGTATATCATTATCAGTTCCTAAACACACCCATCAGGCACAAGATGTTCTGTGCGCAGTCAAATTGTTGATATGCTGGAGAGGCACCGATAGCAGATGTCCTAACAAAGGATAGGTACATGATTACTCCCAATTCATAGATGACTTCCAAGTTTTGCTGAAACAACCAGTGACAATATGATCTGTAATGAGCTGGAAGCAAGCAGTCAAAAATTGTGCGTCCAAGCAGTGCCACACAGTAAGATTAATTCAATGAAATCCAGAGCAGGGGGTGCGCCCACATTTCTCTCTTCACATCAAGGGAAGGGAAGGTTGAGATACTGTCTAGTTGGTTATTAAGCTATATGGCACTTTCAATAAATACTTTTAAAGCTCCTTAAAGAAACCCAGATTGGTGTGTTTGTTTTTAAAGAAAAGCAAAGCAACTGCTGCAACAAATCTGTTTTAGCCACAACACAAATAATGCTGCAAGAAAAGAAAAGATACCTGAATTTGCACAATTACAGTCATGTAAAAAAATAACAAAACAAAAAAAAACACAGCACATCTTCCCCCTTGCCCCACTTCCCATGGACAATCTGGATTGTTTAACCTCACATTTAAGATTTATAGTTCAAGGTTGACTTCATCTTATTTCGGTTCATTTCATCCTCTCCAAAGGTTATAACTGTTCGTTTCTACAACCTCAACCACAAAGATCAAAGTTCCTTCTGCTCTGTTGGCTTCATTTAAGCGTGCACAACCCTCCTTCTGATCCACCAAAGTCCCAACACAGCCCATCCATCGTGTGGCTGCCTACCAAGTAAGCAACATACTATAATTTCTTCTTTGGAACCAAAGCCAAAGAGGTTTTTAAAGGCTTGGAAAACCACAGAATATGTAACTGGTGGGCTGCATTTGAATGACGGCTCAAAAGTTGCCTAGGCCTGCCCTAGTCTGGCTTCACATAGTACCCATCTATGACTCTAATCACTGCCTTGTTTTGTGTTTTCTGAATTCATCAAATCATTGAGTTGAATCCTGGGATGTCCCTCTATAGAGCCATTTCTGAATCAAGTCTGTGAATCATTCCGATGCAATTAATCCCAGCTTAAAATGCAGTTAAAGGAGCCAGGGAAATTTGTCTGAAACACACACATGCATTTTTCACTTTAACGTCTAGTGGATTTTGTAACCAATGAAACAGCTCTCATTTGTATGCAAGCTTGGGCTTTAACGTGCTAATTGTTAGGTGTTATGACAGAGCCTGCCAGAGGCATGTGAAAAAGGGACAACATTTGCCAAGTACTAATATTTATTTATTTGAAAGAATAAATAGGATCATATTCCACAATCCTGGATGCATTCAATCGGTTTACCAGTGGAATCTGGAATGGAGTTCCCAGTGGAACTTCCAAGTAACTAAGGGTGCAATCCAAAGGCACCCATGGGTTGACGCAAGTCCCTTGCGCTGGCCCAGGAAGGTCACAAATGTGCTGTAAGGCATGTTTGCGCCTCCTCTGTGCCGGCTTCCTCCTTGTGAGTTGTGTCGGCCCGCTTGGGCTGACGGAAGGTAGGCGGGGGGAGGCGTTTCTGGTCAGGGGGAGGGCGGGCAGTGGGTGGCCCCAGGGGCAGACAGGTGGGAAGCAGGAGGCGGCGCTGGGATCTGGCAGTTATGCCGGATCCCAACCCCCATTCCCCAGGAGAACATTGGCTCCAAGCTGCTCCGGTCTCCTCAAACTTGTGCCACCTCAAGAGGTGGTGCAAGTTCGAGGAGACCCATAGGTACCAGAGGCTATGTTTCCCCTTATGGCCACAGTCCTGTGCTGGATAAAGCGGAAGCCTCTTGGCTTGACTGTTCCAGTGCAGGATAGGATTGCACCCTAATACTTCAGGACCAGAATGAGAGACACACACATTAGCATGGGAATCGTCAAGGATTTGTGTGTTCAAAGTAAGTGTCTAAAGAAGAAGCACAAGTAGCTAGTGTAAGCGAGGGGACATGCTCCCCTCCCCAGACTTCTGGATCTCATCTGAAGTGGGGGAAATGCACGTTCTTCCAGTGCAAGGAGGGAATACTAATGTTCCAAGGGAAATGCATCTTTCCCCTTTAGGCGGGACCTGAAGTAGGGGAGAGGAAAACTAGTCCTTGCGTTTCCTCTGACTGTCAAAAGTGACTCCTTACTAGCTTGAAAAGGAAAAAAAAAATAGGGATTTTTTTTAAGGGGGTAGGGGTTTTATCTGTTTTAACATGCTTACCCTGCAGTATTTGTTTCCTTTCAAATCCAAAGCTTTGATTCTTTGTTTTCAACACTCACGGTCAGGTTCTAGGCTGCAAACAACACTCCCATCTATTGGAGAGCTGGCCAGCTACAGCTACTGGAACTGCTTTGGCTTCAAGGGATTGAAGATGGCAGCCCTTCTACGCTTACTGGCTTAGTAATTTTTTTTTTAATGCCATTATCTAGGTCCTGTTCTGTCAGTCTAATGGCTGGTTGTGAGCCTGAACAAAGCAACCATCCGTAGATTGATGTGGTATTCATGGGAGGAGTCAAAGTATTTCATGAAAAATGATGCACTGATATTTTACTAAAACAGCTTGTGCCCCCACCAGTAAAAGTAAGAGAATGGAAACAGCCTTCACAAATAACAGTGAATAATGCCCAGGAACCTTATATAGGCAGTTATTCTAAAACCATTTACACTTATTTACAATGGTGCTTCATAAAACAAAACCCCAAAAAAGGAAAAAAAAAATGATAGCACTTCCTAAAAGATTTTGGAACTTTTTTTCTTTTTTTCTTTTTTTTAAAATTCCCTTGTCATAAAAGCCAACTTACATTAAAATATACATACTACAAGACAACACAACTAACAAAATATATAATAAAACTCATACAAGTAGAAAATTCTGAGGTATTTCTGGTTTGAGGTGGTCTGTGGTCGTGAAGTTTTCAAAACTTTTTTTTTTAAGTTTAAACCTCGGAAGCCACGAAATGTGTATGTGTGTTCTAATTTTTCTTTAAAAAAATCATTGCATGTTCTGCAAGTTAAAAAAATATTTAAATGTTGAATCAGCAGCATTAGGAACATTCACTGACTAGAGCGAGTTTATGGCATAATAGAATTAACGGTATTTTAGAATATGCACCACGGTTAAGATGAAAGAGTTGGGTGGCAGAGTGCAGAGAAAGAAGCCTTGACACAACCAACTGGAAGTTGCCATCCTATGCACAACCATCTGGGAGTGAGCACCATTACAATCAGGAGAATTTACTTCCAAGTAAATCTACACAAACATGCATTGAACCTGGGCTATGAAAATATGACTAGTCAGCTAAATTACACGCCACCTGCACTACAAATGCTAACAATTTGGAAATTTGTTTTGAACTGGCTTAAGTACCATGGCTTCCACCAAAAAACTCTGGGACATGAAGTTTTATGGAGGCATTGATATTTTTTAAATTTTCAATGCCCAAGCCCCTCCACCGATTCTGACATTCTATAGTAGGAAGTGGTAACAAATTTGAAACGGGTTCAGATTTCTCATGCAGATGTGCTCTAAGCTCCCATGGAAGTCTCTGTGTGTGTCAAGATCCAAGGGTAAAATCCAGAACTTTTAAAATAAATTAAAATTCACTAGTGATGAATCTTGAGCACATTTACTTGAAAGTAAGTCCTGTTGATTTCCATGTGATTTATTTACAAGAATGTGTGCTTCGGATTGAAGGCCTGAATTGCCTTCCCAATGACATGCTGACATTCTTCAGTTATTCTTAGAGTAAAAAGTGGTTCTTTGAATAAAAGGCTTCCAGCTTGCACTGATTATTAGCCAGTTTATAGATTGATTGTTGTCTTTCATTATGGTTGTAAATTTCTGAGAAAAACTGTGCTTTTAAAATTACTGTATATCAAACTCTTTATGGGAAATTTGGGCTTTGCAGTAATTCAGCGCCACGATTTCATTCTCTGAACTAACAGTCCTCTGAAGGAGTTGGATGAGTCAGTTTCCAGCTCCTGCATATACAATGTAGTCCAGGCCTGCACAACCTGGAATCTACCAAGCTGAAAACAACCCACCAGCCAATTACTTTGGCCTGCCAGGTGCTTGACCCCTCACCCCCACCCCAGTTCCATTGTTCCAGTTTCAAGCAAGCAGCCCCTCCACAGTGGGCTGCACTCTGTTTAGATGGCTATTCAGGCCTGGCTCCAATCTTTCTCTCAATGCATTTTGAAAAAAGGAACTTGAGTAAAAATGTGCATCATAAATATATGAACTTTTCTTTTAACATTACCAAAGTCTGAGAAATTAAAGAACTCAGTTCTCCCAGTGGTTCTGCAAGATCAGTGGCATAGCAGGAGGGGTGCAAAGCACTTAGTTTTGCAGGAAGCCTCACTGTAGCTTGCAAGTGACCTTTCTCCCTCCCCTTTGGAGCCATTCCAGGCTCAGAATGGCTCCGAAGGGGAGGGGCCACTTGCACGCTGCGGTCAGGCTCCCTGCAAAACTTAGTGCTTTGCACCCTCTCTAGCTAAGCCACTGAGCATGACCAAACTTTCTCTGCACTCTGCAGCAGTTTAATATTCTGCCTTGAAACTTGTCCTCCCTCTCATTAACTATTTACCTGAGAAGTAGCTCCATAACAGATGTTTCTCCAAATGCTGCAAAAGTCCAACGTTTCTTTCTCCCCCTCCCCATACTAAACTTTCCCTTTCAGTTCTACCATCAAAGCGTTAACATTCTCTTCTCACTCGCCCCCCACCCCAGTTTACAGCAACACCCGTTAGACCCGTAAAAGACACATCTGCTTTTTTTTTCTTTTTCTTTTTCTTTTTTTAAGCTCACTGTCTAAAATAGAAAAGAAGAAAAGGAAAAAGTTGGGAAAAAGTCCTTTTTTTGAGGTGTGATTTTATGTAACAGTCTTAAGTATGCAGCATGTCTTGCAGATGGATAGCTGTTTTTTCTTGATGTCACAGATGCTCTGTGTCAAAAGACAGACCAGTAAAAGAGAAAACCCCGAAAACAGGATCAAAAAGGAAACCAAGCGAGTCCATTGAGGTTTTGAGGTACCTGCACCGTGTCTGCATTCATTAGTCGGCACCCGAATGCTTGCTGAGATGTCCTCTTTATCTTTTTTTCTTTCTTTTCTTTTTTTTTAATACAGTAGAGCAATGTGCTGGTAAAATTGATCCAATCAAAAAATAACAACAACAATAACAATAATAATAACAATAAAAAAGTCAAGATTAAAATAGCAGCTGCATTCATGTCTGTGTGTGTCTCTGCAATGTGTCTGTGTGTTTGATTCGTTGTTTTTTTTTCTTTTAAATCCACTGAGTCTGGGGGGAAGAAAAAAAAAAAACCAAAAGTGAACCAGGATTTAGATACTTGATTCTTTGGGCAGCAAGTCCATGTTGGTGACAGAGGTCACGATGGAAACGAGGCAGTCCGAGGTAGTCCCGTTTACCGATTTGCGTATCTGAGAAATACGTTCCTCCACACAGCCTGCGGAGAGGCGTGCCTCTGCATCGTGGTCCCAGCATTCTTCAATTGTGACACAAAGCTGCGCCAATCCCTGGATACAGAGAGGAGGAAACAGAAGTCCTTAGCCAGTGGGAGTCCCATGATGTGACCAGGTTTGATATTAACTTGGGACCCACAGCTCTCTTCCCTCACTCCTGTTCCCATAGCCATTAAGGCATTTATTTATTAAAACCATTTGTTAATGGCCTCTTCAGTGCTCCAGTATATCAGTGAAAGGAGAACCACATCATATTCATATCATAATTTAATTAATTAATTAGATTTGTAATCTGCCTTTCTCCCGAAGGGCACCCAAGGTGGCTAATGCTGACTCTGCCCTGTATCTTAGAAGGGGAAAACTTTTTTTTTTTTTCCAGAAAACTGAGCTTACAGGCCAGGTTCCAAAGAGCTGTTCTAGAGGTGGGTAAGTTTGTACATGCCAGCATGCCTTTAACTTTTTTTGTGGTCTGAGCTGGAGAACTTCAGAAACAGGGGAGGGAACCAGGAAACAGGTTGTGTCTTGTGTGCTCCCTGAAGCATTTGGTGGGCCACTGTGAGATACAAGAAGCTGGACTAGTTGGGCCCTTGGCCTGATCCAGTAGGGCTCTTCTTATGTTCTTATGGAACCTCCCCTTTCCACCCCATGCCAAGTCATGTCACAAACTGCTTCTAAAAGTCCCTTCAGAATCAAAGGTGCTTCCTGTTTGGCATGGGAATGCTGACATAGGAGGAAATTCAGTTCCAGGCCCCCGTAAGTGCAAGAAACTAATTGTGCAGTTCCTCAGATTCCAGCCATGCTTTGTATTAAGAACGTATCAGGTGCAAATGTATTAGACATATTGAACAACTGATTTTTCTTCTCCTTCGAAAGCCAGAGAAACCAGAAAGTCAGCAGCTGCCTCTTTCCCCCCTCCTTTCACAGCATTTCTACTGGCTGTTCACAACTTTCACAAATTAAGGCATTACATGGAAGAGAAATTAATTTAATCCACAGTTCTTATGCCTGAAGGCAGTTGCTTTCTGCAAAATTGCTGAATCATTTCTGTTTTGCTGACTGACTTGAAGGGGCACCCAGTTCTTCTCGTTGTGGGAGAAGGGATTTGATAGTTATGAACAAGAAAAGACTTACGGGATGTTTTAGCCAGTGATCCTTGAATGCAGGACGCATCTTCTTATGAACCACCACTTCCTGGAGGTCCTCAAGAGATGGATGCTGGCCTATCTCTTCTTCAAAAGGCAGCATGTACTCATCCACTGGCCCTGAATTAGCACAGAGAGAAGAGCATTACTACAGACTGGGACTGCAATCCTATCCACTCTTACCTGGGAGTAAGCCCCATTTACTTAATGGGACTAACGTCTGAGTAGATATGCATAGGATTGGGCTGTAAGTCTCTCTGGAACAGGCAGATCAATCTGGTTTTGTCTGAGCGTGCAGATTTTGGTGTTTTCCAAAAGTCAGAGGTGCAGAAAGCAGTGTTGTGTGTTTTTATTCAACATTTACATTACAATTATAAATTATAATTACTTAAAAAGTGTATTAGGTACATGATATAAGTGGTATAGCGTTAGCAGATGCAGTACAGCCATTACCTGTGAAGCCTCCCATGAAATAATGAAAACAAAAGGGTTTTTTTGCAGGTCTCTTTCTCTCTCTTCACAAAAATGAAGATTGCATAAAGTGGTGTTACGTGTTTTTATTTTATCACCATTTTCTCTTACTTCTACCTATCTCCCTTCCCAGCCTCAATCCACTTGGCCTCGGGTGCAGGTCTGAATAGACCCATCGAGGCAGTGGAGGCTTCATCGGGCAAAGGAATAAATGTTCTCTTACCTCTGTGTTTAACCCTCCCCACTACCACAGTATGGTGTCAGGGCTGCATCAGTGGGGCAGGGGATTTAGATTAGGAGTGAGCTGTCAGTCAATTATTCATACTAGTTTCAAGTGATTAATTACTGAATTTGCCCATGAGCTAACCAACCTAAATTGGTTTGTTGTATGTTCAAGTATGCGTATTTGCATTGGTCACCATCCATAACAAAAGAGAAGTAAAAATTTCAGGGATAAAACTGTTTACATGGCAGAGGGGAAGACACTGCAAAACATACTATTTGGACAACTCAAAATTAAAATGAGAAGTAGAAACAGGTTAATGAAAAAAATGTCTCTAAAAACAAGAACAATTCCTGATCCTCTCAGGCGGTCCCGACTCTTAAGCAGCAAACAGGGTAAAATTTGTGAACTGTTTCATCAGCTCAGTGTCTCTGGCTCCCAACAAGACTACAGTCAAGCCTTCTGCTGTCTGAGAGGTCCATACCCCTGGGCAAACAGCAGTCTCTCAACTGCTATCCAAATATCTGGGATTTCTCCCCATTAACTAATATTGCTGTGTGTTATACTGTGATACTGTGTACTGTGATATATTTGACAATACACGTCTAAGTTCCGGGTATAATCGGGAAGCTCCAGCACAATGGCAACCTCATACTCACCATCAGCTGCTCTGCACCTAGAGACCATCTCCCACAACACCAGCCCCATGGCATACATGTCTATCCTTAGGAAGGCGTCTCTCTGGAAGTTTATTGCTCCTTCTAATACTTCAGGAGCCATGTATCTTCTGGTCCCCACCTAAATCAGACAGAGGAATCCGTCACTGAAAGGGCAGGGTAGCAAATATAAAACCAATATATTTTGTTAGTGTGATGGTTTTTCCTTTTGAATGACAGGCTGAGTTATTGTTGCAGACAAAATTAATCCAAGCCAGGTCCAGAGTAGCAGTTTCCTGCCCCCTCCCCTTTAATTTCAGTTCAAATGCTTTACTGTTGTAAGGCCAGAGGGAACATTCATTGCAGGGAATCCATGAGGGAAACCCACCAGGCAAACCCACCAGGCGGTTTGGAGAGAACTGGAAGGTAGGGTAGCCCTTCCCCAGAATTGCAAACTAGACTCCAATGGGAGAGGGGTTTGGGGTCCGTGCAGGGAGGGATACAGTGTCTAGCTTAAGGTATAAAATGGCAAGGGGGAGGTAAACCAGAGAAGAGACACGCCAGGAATCCAAGAGGAGTGGGAGGGTAGGGGGGATTTTGACCACTTAAAAAAGGGCTGGGTGGAGCCTTCTTGCTGCTGGAGGCCAGACTAAGGACATGGGTGAAGCGAGGACATTTTCCTCCAACCAGTTCAGGGAGAACTTTCACTGTGTAGAAAAGACTTCCAGACACACAGCTTCACATTAGGATACAATGTTGCAAAATCATCTAGCAGCAGATTGGCTTGAAAATGTAGGCAACAGAAAAAAGTGAGTCTTTGCTCCAGTAAGCAGGATGAAACCATTTAATTTACAACAAAAGTGTGGGTATCTGCATGCGTTTGCACAGGGGCCATAGCTAGTTCAGTCCCTAGCGCTGCTAGTCAGGGTTGTGAAAGACCCTGCTTGAAACCCTGGAGAGCTGCTTGCCAGCCATTGTAGTCAATCCTGATCTGCGTGGGCCAGTGGTCTGACTCAGCAGACAGCAGTCGCCTACGTGCTGAGTGAAGAACAAAGTCCTGTGTTCCCCACTTAGTGCCTTTCTGGAGCATGAGCTGATCTGAGAAATGAAAACTAAGTTCGTAATATGCTTTGCACAACCACAGTTCGGGTGGTGAAAGGGTGTTTTTCGGTGCATCCTACATGGGTCTGGCAGGACTACAAAATGTATGACCCACAAAGTTGATACACAGCGTCTTGTGACCTGCCTGGTGCCCAACATCTCTCCTTTGCTTTTGCAGTTTCATGGGGCAGCTCTAGATACTGCTCAAAGACTGACCGAGACACCAACTCTTTTGCTAGGCTGCTGGAATTACCTGTCCATGGGTATCTCCTGGGGGTTTTCCAGGCTCAAACCGCACAGCCAACCCAAAGTCAGCTAGCACAGCTGTCAAGTCATTCTTCAGTAATACATTTTTGCTCTTGAAGTCCCTGTGACCAGAGCAGAGAAGAAAAAGTAGAGGAGGGTTTCACATAGCACAGATTCTGCCACTTTGAAACAACCATGACAAAGACATGATCGATACCATGGACACTGGTGCAATCCATAGTTTCAATGCAATTTTAATCCCCCCCCCCCACCAGCAATCAACATGGTCCTAGAAAGCATAATGTGGTTGTGGAAGAGAAGCTGTTGATCTGGTTGTCTTTAGAGAGGTTTACACTGGGTGCATTTTCATCCTTGCCTCACCCCATGTGCAAGCTGCCTTGTCTATTAAATCACTCCCGGTCTTTCCAACATTTGCAGTTGAAGAGGGGAGGAGGGATGTGGGTGAATATAATTAAATTACAGACCTTGGGCAGCAGATGGCAAGCCCATGTGTGCTTAGCATTAGAATGCTCCTGCCATCCATTCAGTTCACTGTGGCAACACTGCCGGTTGGATCGCAGGACAACCGCAGGGCCATGCGATATAATTAATGAGGGCAGATGCAATTGTCTCCTGAAATGTCCTGTCAGAATACGTTACAAAGAAAGAGACCGCGGCAAAGAGAGAGAGAGGATGCAAAGGGGTGGGCAAGAGTTCAGTGAATTCCCAGGGTGCAGGACGGCCTGGAGGAGGGCTCCGTCTCCCCCAGCTCAAGTCTCTATTCTTTGGAGAGAAAAGAAGAGTACATGAAAAAAAAAAACGCTTCTTCCTTGCACTGAAGGACCATGAAAAGTGGCCCCGCTATTTGAAATTTTGCAGTTGGGGGGAAAAGAGAAGCAACTCAGCCTCTTCCAAGCACTGAAATTATTGGGTGATATTTTGTCGAGGAGGGGGGAGAAAGAGAGCGCGTACGCGAGAGCAAGAATAATTATTATTCACTTTATTTATAACCTGCTAGTTGGCTCAAAAGAGCCACCAGTTGCACTTACAGGACTTTGAGAAATGTTGCTTATCACAAGCGGTGGAAGACTTTCTTGTGCTGTCACCAACCAGCCCCAGTTGCGGGGCACACAGTTCTTTGTAACCTCCAGCACATGAAGCTGAGGAGACCACCACCACACCCAACCATTTCTCTGACTCCCTCATTTACAACTAGGCAAACTGAAGGTCACCGTGTGAGATCAAGGGCCTTGGTTTAGACAAGGTGCCATCCCCAGTGCATTCACCGATGCAGGAACAGAATCCCAGCGATATCTGATGGCACCTGACATGATTTTCTTTAATCCCAGGATTGTCAGGACAGAGCCATGGATAGGGAAGAGAAAAGTGTTGGCCAGGTAAAGTCCAAGCCCAAAGAGAGAGCCATTTATAGCATTTCTCATTAAGAAGGGCCAAATGAGCAGAGCAAGAACCTGGAACCGTTACTGCCCCAAAAGATTCTCCATACCATGGTCCTAAATAGAGCTGAAAGTTCATGGTTCTAGATGCTGGGACTCCTGACAAATGACCATGTAAGCAACAGTAGGATCATCGCTGGCATCCTTCAGTCTCAGGAAACTATGGTATCGCGCTCTGAAAAGTGGTTCTGGAACTGCCTCTAGTGTGGCTGAAGAGGCCAATTCAGGAGTGACAATCCCTTCCACACTGGGAGCAAGTGCAGTCTGTCCCTGGTCTGTCTCCCAGGCTATGGGCCTTCCTTCTTTGCCTCTTTGCCTCTGTCTGTTGAGCAAGTGCCTCTTCGAACTGGGAGAGGCCAAGCTGCACGAATTTCCCATAGAGATCCTTTGGGATCCGGCCATCGCCCATTCTCACGACATGACCAAGCCAACTCAGGCTTCTCTGTTTCAGCAGTGCATACATGCTGGGGATTCCAGGACTGTGTTGTTTGGAACTTTGTCCTGCCAGGTGATACTGAGGATGCATCGGAGGCAGCGCATGTGGAAAGCGTTCAGTTTCCTCTCCTGTTGTGAGCGAAGAGTCCATGACTCGCTGCAGTACAGAAGTGTACTCAAGGCGCAAGCTCTGTAGACCTGGATCTTGGTATGTTCTGTCAGCTTCTTGTTGGACCAGACTCTCTTTGTGAGTCTGGAAAACGTGGTAGCTGCTTTACCGATGTGTTTGTTTAGCTTGGTATCAAGAGAAAGAATGTTGGAGATCGTTGAGCCAAGGTACACAAAGTCATGGACAACCTCCAGTTCGTGCGCAGAGATTGTAATGCAGGGAGGTGAGTCCACATCCTGAACTATAACCTGTGTTCAGGTTGATTATCAGTCCTAAGTCTTGGCAGGCCTTGCTAAAACAGTTCATAAGCTGCTGGAGATCTTTGGCAGAGTGGGCGGTGACAGCTGCATCATCTGCAAAGAGGAAGTCAAGCAGACATTCAGCTGGACTTTGCACTTTGCTCTCAGTCTGGAGAGGTTGAAGAGCTTTCCATCTGATCTCAAAACACAGAGATGAACAGGCCTTGCTGAGGGAGAGTCAGCATGGCTTCTGTAAGGGTAAGTCTTGCCTCACAAACCTTATAGAATTCTTTGAAAAGGTCAATAGGCATGTGGATGCGGGAGAACCCGTGGACATTATATATCTGGACTTTCAGAAGGCGTTTGGGTCCCTCACCAAAGGCTACTGAAAAAACTCCACAGTCAGGGAATTAGAGGACAGGTCCTCTCGTGGATTGAGAACTGGTTGGAGGCCAGGAAGCAGAGAGTGGGTGTCAATGGGCAATTTTCACAATGGGGAGAGGTGAAAAGCAGTGTGCCCCAAGGATCTGTCCTGGGACCGGTGCTTTTCAACCTCTTCATAAATGACCTGGAGACAGGGTTGAGCAGTGAAGTGGCTAAGTTTGCAGACGACACCAAACTTTTCTGAGTGGTGAAGACCAGAAGTGATTGTGAGGAGCTCCAGAAGGATCTCTCCAGACTGGCAGAATGGGCAGCAAAATGGCAGATGCGCTTCAATGTCAGTAAGTGTAAAGTCATGCACATTGGGGCAAAAAATCAAAACTTTAGATATAGGCTGATGGGTTCTGAGCTGTCTGTGACTGATCAGGAGAGAGATCTTGGGGTGGTGGTGGACAGGTCGATGAAAGTGTTGACCCAATGTGCGGCGGCAGTGAAGAAGGCCAATTCTATGCTTGGGACCATTAGGAAGGGTATTGAGAACAAAACGGCTAGCTTTATAATGCCGTTGTACAAATCTATGGTAAGGCCACACCTGGAGTATTGTGTCCAGTTCTGGTCGCCGCATCTCAAAAAAGACATAGTGGAAATGGAAAAGGTGCAAAAGAGAGTGACTAAGATGATTACGGGGCTGGGGCACCTTCCTTATGGGGAAAGGCTACGGTGTTTGGGCCTCTTCAGCCTAGAAAAGAGACGCCTGAGGGGGGACATGATTGAGACATACAAAATTATGCAGGGGATGGACAGAGTAGATAGGGAGATGCTCTTTACACTCTCACATAATACCAGAACCAGGGGACATCCACTCAAATTGAGTGTTGGGCGGGTTAGGACAGACAAAAGAAAATATTTCTTTACTCAGCGTGTGGTCGGTCTGTGGAACTCCTTGCCACAGGATGTGGTGCTGGCGTCTAACCTAGACGCCTTTAAAAGGGGATTGGACATGTTTCTGGAGGAAAAATCCATTACGGGGTACAAGCCATGATGTGTATGCGCAACCTCCTGATTTTAGAAATGGGTTATGTCAGAATGCCAGATGCAAGGGAGGGCACCAGGATGAGGTCTCTTGTTATCTGGTGTGCTCCCTGGGGCATTTGGTGGGCCGCTGTGAGATACAGGAAGCTGGACTAGATGGGCCTATGGCCTGATCCAGTGGGGTTGTTCTTATGTTCTTATCTGGTCCAGAGATAGATGCCTTCTGTTGTAGTTCCAAAGGCCTGCTTCAGCATGAAAGCTAAGAAAATCCCAAACAAGTTTGGAGCAAGAACACAGCCCTGCTTCACTCCGCTTCGGATGTCAAAGGGGTCTGATGTGGAGCCATCAAAGACTACAGTGCCCTTCATGTCCTCGTGGAAAGACCTGATGATGCTGAGGAGCCTGGGTGGACATCCTATCTTGGGGAGAATCTTGAAGAGGCCATCTCCGCTAACCAGGTCGAAAGCCTTCGTGAGATCTATGAAGGCTATAAAGAGTGGCTGTCGTTCCCTGCATTTCTCCTGCAGCTGTCTAAGGGAGAATACCATATCAGTGGTGGACCTGTTGGCTCACAATCCACACTGCGATTCTGGATAGATGCTCTCTGCAAGTACCTGGAGACTCTTTAGTGCAACTCGGACAAACAGCTTTCCTACAATGCTAAGGAGAGAGATGCCGCAGTAGTTATTGCAGTCACCCCTGTTGCCTTTGTTCTTGTACAGCGTGACGATGTTTGCATCCCTCATGTCCTGTGGTATTCCACCTTCTCTCCAGCAGAGGCAGAGGATTTCATGCAGCTCAGTGGCGATGATCTCTTTGCAGCACTTTAGGACCTCAGCAGGGATGCTGTCTTTCCCAGGTGCCTTGCCAGAAGTTCTTCTAGGGTTGGTTCACTGTCAAGCTCCTCCAACACAGACAGGCACTCGATGTTGTTCAGTGTTTCCTTGGTTACTGCATTTTCTCGGGAATACAGCTCAGAGTAGTGCTGCACCCAGCGTCCCATCTGCTGCGCCCGGTCCTGGCTGGCCTCGCCTGCGGCAGATTTCAGATGGGCAATTCTCTTCTGTGTTGAACCTAGGGCCTGCTTGATACCATCATACATCCCCTTGATGTTGCCTGTGTTAGTTGCTATCTGTAGGATATGGCCAGGGTAGGATATGTACGATATGGCCAGTAGGATATGGCCAGGTGTATACTGCATTGCTAATTTAGGAACCCAACACCTTCCCTGACTAGCTGTAGCAGACAGTTGTACTTGAGGGACGGTAGTGTCACTACAATAAGTCAAAAGCAATTAATAAAGTTAACTGCATGGTACAGTAAGATATTCTGTTGGGACTTGCTGGAATCAGATTTTTTGTATGGTCCTTCTTTACTGTGGGTAGCCCCAACTAGCTCCAAATAATAATAATAATAATAATAATAATAATAATAATAATAATAATAATAATAATAATAATAATAATAAAAACTTTATTTGTATCCCGCCCTTCTCCCTAAAAGGGACCCATAATTTGGTGCCATAATGAATGAATATTTTAAGAGCTTTCTTACTTATATTCAAAAAGAAGAGAGAAAATCCCCACTACAGTGCAGATACTCCCTGATTTGCATATGCCTCAAAGGACATCATTTCAAGTTTACATAGGCTGGACTATGCGAGAGAAGCCACCGATGCGCCTCAATCACTTTGCTGTGTAAACTGGGATTATCTCAGGCTGCCCTGCATCCCCTCTTTTGCTTAAAGAGCCCATGTGGAGGAAGGGGCAAGATTGCTACCCTCCAAATGCAGTTATCTCACCACCACCACCACCCCGTCCTCTGCACAAGAAAGAGCAAATGCAAGGCAAGTCTGATCCCAGCTTATAGAGAAGCAAGTGTGGGTAGCTCCTCTTGAAAAGCTCAGTTCTGACTTACTGAAAGTTCAAAGTATATACGGGTGCCTGGAATGGAATGCTTAAGTGACTGGGAGGTGCTTTTAGAGGAGCAAATGGGGGAGGTACCACAGCTCAGTGGTAGAGCCCATGTTTTGCATGCAGAAGGTTCCTAGTTCAAACCACAGGGTGGCAGATTCCTGCCTGAAACCCTGGAAAGCCAATGCCAGTCAGCAATGGTAATACAAAGCTAGATGGAAGTCTGACTCCGTATAAGGCAGCTTCCTATGCAACTCTGACATACTAATTCTAAAAGACAATGAGGGGTGGGGAGAACAGTTAGCTATGAAAAGGAATCTCTTGCATGCACTGTGTCCTTCTATGTCTGCAATTATGCACCATTGGGGGGCACTGCAGCATAAAAAATCTTGAA
Organism: Tiliqua scincoides; assembly: GCF_035046505.1. Lineage (NCBI taxonomy): Eukaryota > Metazoa > Chordata > Lepidosauria > Squamata > Scincidae > Tiliqua > Tiliqua scincoides. The sequence continues at coordinate 6,230,976 of NC_089825.1, forward strand.
TACAGTCATCCTCAGATGATCTACCTTCAGGGAACCCTTTCTGCCAAAGAATCCCGCTGCATCTCTCACTGAAGTTCTATGTGCTGCAGAGGGTTCTGGGGAAATGTTCTAGAACACACACTTTCAGCATCCACTTCTGCTGACAGCATGCTCTAGACCACACTCAATGCTCGCTTATACAGTGGGCAAGCCTGCAGGGGAAGGCTGGAGGTGGTGTGGCAGTTGTCATTCAGGGTGTTTGTCCACTTCTGCTGATGAACTTGTGATAGATTCGAAGAATTCCCTGCAACACAGTCTGAAACACCTGAACTATGACAATGCCAGTGAGGGATACTGGTGTTAAATGACCTGAAGCCTTTAAAAAAAAACAAAAAACAGTAACTTAGGCAGACTAACTTCAGGCTTTGCAAAGATATACAACAAGTATGTAGAACAAGCACTTTTATTTAACTTGTCTGTTCTGTTTTACTTTCCTGGAGTCTGTCTGTCTGAGGTTGCAATCTATGAAAGCTCACTGCGCTTGCAGAAAGAGGCGATCGCTACTCTGCTCCCAAATTTGTGCAATGTACTAAATCTTAATTTGCATTACTGAGTCTACAGAAGTCAAGACTTCACATGAATCTTTAACATCCTTGAAATGAATGGGGACCCACCTAAAATTGGCTCGTGGCCCACCTAGTGGGTCCCAACCCACAGTTTGAGAAACACTGCCTTATGCTGGGTTCGTTTTCCCACCCTTCTTTTTTATGCAGGTCTCATCTGGTCTACAACCTGCTTTCATTGTGTTTGGATAGTATAGCTATGTGATTTGCATATATGTAAGATGAAATTAAATCATTCTGGGCATTTTGTCTGGGCAGCGTCTCCTACACAGTGAAGGAGGCAGAATCAACCTAAGGTTCTGTGACTTTGTTTCTAGGGCAACTGTCCATAGGAATGAATTGTGTAGGAATGAATTGTCTGTCCCTCTTGCTCCACTGGCGCTGACTATTCATTACTACACATAGTTGCCCTAGAAACAGAGATAAAGAACTTGGAAGAGTCTCCTGGAAGCCGGAAGTGACATCACAAGACCATAGAGGTCAGTGTGCCACGGCAAGAAAAACATTAACAACTGCTGGTCTATGGCTTTTCAACTTAAAAAACACAACCAGCATCATTTTCTATAACCCATTTGATAAATACAAAGCCTTATATTGCACGATGGCTTCCAAACTGAAAAGAACTGTACCTGTGTGCTATAGCAGGTTTGTGTCCTTCTCCTTTGCACCAGGGGACATCTTCATGCAGGTAGGAGAGTCCATGAGCCATTGTTTCTGCAACATGACAAAGTTCATTCCAGCTGATAATGTTCCCCTTCAGGTAGTCTGTCAGAGAACCCTAGAAGATATACAGTATGGTGTGTATCAAATGTCATCAAAAATTCTTGGTTTTATAGCTAGTTACTACTACTAAGTTATAAAGCACATTAAAATGGCTATGGGCACCTCATTCATTTCAACAGGAGAGTTCAACAAATGTTTACCTTCCCTCACCAAAATAAATAGGACTTAAAAGGGTTTAAGTTTGGCTAGGTCATGCCCAGTGTACCTCATAGTTGTCACTGGGTTTCCAGGTTTATAAAAGAACCAAAATAGCCTGAGAAACCAGGATGCCCCTAACTTGCAGTGGTATTAATTAGAATTTTCCCTCCCCAATTACCCAGTGAAAGCTTTCGCTGATTACTTTGCTAATTAAAGCTTGTATGCCTATTTAGAGAGCAATGTTGCATCCAGGCAAACAGCATTGGCTCAGCTCCCATGGAATTGAAATGGCCTGAATGCTGGATGGTGGGGAACAATCAGATCCAAGGTGGGTTGTAGCTACAGAACTAAACTTAAAAGTGGCTCCATGATTCAGGGTTCGATTCAATGTGGTCCCAAGTCTTGAAAGACTGAAATGAACTAAACCTACAAAGTCTCTCAGTGTTTCAGAATACGTATTACAATGAAGCACTCCCAAATTCGTTGCACAGGCCAGGTTGTATAAATTCAGTAAAACTGCCTGAATGGCCATAATTTCTAGCATTCAGATCATTTTTCACAGGTTTTTTAAAAATTGCGTTAGCTCAGAATGGAAAATCAGGAGAAAGAGCACAAAGAACAAAAACTGTGCAGTGCAGGGGATGGATATTTGGCTGATAGCCTCTGCTGGAGACCAACTACTAAGGACACCTTGATACGTTTTTCAAAACTTAGTCTCAGGCTGAGTAACAGAAACTTTCTTTTTTTAACAACACAATAGTAGAAATTCTCGTGTTTTCGTTTTGTGCAGTGGACATATGAAATGCACAAAGATCTGGGCTGGTAGTTAATAGTGGCACAAAGGTCAGAAGTGATGATGTACAAGGTGAAAAATCTGACACCATCCTGTCTCCTCTTTGCCTTCCCCCTACAGGGTGGAAGTAAAGGGGGGGCAGGAGGGGCTGAGCTCCAACTCTACTGGGGACCAGATTGGCCAAGCTACAGAACTTTCTTCTGCTTGAACTTTTGTTCTCACAGGTGGGGGAAAGGGGGCTGCACTGTTTTGACTCAACTTTACTTTAGGTCTTTCTGCAGCTGCAAATATGAAAATACATGCACACATCTGTTACCTTGTCATGGAAAGCTGTGATCAGCCACAGTTCCATCTCCAAGTTTGTTCCTCGCTTCTCCGCTGCAATAAATTGCAGAAGGTTCTCATGCTTCATGCCCGGGGTGTTGAAAATCTCCCTCTCACTCTGCCAGGATTGCTTATCCTGCGAGGACGGGAAGAGACGTTGTGGGAAAGAGACAATTCCACATGGTGAGTAGTTCTATTCTTGGGCATTCATGATGCTACCCACTTGGAACAGTTGGTTACAGAGGTACCAAAGAACCATGGGCACTAAAGGCTGGTGGTATGCTGAAAATGCTTTGTCACAGATCTCTAGCTCCTCTCAGAGTGAAGGCTGGGTAGGCCTCTGCACCTGGGCAGCTGAGGCTTGTTCTGATGATGGCTTAAGCCAGAGGTTCCCAGATGTTCTTTGCTCATGGTGCCCTTAGAATCGCCATAACTTTTTCATGGCATCCCAGGCGTTCCAGTGGCACCTTCAAAATATTATGTGGTGCCTTTTAAGTGCCACCTTTAAACTATCTCACAACTATCTCACAACCACCTTTAAACTATCTCACAACACAACTATCTCACAAACCCTGTGAGTTTGCTGCTGTGCTCCAGAGTGCCGCAATGCTAAGTTTGGGAATTAAGGGTTTAAGTAACCAAGTGTGCTCAGAAACTGCAAAGAATTAGCATAAAGTTCTTTCTCCCTGGAATGCTTCCATCTACGCACAGCCTCAGACAGAGAAAGAAGAATTAAAATAATAAAAGGAGCAAAGCAAATTCATTAGCAAATAAAGTTTAGCTAAAATTTTTATTCCCTCCTCCAAAGAAAGCACCTAAAAGAACAAGGATTGCATAGATGTTAACTAGATTTAAACCGTTTGTATATAATCTTAACAGTTTTCTAATCTGGATTAGGATAAAATATCCAACTAGTTACTCAGAGCTGGCTTGGAACAGATGACATGGAAATCTCCTTCTCTAAATCCATGATGGCAAACAAATTGAGGATTAATGAATAAGGCACCATGTCAAAAGATTTCTTTGGCTTTGGCTATTGCTATATCGCAGATTTAAACCGGTTTAACTCTCATTAGGGACTGTGGAAGAAATGGCCAGGACTGCCTAACAGTATTCTCAGCATCTTCACCAAACTCTAATTCTGATTCTTTGATGGTTTACACTTTGGCCATAGCTGTTGAATGTCTATAAAATCAATATATATTTGTAGTCTGGATATGACCACAGCCATCTTCAGATGCACAGAACGGATTTTATTTGGCTTCTCTGCTTAGAAGACCAAATCATGGGAACAGTCAAAACACAGGCTGAAGATCTAGAGGTAAAGTAACAAAATCTAACTGCATAAAATTACTTCACCTTCTCCCTCCACCTCCCTTATCCTCCCAGCTCCTTATTCAGGTAATGGAATGAATTTCAAAGCATCTTAGCAAAGGCTTCATGTACTACAAAGCAGGATCTCTCATACTATTTTTAAATTCTTTCCATCATTCGAACTACAGCTAAGATGCCCTACAGATATCAATATGTGATTATTAGCCCAGCTCAAGTACAGGAAGTTTTGCTGGTGGCAGCTGCTAATGAAATGAGTACAGTGGAAGCTCTTGAACTTGCCTCCAGTCAAACTTCCAGACATGCCTCTTCTCACTACCTAGAACAGAGACAGTCAGCAGGAGGTCTAGCTGCTAGAGGCTTCCCAACCGGTCTCTGGCATAGCCCTCAATTAGAATGGCACAGTTTCCATTATGTATCTTAGATATTCTTAAATTCTGCATTGTGTATTCCTCAGAAAATTTCAGAAAGTGAAATCTCTCTTTTCAACCCCCTCCCTCTTCCACTCCCCCCTTTCGATCTCCAAACCTTCCCGCTTTCCTCCCCCTCTCCTTAAAGTTGTTTCCATGCAGTTAGCAAAGGGAGAGGGGAGAGACAAGCACACACTTTACTTGGCCAGGAGCAGAAAAAGGGTACTGTTTTTAAAGTGATTTATTAATCTTGTTGTTTGACTGAAGAGGAAAGGCTGTATTTTTAAAGTGATGAATCTTGCTATTTGAAGGGAATATTTATCAGCCATTGATGAAGTGATTGCCAGCCCAATCCTATCCACACTTTCCTGGGAATAAGCCCCATTGACTCTAATGGGACTTACTTCTGAGTAGACATGTGTAGGATTGGGCTGTGCATCTCCTAGTATAGGAGACAAAACAGCTTCCTAACCAAACCCTTATCAGCTCTGATATATTTTCATGGTCTATTTTTGTTTTCCCCACCAGCTGCTGGAAAAATTTAATTTCATTAAATTAATAAAGGGTTCAATCCTATCCAAGGGGAATGGGAGAAATGACTAGTTGGATTGGGGTCCACAGGGGTGTGTGTGTATAATGTTGGTCAGACTGGTTGTTCACAAAGTTCTTTTGATAAAACAATTCTATTGGTATGCTTACAAAGTTTTAAAAAATGAGTCCTCCTGGACCAGACAAAATCTACCTACTCCAGCATCCTGTCTCCAACAGTGATCAGCAGCTGATCATTTATAAAGCATGTATATTGCTGTGCATTAATAATATATTTGTAAGATCTGCATTTAATTAATAATATAATATAATTAATATTAATATAGTTAATATTTCTGGCCACTTCCTGTTTAATGATGTCACTTCCAGCTCTCAGGAACATGATGGGGAGTCATGGCCAACAGCCACAGGGGGTCAAGGGAGCCACTGGCTGGAAAAGTTTGAGTACCACTGCCATAGGATGTGGTGATGGCGTCTGGTCTAGATACTTTAAAAAGGGGATTGGACAAATTTCTGGAGGAAAAGTCCATCACAGGTAACAAGCTGTGATAGGTCTGTGCAACCTCCTGGTGTTAGAAATAGGCTACCTCAGAATGCCAGATGCAAGGGAGGGCACCAGGATGCAGGTCTCTTGTTATCTGGTGTGCTCCCTGGGGCATTTGGTGGGCCACTGTGAGATACAGGAAGCTGGACTAGATGGGCCTATGGTCTGATCCAGTGGGGCTGTTCTTATGTTCTTAACTACAATTCCCAGAATGCCTTGCAGGTCTTCTTGTTATCTGGTGTGCTCCCTGGGGCATTTGGTGAGCCGCTGTGAGATACAGGAAGCTGGACTAGATGGGCCTATGGCCTGATCCAGCAGGGCTCTTCTTATGACAAGAAAGGTCAGGCTGAGACCTTGCTTGTTGTTACATACAAGGATGCCCTGGTGCTTATCCAGGGGCTGCCTCAGGTCCAACACCAACAGGCAGGGAGAGAAACAGCCTTTAGCCCACTGCTTGATTTGTGTAGGAGCAGGTGGTGTCAATACTGCCAACTTCTTCAGTCAAAAATAGGACTCATCTTTAAAAAAAATTTGCTGACCAGAGCCCTAAGGTATCTCTGAATTCCGTGCTCCAAACTGCACCAGGACCCAGTCATTTCTGAACAACAGATACAGTCCCACACTCACCTGGATGGGGAAGATTTTCACTGCTACATAGTCGTTCATCAGTTGAGCCTTCCAAACACAGCCAAAGCGCCCCCTAGCTTTGATCTCCAGCAACTGCAAAGGTTTCAGTCCAACCAGTGGAGAAGGGGGCGGTGGCCCTGGGTCCTAGGAGCAAGGTATGGATGAAGATATGAATGATATGTTGGTTGCCAAGCATATTTTTGTTAGATGGCCAGCAGGCAGCCTGTGGACTGTACCACACTACTGCCCTTCCCTGCACCAGGCTGGCAGTGCTCTACAAGCTTCTCACATGTTGCTGCTGATCTGGTAGGTGCCCATCTCTCTCAGCACAAAGTAAGAGGATGCCCAGAGAATTTTGGACCATTCCAAAGGCTATGGGATATCTTCTCATTTTGCAGTGTGAGAAAAGTTTCCCAGATCCCTCAGTGTGGAGCTTAAATTTGTGAGTCATAACATCATTAATGCTACGGAGGGCACTTTCCCTCCCCACAGCCTGCTTGGAGATGACCTAGCTCCTCAGTCAGATGAAGTCTATTGCTTTTGATGCTTTCTCTTAAATTTTCACCCTGAAATCAAGAGCCACTTCACACGTTTTGGAGAAACAAACACAGGCCTGCTACTGAATGTTCATAACAGGGAACTGTTGCTGATTTGTCTGTTGAGTGTACTTGTACAATACGTGCTGGCAAACACATGGTATGTTCACACTTTACATTTCCAAGTATATCTAACAAATATTATGCATCATCTCTCCCAAGTCAGAAGTGGTGCTACTGGAAAGTTATAAATATTGGCAATGAGGTGCATGGCACTTCATAGATTACAAGGACAGGACCTGCTTGCAGGGCAATATAGGGAGACAGAGGAAGGCAAGGTTAGTGTAGACAGGGGAAAATGTACAATTATATTTAATTACCTCTACCAGGGCTGCAATTCTATACACATATTGACTTCAATGGGACTTAGGTCTGAGTAAACATGTATAGGCTTGCACTGTTAAGACTTGGGGTCCAATCCTATCCAACTTTCCAGCACATATTCAACTATGCCAATAAAGTGTGTCCTGCAATGGAGGTCTCCACATGGTAAGAGAATATTTGTTCTACCTTGGGGCTGCTTTGCAGCTGAATTGGTGCTGGAAAGTTGGAAAGGTTTGGGCCCTATGTTCCACTTTTTGATTTTTTTTTTTTTTAATATGCTATGCTGCTGAACCTGAATTTAAAATGGAAGATATGTTGTCTTCCATTCAGGTGAACAGTCTTTATACTGCATTCATCCATATAATGCCAAAACTGGCTGTTAAAAAAAAGAAATGGCAGGTTTATTGTTTCTCTCAAGGTCTGTTTCAACATCTAAAGAAAAAAAAGTGAAGTTTTTCTGAATTTCAATTAGCTTGGCCTTTTATCATGTATTATTTGAAGTAAAAACATTACTTTAGTAAGTAAAATCAGGCTGAAAGCAAGCTTTAAGTGGGAACTCAGCAAACATAGTAACCATTTTCCAGCAGCATTGAGAAAGGTAATGTTCTAAATGAAATTTTAAGCTTTTTAACCTTTTTTCCTGCAAAAGGGGGGGGGGGTGCTTTGAAATGTTATGTGCCCACCTCAACCTAAAATTTACTGTTTTTCAGAAAATTTGTAGGGAAAAATGGACAATCATTTTAGATAATCAGAACAGCCTGTTGGACCCGGCACTGTGTTTCAAACCAGATGTTTCTGGGAAACTCACAAGCAGAATCTGAAAATGTGGCCTCCCTGTTATTTATCTCCAGCACCTGCTATTCCAAGATAAGTGGGTTTTAGATCCCCACTCTAGATTCATCATTGTGTTGGAACTACTTTAAGAACTATGGTTGAAAAGTGAAATACACGTGATATTAAACAAATAACTGTTGAGTTTTCCTGCATTCTCTCCTTACAGTCCTGAGATCACAAGTTCCTTATTGACCAAGCATCACTGGAGTGAGGGAGGTGAAGATGCAATCCAATGGGGCAGGTTGTGAGCCATAAGTGATGGCTTTGCAACCATGGTAGCCAAGGGAGTCAATTGGACCCCTTCAGAAAACCTAGCTTGTCCCAGATCCTGCTTGCAGAAGTGGCAGAAGTCTGCCATCTGAATCCCAGTACGGTTTTCCAGATATCCACTGGTTCTTCCTTAGCGATATACCTCACTGATATCAACATGTCCGTATGGGGGCTTGCGGTGGCGGTACATCCAGAAGGCTAGGAGGATGGCAATGGAGAGAGCAACGATTGGAAGCAGAGAGTAAACCAGGATGTTGAGCAGGGAGGGAGTTGGTGGCGGCGGTTCGTATACCACTGAAAAGAGGACAGAACATCAAGAGTAAGAACTACAAAACAAGGATTATCTTGCAGGTTCAAGACTACCCACTTCATCATTCAGCCTTCAAGTCATGACAGAGGATGAGACAGTTCTTGTCGCTTCAGAATGAGACGAAAAGTGCTCCTGAAGAAGACAGGATTCTACCACATGGTTTGGTTAGATGGCACAATGGTGATCATCTTGTTTAACATTTTTGCCCAATGTTGCATTGACGCAACAGACACCAAACGTGTACACCTGTGGACTGGGCAAAAATGGATTAACCATGGAGGACTACATCCTGGAAACATACATGAAAGGAAGGATTATGGCTAATTTCAATATTTTATTTGCATGTAATTAATGCAATTTGTATACATTTAAGTGGTGGATGATAAACCACAGCTGGTTAATCAACCACTTTGTCTTTCAAGTTTATATATATTTGAGAACAAATTGTCACAAGCCATGAGACTGAGCTGGGGGGGGGGCTGGAAACCAACAACAATGAATTCGTTTCTGTACATTTGCTCGGTAATCCACACACACACCACCCAAACCATGAGGACAAAACTTTTTTGACAAACCTTTAAATTCTCAGGATTTTTATTATAGGCTATAGGAAGTTACATATGGATTGCATTTTGTCAGTCACAATATTACTGGCTGTAATCCTAAATACACAAAAAATTTTCTACCTCTACTACCTTGCTTGTAAATAAGTTCAACGAGCGAGAGCAAGATAAATCCTTGCCAGGACTCCCCACTTAAGCCCCACCCTTTGTGAATTCTATTTTTCTTAGCCCATTTGTTTCCAGTCCATGTTATCTGTGTCACAGTTCCTTCTACTGCTTGCTTCCAATCTCCTAGCAGCTCTGAACAAGGCAGCAGCAAGAGTCTGGTCAAGACTTGCTCTCGCTTTCTGGTCCTGCATTCTTGGCTTCCCTTCCCTGCTTACTTTGTATGACTTGCCTGGATTGGGACCTCTACCCAGATCTGCTTCAGAATGCCTCTTTTCAACTTCTGATTAGATAATTATTTGAACAAGCCTAATCCGTATTTTGACATCTGGCCTGTTTTAGATACAGCTTCCAAACTCTACTTAAGGATCTAGATTCTACAGGAACTCAGCAAACCATAAAGAAGATGAGGAGCAAACCTGCAAACGCCTCTGTGGCTGAGGTTCGCTTGGGTGGGTAGACCTGGGCTCCTCCCGCCTATGCCCAGAATGGGTAGACCTGGGCTCCCGCCGCCTATACTTACAATGGGTATACCTGGGCTCCCAGCGCCTATACTTACAATGGGTAGACCTGGGCTCCCACCTGGACTTGGAACCCGGATCTACCTGCTGTGTAGACCTGGGATCCTGGTTGAACTTGAGGCCTCTGCGGCCGAGGTTCACTGGGCAGATAGACCTACTATCCCATCTGGACTTTGAGCCCAGATCTACCTGCCAGGTAGACCTGGGCTCCCAGTTTAATTTATGGCCTCCATGGCCACGGTTCACTAGGTGGGTAGACCTGCTAATTCTAGACCAGCCTGGTAGGCTGATGACTTGGTATAAAGGTGAAACCTGTATTTAAGCTTTGCAAATATCAAGGAAAAGCCTATCAGAATTATATACTTCAGTAGTGATGGGGGGAGGGGAAGACAACCAATTCATTGCAGTGGTTCTCAAACTTTTAGCACCAGGGCCCACTATTTAGAATGAGAACCTGTCAGGACCCACCAGAAGTGATATCATGACCAGAAGTGACATCATCAAGAAGGGAAAAAAATTTTAACTTTTTTTGGTTGCAATCCTAGGTTGCAATCCTAACCACACTTACCCAGGAGTAAGTCCCATTGACTATCATGGTTAAAAGAATATACATAGTAGCCTGTTAAAAGTACAGAACTGTAACATTTCCCCAAATGTGGTCGCCATAGTAGCATCAAGTCTAATTTATTAAAAATAAGGTATTGAAATGAATGGGGACCCAACTGAAATTGGCTCGTGACCCACCTAGTGAGTCACAACCCACAGCTTGAGAGACACTGCATTAAGGTGTTGGTGAACTGGACCAGCTTTTACAGTGTGTCCCCTTAACAATGTCAAAAGCCCTAATATCTGCCTTTTCTGTGATCATGTTCCCCCGCACTATGACAGCTGGCATTTGATATCAGTTAATTGAGATATTTAGCTCAATCTGGGTAAATCAGACTGTGTTATTCTCCTCCCACAAACATTCTGTCTGCAGAAATTCACCCCAGGCATTCTAGGAGAGTCAGGAATTAATTTCCTTTGCTTATGGCTGAAGAAGTAGTTGGGCAACGATCCACATCAATTGGAAGACTGGAAAAACAAAGATGAGCTCTGTAAAAACCCAACTTACAAAACTTCTCAACTTCATAACTTGGATTGCCACCATTCTAATAGATAGGCATTCACAGTTAACAATAAGTCATTGAGGTTAGCTCCCAATACAAAACTTTTTATTTTTGACAATCAAAAACCTCACCTTCTGGGCCAGTAACTTCCGGTAAATGAGTGAACTTTTCATTGCAATAGTTCCCCTCACAGCAGCAGAAAAACACTTGTGGACTCTCTTCTGTGGCCACACATTCCTGCCTACATAATAAAACAGCACAAAAGAAAAGATTTTTTTTAAAAAATCAGTGAAGCCTTGAATTGTCACCTGAACGAGCCTGTCTGAAGACAAGTGGATAGTCTTTCTTATTTACTGCTCACTCCTGCTTTACTTACATCGCACCTTTTGTTAGGAGAGATCTGAGAAGCAGAAAACTCCCTAGTATGAGATCTCAAGGGCTCTTTAGGTGTACACAAAGACTAGAGCAGAGAAAGTGAAGGCTAGGCAAGGTATAGTTCTAAGATCCCAGTAAGTACAGCTCAAATATACTTGGGTCTCAAGAACATATGCCCACATACTATCTCCCCCTGAAATGTCAAAGAAAAGGAGAGAGGCAGGAAAACTTTTCTGACACTTTGTATAACCACATTATGGAAATGATTATGAAATAAATAGACGGCCACGGCTACAGTAGCTGAAGAGTCAAGTGCGCTCACATTTTTTTGTAACATGCTGGAAAGCAGTGAAAAAGTTCTTAGCCCTTCTTCCTTCTCCTTCCTTGGTGCTGTTAGAGCAGTTTGCAAAGTGAGATCAGACACAGCAGTTTGGAAGGTATTTTGAATTGTCAGGCGAGGCCCTGTTGGCACAATATATCTCTCCTAAGTTGTGGCAGGCAGTTGCACCAAACACATCTGGAAATGAATGTCAGTGCTACAATGTGCAGTTTTAAGTGGAGTAAATGATGTGCATGAATGGTACCTTTGCAAATGAGACAGTGCTGAGTATCTGGGGCAAACAGAGACATTAGTATCCCTCTGGCTTATAAAGCCTGAATGATTTGTTGCTCTTCCCCATTACAATGGTATGCAAGGCTGTTTTTCAGGTGGCCCTGGGGACGGGCGGGTTGGGCAGGTGGGGAGCAGGAGGTGGGGCTGGGACCCAGCAGCTGGGACTCCTGTTACCAGGGAGTTTGGAGCGGCTTGAAGTTGCTCTGCTCTCCTCTGACTTGTGTCACCTCAGGAGGTGGCACAGGTTCGAGGAGACCCATTGGGCAGGTTGTCTTACCCAGAGGTAAGGGGAAAAGTTTCCCTTACCTATGGCTGAGCTGCTTTGGGCCCCTCTCCTGTTCTGGATACAGTGCAAGCCTAAAAGGGGGGGGAAACACTTCTTCTATCATTCTTTGGCACCTGGAAGTGATTCATACTCTCAGTTGACAAGCAGAGTGGTTGTTTACAAGCTTACTGCAGGGTAGACCTGTGGTAAATTATCCCCATAGTATAGGATGGGGGTGAACTAATCCTAAAATATCAGACAAAACTTAGCTGACAGTCATAAAATGTTGGGTGATCAAGGGATGATAGATAATATTATATGCATGTTTGAAATGAGAGCCGTGGGAAGGCTGAACAGAAGTAACTCCTAAAAACCAAGGCCACCATTCTAGCAACCCCAGAGTGCTTCTCTTCCTTAGCAGACTAGTTCTGAATGCTGAAATTTCCCTTTTCTGCAAACAGCAAACAGCTTTTGGAAGAACAGACAGCTTTCCACGTAGCAAGCAGTACAGGACATTTTTCAGAGCATGCCAGAAATTACTGAGCTTTTTGCTGTGTAAATACACCCAGGAGTTCCCTTCGCCTCCTAGATTCTGAAACTAAAAGGAGAAATCAGCATTTAATGCACAGTCTAATATGAAAGAACAGAGTTAAAGGCACTGTTTAATGGAAAACATGGGACATTCTTCTACTCTCCAACAAGGCATTCTGGGAAACTTCCACTGGTTCTCTAGCATGGGATGCTTTGATGAGACAAGCAATTGCAGGTAACATTGTTTTCAGTTGCTACACTCAAGAGCCTTCTTACAGCCACACAACAAGATTCCCTCATTTATGTTCAACGTTAGGAAAAGGCAATAGCATGCTAGCAAGTGATATTGGAAAGGGAGGTGTTTGAATCTTTTATTGCATGAATTCCTTTCAGTGGAGAGTAGGGCAAGCAGGGCAGTGATAGCAGAGATTAATGTTGGATTATCATCACCTTTTATAGAAGCATTTAAGATATACTAGGACAAAATGCACAAGTCCTAGGTTACAGTGTCACAGTCTAGGGAAGAAAACAAAGGCTATGTGAAAAGAGAGGGGCAAGGAGGAAGGGAAAACTGCTTGAATAAGTGGGGTTCTAAAAAGTGAGAAGAAAAATCTATTAGTAAAATAAGAATCAAAACAGAACATCCTCAAGAGGGAAACAAAAGAGAGATGAGCTCTTAATATTTTTTTCACAAGACCAAGACAAGGCCTGCTGGCTATCTAAAGGGAGCTCCACTCCAAGGGGCCACAAAAGAAGCACAGAGATGAAAAATAGCAGAAGGGAATGGTGGTCTCATTAAAGGATTAGTATTTGATGAACCAAGGAGAACAGAGAGAAAGCAATGAAGACAGATAATGAAGAGGCAAAATCATTAAGAAACTTAAGAACCTGTGGTTTCAAAGAAAGTGCTAATCCAGCATCAGCTAAAGCCCTATTCCAATCAGTGATTTTACTGAAAAATAGCACTTCTCTTCTGCATTAAACTTAAGTGTGTTTACCCTTGTAGCACCCAACTCCAAAACCCTGGCGACGTCCCCAGCAGTTTCACACACAAAAAATGTTAAAAAACGAAAGGAGTACGATTGAATCTTGTGATATGTCACAGACATAGGGCCAAAGTGCTGAGCAATAATTCCCCAGCACCTCTTTCTGAGACTGCCCCTCCAAGAAGGACCAGAACCACTACAGAACAGTGCCCCCTGCCCCACCCCACCCCAGAAGGATACCACAGTTGGTGGTACTGAAAGCTGCTGAAAAGTACAGCAGAACCAACAGAACCACACTCTGTAGACTGTCCACCGAGGCGACCAAAACAATCTCTGCCCTCAGACAAGGCCTAAAGCTGAACTAAAATAGATCTAGAACAGCGATTTTCAACCAGTGTGCCACAGAGCTTTCATGTGCCACCAGAGTTTGGGGGAGGATCATTTATTGGTAGGGCCATTGGGGGATGTGAGCCCCCCCCCCACCATGCAGTGTGCCTTTTCAATTGTCAAAAAACTGACAGTGGACCGATTTTAGTATCTTGTCACTGTATTGTGAGATGAAAAGTTTGAAAATTGCTGATCCTCCAAGAAAACCTGGTGCTGAGTGGCCATGACGGTTCAAGATAAAACATGGACTGTTTGATACCAGCCTAACAGCCCAATCCTATGCATGTCTACTCAGAGTAAGTCCCATTTGAGTCCATGGGACTTACTCCCAGGAAAGTGTGGATAGGATTGGGCTGTAAGTTCTCCAAATGTGTGAAATCTAGGGAGGCCTTTTTTAGCAGTGGTCATTCCATTGACTCCTTAAGCATACACCATCCCTAATGGAGGCATTCGCCATCTTCCACATACAGTCAGTTCATCTTTGGATGATTTAACCAGGTAAGGGTCAAGCCCACAGACAGAAGACTTCACTTTCCAAGGATCTTGTTGACATCCTTAGGTTACACAAAGAGAAGAAGGCAAGCAGACAACAAAGAAATTACAGTTACTACTGATAATAATATTTATATACTGCTTTTCATCATCATCATCAACAAAATCACAAAGTGGGTTACATAGTGAAATAAACAAGAGGGGGGCAAAAAACCACTGAAGAGAAACATACAGAAAGATTTTTCATGATTCAAGCATGGGAAAACTATTGAGAAAAGAGCAAAGAGAGTTAAGCTGAGTGTCAGGAAAACCGAGAATGGAAATAATCTGCATCAGGGGTGGGCAAACCTTGACCCAAGGGACATTTGTGGCCCTCAGGTCCCCAATTCAGCACACAAGGAGCCCCAAGTCTCTGATGAGCCTCTGGCCCCTTGGAGACTGTTGGGCCCTCTGGTGGCCTGCAACTGCCAGTCGCGATCACCAGACACAAGACAGTTGAGTTAGAGCAAGGCCTTTTACAGTCTTCATGTGTTTTCTGCTTTTCCCTGGGCATTATTTTAACCAACCGCCTGCCCCCCCCCCCCCACTGCCTCTGAACAACTCGTATCTCCATGTGTTTCTGGCATGGTCTCTATGTTTTCACTGTGCAAGAGGTGTGTTGCAAACAGTTCACAGTTCTTATGTGGTTCTATACGCCTGTACTATAGTTCTCATGTGTATTATAAATAAGCTCAGTAAAATTCATTCATTCGTATAAGTTCCGTCTCCAATATATTCATTTATGTATATTTTTTCCAAATTTGAAGTGTAAATTTATTCTTTTTTTTCTCCTGGCCCCCAATACAGTGTCAGAGAGATGATGTGGCCCTCCTGTTAAAATGTTTGCCCACCCGGAACAGAGTGAGGGTCTGAATATGAGTTTGCCTACACAGAGTTTGCCTACACGGAACAGAGTGAGGGTCTGAATATGACTTTTAAGAGCAAAGACAAATTTCAGAACTATTATACAATAGAGAACTAACGTACTTCAGCAACAGCAGCAAAGTGAGGCAAGAAAGAGAAAGAAGGATCACAGATAACACCCAAGATCTTAACTTGCTGAAAAAGGCTGTAGAGTGATTTTGCCAATTAAGAGAAAAAGAGAAGGTGAAAGTGAAGGTTTGGGAGAAAATACAATAAAATCTGTCTTCTGCATATTGACTTTGAGATAACGATCAAACCTCCAAGCAGAAATAGCTGTAGGATAATTTGAAATGTTAGTAAGAACAGAGAAGGAAGGAACAGAAAGATAGTGTTGGAAATTGTCAGCATAAAAGGCCAAAAGAGAGGATTATGCTGCCAAAGGGGAAAGAAGGGAGCCAAGAGCTGGGCCCTGAGAAACACCAGCAGAAAGAGGGAACTGAGAAGAGAAAGCTATGAACAGAGACTTCAAAGGAATGAAATCTGAAGCAGATGTGGGAACAAGAAAGGACAGTAGACTCAAATCCCAAAGAATAAGGAGAACTAAGAAACAAAGTGTTGTTAGAGGTATCAAAAGCTTAGGGAAAATACCACAATAAGAATTGGGGGGGGGGGGAGGGAGAAAAAGATTTTACACAGAGTAGTTTCAATAGCATGCAGAGTTCCAAAATCAAATTGGAAAGGGTCCCAAAAGAACTTAGAAGGAAAAAAAACCACTGAGGCATTTGGAATAGGCAAGCCACTCAAAAGCAGTTACATGAATTAAAAACAGAATTATATAGATGGAGGCAAGGATCAAAAGAAGATTTTTTTGAGAACCAAGAAAACATTGGGATGTTGAGAGAAAGAAGAACAGTGTGAGAGAAGAAAGAAGGAAAACCACAGTGAACGTGATCAAGAACCTGAATGGTGAGTTTAGTTGAGGAAGAAAAAAAATCAGAGACTGGAAAAAAGGCGGAAAAGAAAGGAAATTTGTAACAGGAATATATCAGCTAGAAGAAGTGGGTAAAGAACAGCAAAGAACTGTTCATTTCATTAATAAAATATTGGGCAAAAATACCAGGAAAAATGGATGAGGGAATAGGCAAAGGAGGAAGTAGCAGACACAGCTGTTGAAAAGTGGACAACTGAAAATCAAAAAAGTATTTATTTTCTGCAAAACAGGTAAACAGGATAAATGCATGCATTTATAATAAACAAAGGATTTACACAACTGACATTCAACAACTGATGCAAGACCAAAAATAGCACAATGGAGACAATCAAGATGGAGGGGCAGGTTAAAGAAAACAGGAGCAAAGGTGCAGCGATTTTCAGTCTTTTTCATCTCGTGGCACACTGACAAGGCACTAAAAGTTTCAGGGCACAGCATTAGTTTTTTCTGACAATTCACGCTGTGCTGTCAGAGGGGGACTCTCATACCCAAATGCCCTACTAATGAAGAGATGGGATTTTTCCTGTGGCAACAAAATAAAAACACATGATACCACTTTCTGCACCTCTTATTTTTTGTAAAAAAAAAAAAAAAGCAAAGCAAAAAAAACCCAAATCTGCAAAAAAATAAAACCATTCTCTACACATGACACCTCTACACCTCTACACATAAAAATATAGATACATCTGCTGACACTATATCACATATATCACCTACCTAGTACACTTTTAAAGCAATTGTAATTTATAATTATAATTTATAAAAATGCACCCTGGGAATAAAAACACAAAAACACAAAATTGCTTTCTGCACTTCTCATTTTTGTCAAAACTCAAAATCTGAAAATACCAAAAAAGCACACCTCTACTAATAAATTACTCTCCCACAAACTCCCACAGCACACCTGTAGACCATTCATAGCACACTAATCTGCAATGCCATATTGGTTAAAAATTGCTGGTCTAGAGCACGAGACAATTCAGAACGAAAGTATGCAACACAGAGTCTGTGGGCAAAGAGATGAAGAAAGCTTAAGAAGCAGACACTAAAAAATAAAAACTCAAAGAGATCTGGGAACTCAAAGGGAAGAACAAGTGGAATGCAAGAAATCACAGGGAACATAATTGTGGTCTGAGAAAAAGCACAGATTCAAGTTTAGAAATAAAGAAGCAGGAAGACACAGCACTAAGATGTGAGTGGGAGTATAAGAAGAGAGGAGCCAAGGAAAAAGGGTCTAGGAAGCACTGAACAGAGAATCAGAACATGAGTCACCACAGACACTGAAATCACTACAAAGAAGAAGAAAATAAGAGAGGGGAAAGGTGAGCTAGGAAGGCTTGGCAAGAAAGAACCAGGAAGACGTTATCACAGCAATCTGTCTATTGAAAGGAGCAAAGAAACAGCATGGACTTTGGAACTAAGCAGAGAATGAGAGGTGAGGAAAGAAAGAACTGGACACTGGCAAGAATGCAAGAATTCCACTATTCGCCTCCGTTTTGCACTCACCGTTGGGAATGGCTCCAAAGGCGAGGGGGAGGGACCCCTTGCACAGCGCGTTCAGACACACCTGCAAAACAGTGCTTTGCACCCCTCTAGCTACGCTAGCGCTCCAGTTGCCATTAATGTTGTTGTTTTAAAGGTAAACATGTAATTCAAATAAACCTTAATCAATTCCACCACCAAAAATATGCCTTTGAGGAAGAGGAGGAGGAAGAGCTACTACAATGGCTTCAAAACAGAAAAAATGAGGGCAAGGTGTTTTGTTGAATACATATCATTTGTGACCTTCGCTCTGAACACTCACATCACTGTGTAGGATGGGAAATGCCTATAAATACCACCCAGTCATTTGTGAGCTGCTTTCCAGCTCCAAAATTAATCACGCATATAATTAGCACACTGCAACTACGATTATACTGTGCCCACTATAGAAACTGTGGTTAAAACTGTGGCCCTAATAAGCCCCTTGATGCCCTACCCATTGTGCCTTCCTGACATCATCCATCAATAGGGAAGATAAAAGGAAAGTGCAGAAGGTCAAAGGCCAACTGAGTAAGAGGCACTTTTTAAGTGGGTGCTCTTTTATTTAGTGGGGGGAGAATAACTGGCCCGCCTTACCCCAGCACTGTCTTTTCTAGTGGCTGTCTGCTGGTATTCTTTTGCATCCTTTTAGATTGTGAGCCCTTTTGGGACAGGCAGCCATTAGTTGTTTGTTTGATTTTCTTTGTAAACTGCTTTGTGAACTTTCCGTTGAAAAGCAGTATATAAATAGTGTTAGTAATAATAATAATAACTGCCCACAATTTGCCAAGCAAAAAAGTGACAGCTATACTGTCAATGTTAGAAATCTTGGCAAACAAGCCAAAATGAATTCTAACATTCAGAGTGAACTCTATCATTGGCTTCCATCATTTTAACTAAAACTCCTCTTTGACCTAAACCTGGAGCAAACACCTGAATTTCATGAGTGGAGAACTGCAATGCTCTTGACCTAAACAGGGTCTGGGCACCCCATGCTTGAATCATGAAACACTGAGGTGCGCCACCTGCCTGCTCCCATTACCTGTCATAGCAGTTGAAGTCATCCAGCCAGCAGCCTTTCTTCACCAGTTCAATGGAGCCGGAGTTGTTTCTCCAGGAGGCGTAACAGTGGAGGCGCTTGTCCTTCTCTCCTTCGCAGCGCTCCACACCACTCTGATTAGTCTTCTCCAGCTCCCAGTTGGCATTGTAATAGATGCATTCCCTGGTTTCTGCTTCACCCCAGCCTGGTCCTGAAAGAAAATCCAAATGATAATACAGAGGCATTAGTATACATGGTCCTTTACAAAGTAAAATATTGTTTGCCCCAAGAAGGTTACAATCTCAATCTCAATACTGCACTGTACATGGAAGGCAGAAGAGGAAGGAGAGGGTGACAAAGGTAAGGATAAATACTGATTTATTTCAGTTATACATATACTGATTTATTTCAGTTATACAGGAAAGAATACTGATTTATTTCAGTTATACATATGTTAGTCCCAATGCCAGGGTAATCTGTTCCCAATCTCTAGTGAATATTGTGGATATGACCAGAGCGCTTGTACACTATGTATGTTTAAACCAGTGCTAGCATAAATAACATCAACAAACCACAGCACAGATTGAATTGCACAATGGGATGGTGCAGCTCAAGGAGAAGAGCTCTTATCCACCTTCCATCAACAGAGAAGCATCAAAGCTTCTTTCCTTGCACCAAACACTGCAATGGCTAGAACCAGAAACCCATACAGGATGTGTATGTGATGACCCATGGGGTTGAACGGAGAGCATTTTCTAAAGAGTTCCTGGCTCTGGAGTGATTGCCCATCCAGGCTGTTCCTTGATTCTTCTGACCAGGAAGTGCTATAAAGTCTTCTCCTTTAGGCAGGGACCTTGCTTTAAACCAGTGGTTCCCAAAACAACACTCTACAACAACTTTTTAAAACAACACTCTAGAAAGAAATATTTCATTCATTCATTCATATGTAATAATAACAAGAAAAAGACCCTCAAACTTTTATCTCCCTATACATGCTTGCAAACTTCAGGAGTTCAGCTCCTTCCAGGGCAGTCAGCACTTAACTTGCAAACTGCAGGAACTGAGCTCTTTGCAAGGTAATTAGCAGCTACAGTATCTGATTTTTGATACCTCAGGACTTGAGGTAATTAGTTATTTGAAATTCCCATCATCCTTTGGCGACCCACCAAAAATCAGGTCACGACTCACCAGTGGGTCCTAACCCAGTTTAGGAACCACTACACATTTAATCAGAAATAAATCCTATTGTGTTCATTGGGGCTTACTTTCAGGTAAGTGTGTATAGGATTGCACTGTTCTCCACCCCAGGGAAGCTAGCCTGATGCCATTTTTTTTACCCTTTTGGCATCAATCACAGCTTCTCTTTTGAATTTGCCTAAGATTTCCCATATGCGATATATCTGGTTTTTGAAAATACTGAAGATACGGCTGGATTTTAGTATTTTGATTTTTTGTTTGTTTCTACAACAGACATTTTATTGTGCTTGTTAATTTTTAATGTATTAAGTCACTTGATATTTTATATAATGCCCCTGAAAATCTTTGACAGAAGTACACAGTAGAAATAAATTATAACAGGCCTATCCCAAGTCCAGAGAATGATAACTGAATCAAATGGTTCTTCTGAGGATTAAATGGAAATAAACCCCTTCTCACGGCACCCTAAGCTCCTTGAAGAAGAGTCAGATGCAGAGGTAATGAACTGAGAGGTAATTGTTCTGATATAGCAACCACCTAATGGAGAGAAGGAGAAAACAAATATGGAACTTTTAACAAATCTGACTAAATCTGTGTACAATCTGAAGCATGTTTGGTGACTGTCTTCAGTGGAACTTACTTACTCCCAGCATAGGAGTGCACAGGACTGTAACCAGACTGCTAAAATGGGATGTTTTTGTTCCATGTTTCATCAGGCTGAGCAAAAGAGATTGTAATTTATGGCAATAGGTATGTAAGAAAAACACGATCATGAATGGGGGGGGTGAGGAATGTGTAAATCCCACCCTCCTAATAATTGCACTGCTAAGCCTTTTACGTCTGCAGCTATAGTCAGGAGGGCTATAAACCGCTTGTTTCCATTTTCATGATTGTGGCCAAACTTCACATGAAAAGAAATGTTTGTCTAAGATCTTCCAGAACAGGGGTCTCCAAACCCTGCCCAGGGGCCAGATGCAACCCGCAACAAGTCTCTAACCGGCCCGCAGCCAGCCTCTTGTTCCCTGAAAGCCTCTGGCCCACTTGACTGAACATGACCAGAGCTATGCTTGATTGCATCTGGAGAGTGTTCTGAGGGCCGAAGAGGCTGAGTGAATGAGCCCATTCATTCATTTATTAATTCATCTAAGTTCCATCTCTAATTTATTTTTTTAAATTTTATATTTAAATTTTTTTCCGGCCCTCAGCACTACGCCAGATATTTCATGCAGACCTCTGGCCAAAAAGTTTGGAGACCCCTATTCTAGAATCATGAATACATCCTGCTACTAACACCTGTAGGTATCTCTGGAAATGACACCCCTGAGCTATCAATGCCAGAAGCCTTACCGCCATAACTTGCAAGCAGAGTGCTAGAGCATGGCCCTTGCTGCAAGAAATCAAAGTCCTCCAAGAGCCCAAATTCTGCCATTCACAGGAGTAAAGCCCTGCTAACTGGGTAAAGAGGCACTTTTCAAGTGGTGCCCCTCTTATATTTAGCAGGGGAAAAGTAACTGGCCCTCCTCACCGCAGCACTGTCTTTTCTAGTGGCTGTTTGCTGGTGTTTCTTCTGATTGTGAGCACTTTTGGGACAGGGAGCCATTAGTTATTTGATTTTGGCTGCAATCCTAACACTTTCCTGAAAGTGTTTGGGCCCCATTGAACAAAATAGGCCTTACTTCTGAGTAGACCTGGTTAGGATTGTGCCCTTTCTCTGCAAATTGGTTTGTGAACCTTTTTGTCAAAAAGCAGTATATAAATACTATTAATAGTAATAAACACAGTGCATTTCGACATCATTCACTTTTCTGTTCTCTACTAGGAGCAGGAAATTCAGCTGCATTACTGCACTGGATCAATCTGAACACTCACCTCCAATGCAGAAGAATTATCTGCCCTCTGAGAGTCACTATGCTGGCCTTGCCTTTTTCCAACCAGAACATATGTCTAGATCAGTGACTAATGAAGAAACACAATGGATGGTCAAACAGACACCCTTATACCTTCTAATAGTACTGTATAGTAGTATCATAGTTACACCCTTAGAATAGCATAATAGCAACTCTTTTCAGCTATAAGAGCAAAGTGTGCCTGAGCGA
This sequence comes from Tiliqua scincoides, assembly GCF_035046505.1. NCBI lineage: Eukaryota > Metazoa > Chordata > Lepidosauria > Squamata > Scincidae > Tiliqua > Tiliqua scincoides. Next base: position 6,253,166 of record NC_089825.1, read on the forward strand.
TCAGATGTCTGGGAAACAGGCAGACTTGTAGGTTCTCAGCAGAAGCCCACTGATTCAGGAGCCATGTGCTGAGAGATTTATCAGGGAAGATGTTTCAAATCTGCTCTACAATGTGCTACCAAGATTGGGCCCCAGGAGCTTTCTTATTGATTCTCCTTGACATTTCCAAATACCACAATTCCAAATTCAATTCACTGGTAATTGGGGGGGGGGGGGAACTGTAGTGCATGTAAGTGGACAAGAAGATGTTGAAATCCAGAAGGTCAGACATGGGGCAAAACATGCCCCTAAGAACTGAAACTGTGTTTGTTCTACCTTCTTGGCATCCTCTTCCACCTGAATAATCAAAGCTTGGAAGTTGGCCGTCTTTTTGGCAGCATGAAGCAGGGGAAGAAAATAAAAGCAGACAATATATCTCTGGGCTGCCAAGACAGATTGTGTAAAACATTGATATAAAGTCTTCTGTACATCAAGATCCAAACACACCGGAAAATATTCTAGGCACACCATGAAGAAAACTGCTCTACTGCAAGCAATTCCAGGCCTTAGCAAGGATTTTTGTAAATTATATAGGTGAGAGAAAAAGGAATTTCTCCCCAGATTTAAATGGCACAGTTGCTCTTGTCTGCCAGCAACCAATTTTCCCTGGATATTCTGATCTTATTGTTTCTGCAACAAACCCAACAAGCATTCCAAAAAAACCATTGCAGCCAAAGGATGGTGAATAATAGCAGTCTTTTGTTTTGGGTCCTCCCCATTTGGTACAAATGGTATCTATATTAATGTCCTTGTCTAATGTTTATCTTTGTTGTTCCACGTTGACTAACTGTAGGTTGTGAATAGTCCGTTTTGAGCACTCTAGTCTACCACTGTTCTTTTTCTGTACAGTTGCATTTTCCCACCACATTCCTACCCATCTTTAGTTTTCATCTTGCTAATTTGGTGGATTCACCACTGTACCTCAAATTATAAGCATGCATGATCACGTCTGCCATCTTCCCAGAATCAAATTAGACATGATGCAAGACTCCCATGACAGGAGAAAGAAAAAGATTTTTGGGATTCCAAATGCAGAGGTCCAACATCATAACTAGTTTGTTCCACAATCCATCTGAGAAGGGATTGTTCTCCATGACAACCCTTGCTACAATAAATCCTACTATGCAAAATCTCATAAATATCTCTAACATCAGTAAGGATGCTGTCAGCGGATGTGCCACCATAAGAATCCCATCGTAGCACAGTCTTTCACTTAAAATACACAAGCCAAACCAGGCATAAGTGTACATCCAACACTTTCTCCCTTTTATCCATGGTTTTAACTAACCGCAGGTTCTGAACCCACGGCGGAGACCAGATCTAAGCTCCAGGACACTACTGGAGATGCTCTCTGGTGGCCTCTGGGAGCCTTTCTGAAGTCTGCAGAGGCCGTGCACAGCCTCTGCAGGCCTCTGAAAGCGCCCCCCCTCCGCCAGAAGGCATTGAAAGGAAGTGCCCTTTAAACACCTGGGGGGGCTTTCTGAGACCTGTGGGCACCTCCACAGAGTTGAAGGTGGTTTGAAAATATCACTATGGCAAAGGGAGGGGTGCACACTCTCATCTCTGTCCACAGAATTAGAACTTGCAAAATCTGGACACAAAAGAAACACATGTACCCCAAAGAAAACAATGCCTCTACCAAATCTCCTTCCGCACCCTTACAAAACCACTGCCAAATTGTTGATTAGGAGCTCTTTATAGTACCTGGTCGTCTTTTCTAACAATAAGGGACAAAATATACGCTCTTGCTCTGGTTTCAGATGTTTAAACAACTTGACACTCCTGGAAGTTATTTTATAATTGGTGAAGCAAAGCAGCATTTTCCACCCTCTACCCCATTTCTTAAAAGGAAGGCAGTTTTGTCATGGCAAAATGGGGAAAGTGCACATTCACTGCACCCTCCGCCACTGATTTCCCTCTCCCTCCCCTTATGAAGTAGAATTAGTCTCGGACTAAAGCAAACAAAAGAGGTTGGGGGGGCACCATCAAGAAAGTCAGGAAGCAAAACAAGCTTGCTTTTTGTCAGGACACAATGGCCCCAGAGGAAGTCATTCCTGAAATTCTTCAAGAGGAACAAAGAGCCAAAAACACTCAAATACCAAGCTGCTGCCACTGACTTTCACATTCATGTGGACAACTTAGAAAGTGTTAACTCCTCCCCCCCATCCATTACTGAACCAGTTTCCCATTCAATACAAGACAGTGACTTCAAACAACCCCACAAAAAAAATGTGAGCAAAACTCAGTACCAGTAGGAAGCTTCCAGGGATTGTTCTTACTTGGATAGGATTTGTGTGAGCAAGAGGTGGAGGGGGGGAAATACAAAAGCTTGGATGATTCATTTACAGTGTGTGGCAAATCCTGCTCTTGTTTCCCACTGTTTGCTCCTCGCCCTTGGCCTCCCGAAGGTATCCTGCCCCTTAAAAAGGACTGTCCCTCTCCCTTACTAGAAATGCCTGGAATTGTTCTTGGACATGACTGAACTTCCTCCAGAAGCACCCAGTTATGCCACTTCCCTCTCTTCCTGGACATCTCTGCTCACAAACAACCTTTTCCCTGAAAGCCTCTGAATTAACCTCGTGGCCCTTCCTCCTCCCCCAAGCTCCCTTTCATCGTGATTGTTTCCTGATTATAATTCTTCAGTAAGGCATAACAGGTCTTCACTTCCATGGAGTTTCTAACCACATGATTTCCAAGTGCAGGGCTCGCCCTACCATGAAATGACCTGGGACTGCACTCTTGGAGAACCTTCAAACAAATAAGCCCCCAGCTGGACTGTCTGCTGCCCTCTCTAGCCTGCCACTTCACTGGGTGCTGTTATCCTCTCCCAATGTGCAGTGCTGGAGGGAGAAGAAAATAAAAGCTGCCACTGCTCCAAGTTACGTCTTCCTGTTCATCTGGGGGTTATGAAGCACCAGGGAAAAAGGGAGAGGTGATCTGGAGCCTACCAGCTTTCCTTTACTTACCTGAGCTCAGTGAGCAGCCCTCCTCCTTCTTCAAGGCATTCTACCTGCTTGCCACCAGCTTGCATTGGCCAGTGCCCGTCCCTCCTCACTTGAGCAGTCATGTCCCTGCCCCGCATGCTCAGCCCAAAGATCCTTGGCCCGATAGACAACAGCAGGGGGTCCTGCTAGGGTCTCTAGTTAAAAGCACACCCGCACCCCCCACAAGTGAGAGACAACACCTTGAGGGAAAGGGGTGGGTGGTGACAAGGAATAATGACTGGCTGATATGGCAAGTCCAAATGCAAAACTTCTGAGCAGGAGCTATCCACTGTTCACATGACTGCTACTTCGCCTGCACAAAATATTGGCAACTCCTATTCATATACAAAGTGTAGATGCAATTCTACTTGAGATTTATTTATTTATTGATTTGATTTGTAATCTGCCTTTCTCCCCAAAGGCAGCTAACAATAAAATAAAATAAAAATACAAAGAGCGCTAAAATACAGACAAAACTATAAAATGCAATCAAAACAAACAATATGAAAACAGAGCAGCCAGCAGTAAGAAATGCCAATAAAAAACACTGAAATAAGTTCCTAAAAGCTGCCATTATAGGACCTCGAAGGTTTTCCTAAATAAAAATGTCTTCAGGCCTCGCTGGAAGGTTAACAAAGAGGAAGCTGTCCTCAGCTCAACAGGGAGGGAAAACCATAACACAGGTGCCACCACCAAGAAGGCCCTGTTTCTGGACACCATCCCCCTGACCTCTCTCAATGGCAGCATATCCAATAGGGCCCCCTCCAATGCCCTAAGAGAATGGACCATATTGTACAGGAGAAGGTGGTCTCTCAAATTCACTGGTCCCAAGCCATTTAAGGCTTTCAAAGTCAAAACCTTGAATTGGGCTTGGAAATGAACCAGCAGCCAGTGTAGCTGCTGGAGCAGCGGCGTGACAGAGATAAAACCACCAACCTCCAGCAACCACACAAGCCACCGCATTCTGTACTGGCTGTAACTTCCAGACCTTTAAGGACAGTTCAAATAATGCTCTACGTCAGGGGTGCCCAAACCCCAGCCCAGGGGCCACTTGCAGCCCTCAGGGGCTCCCAATCAGGCCCTCGGGGAGCCCCAGTCTCCAATGAGCCTCTGGCCCTCCAGAGACTTGTTGGAGCCCATGCTGGCCCAATGCAACTGCTCTCAGCATGAGGACAACTATTCTACCTCTCAACTGAGCTGTGGGACAAGAGCTCCCTCCACTACTTGCTGTTTCACACCTATGATGCAGCAGTGGCAGAGAAGGAAAGGCTGGTCTTGCTTTGGACAAGGCCTTTTATAGGCCTTGAGCTACTGCAAGACCTTCATTCATTCAGATAAGTTCCACCTCTAATGAATGCATTTATGTAAATTTATTCAAATTTTTAAATGTAAATTAATTCTTTTTGTCCCAGCCCCCAACACAGTGTCAGAGAGATGATGTGGCCCTCCTGCCAAAATGTCTGGACACCCCTGCTCTACGTGGATGCAGTTCAGAGGTGCAGTTCAAATAATGAATAAATAATGTGCAAATGTGAGATGCAGTTCAAATAATGCACAAAACAGCCCTTACAAAAACAGAAGAATGACCAGATGACAGCAATAAGAAAATGGACTTACATAGCAACCCTATGCATGTATACTCAGAAGTAAGTCCCACTGTGCTCAGAAGAATTTACTCCCAGGAAAATGTGTATAGGATTCCAGCCTAACACTAGCAGAAGAACTTTCAGTTGGCTGAACAAGAGTGAGTTTTTAACCAAGTCTCGGAACCCAGGTGCCAGGTGGCAAGACACACCTAAAATTTCATGTGGGCACATATAAAACGACTCCCCAACATCCTTGCATGGAGTCGATCCACAAGCCTTAGTGCTGGCTCCCAGGCTTCTGCAGTATTTTTTCCCCCAGCTCTGCTTATAAGTGTCTTCTCACACAGCCATGGTTGAAAAACTCAAGCCAATTCCTCTATTCACAGGGTTATCTAGACCAGCGGTTCACAAACTTTATAGCACCAGACCCACTTTTTAGAACGATAAAAGGACCGACTGAAAATGATATCATTAACCTGGAAGTGATGTCATGGCCAGAAGTGACATCATCAAGCAGGAAGAATTTTGACACACACCCCATTTGACAAAATCGAAGAAAATTAAGTAAGCAAACTAACAGTTTACAATAAGTTTAAGTTTAAAAATATATTCAAAATAAAGAAGAACCCTCCTAACCTTCCCTAACAGTTGCTGAACTGTTAAAAAAAAAAATTCCCCCAACATCCCAAAGGCTGCAATCCTATCCACACTTACCCGGGAGTAAGCCCCATTGACTAGCATTGTTAAAAGCATATACATAGCAGCCTGTTAAAAGTACAGATCTGCAACATTTCCCCAAATGCAGTCACATACCATGGTAGCATCAGGTCTAATATATTTTTAAAAATACACATTGAAATGAATGGGACCCACCTGAAATTGGTTAGCAACCCACCTAGCATGTTCCAACTCACAGTTTGAAAAACGCTGATCTAGTTTGTTTCAAATCGCATCTAAAACTGAATCAGTATAACCCAGACGTGAGCAGTGTTGGATGTTGATGGTTAGATAAATTATTATGCATCAACCTGCAAATGGACACTGTTCTGAAGACTGAGATGAGAATGGGTAAACAACAACTGCACTTCTCTTGGTGTTGATGTGTATCCCCCACACCCTCTCTCACACAGTTTGGGTTAAACACTTTTCGTTGTGCGCTGGCCAGATACTTCTCAGAAACACACCTCAAAGATACAGAAACCCTCTATTCCAGTTGAACTTCAGATTTCACACAGCAACGCGCTGGGGCAATAGTGTCACACACATGCCACAAGCTAACAGCTGGGGTTGCGTGCTCTCCAGTTGGCTTCTGTGCACTTTGGTAATTCACTGCAGCTAGCTGAAGACAAAGACAGCAAATCTGTGATAAGATTTCACACACCCTCACCAGCTGAATTGGCCATCTGCTTCCAGTGTCCTAGTATGCATGAGCAGGCTAATCCTTTTAGCCATATGCACAGCAGCCCTTCTCCAAATTCCATGTAGGGAACAGCCTTGCTGAAAAGAGAGCTGCAGAAGTTGCTTCACAATAGGCTGGTCACCCATCATTAACTTGTCTTTCTGAAAAAGGGAACATGGTAATGGAGATGGATCTCTTATTCAAGCCCCAGTTCAAACTACCTAATGCAGCAAAGGTCCTTAGCATCAGCCATCCCTTAATTCATTGAAATTTACACCCTGCCCTATCCCAAGGGAACAGGTCAGATTACACCTTTTTTTTTAATTTGAAAAAGACTAGAATACAAGAAAATGAACAACCCCATTTATAAAATGCGAGACTCGCCCTTTTGGTTCAGCTGTGATGTTAACAGATTTATTCTGGCTGCTAACTGTCCACTAATGTCTTCAGTTGAATCAATTTTGCAAAATCTACAAGGCAATGTTTAGTGGGCACAGAAGGCTTCTTGAGAATTCAATGCATAGCACATATGGTACACTCTGGCAGGTCTCCTTAAATTGGTCTTTCACCTGTATTGGGGGGAAGGGGCCGATCCTGATAGTAGGTTGGAGGCTGAACCAAAAATGTCCTGGATCATTCTGCCCAAACTTAGACACTGCATTAAACCAGGACTGAAAACAGGACTTTAAGGACTCCCAAAATGGAACTCCCAGAATCCAGTGGCATAAACAGGCTGCCAGCCAGTGAATCTCTGGCTTCAGGTAACAGAAAAAAGTATGTGCGTAATTCAAATGTGCCCTTTGGTGAAGATTCCAAACCCAGACTTTAGAGCGTTCCCCAAAGAGTCAACGTGATCCTACCCAAAGTACTCTGAGGGGATAGGCTAGAATTGGACAGCACAAAATTGGGTGCAGATTCAGATTAGTGCTTCCTGGCTGGCCACACTTCAGCTAGAACTGGATCCTTGCATACAGGGGTGGGGTTAGGGAAGAGGTGGGAGACAGCACTACATCTCTGGGAGCTGCTCCCCACTGACCTAAGAACGAGGCTTTCTGTGCCTAGGAAGAAGAATACTCGATCCAAGGCTACTCAATGTCTTCCAAGCCCCTTCTCTGCTTCCTTCTAAAGAGGTGGACTGTCTGGTTTCATGAGTTTCCACCTTTGTCCAGACCCCAAATTATTCCTCAAAGACATCTGTGTCACTAACCCAACCAAATCCAAGTCTGTACCAGAACCACCATAAGGAAACTCTGAACTTCTTCCCTAGACCCACTCCCCAAAGGGCCACAGGATGATGTGGCTTAAGTGCTTCCTTATACACGGTTTAGTAAGTTTGCTGGTAAAACAACTCCCCTAGAGCCCTTACATTCTCTTAAGCCTTCTCTGACATTCATAAGGACACAGTATTTTTCAAGAAATTATTTTTTAGACCTGCCAATTTTCAAAAAAGTCTTTTTTCACAATGCATTTTAAAAAAAGGAGTTTCTTGTCCAACATTGGCTGCCTAGCTAAGAACTGAAGAGTTGCTTTATGGTCAGACCCAGAGGTCTGGTGCAGTGGGCTGACAAATGGTATCGTGTTTAGCCTTGCTGAACCATTACGTCATTAACTGGAGACTGTCTCACTGGTCCTCTCAGTGTCACCAGCTGAGGAACTGGCCATTAATCCCCTCATTGCTTCAACCCTGTCATGCTAGACAGTTGCTGGGGCTACACAGATGCCACAGATAGGATAGGGCAGGGGGTCTAAGTTTCTCTCGCTGCCAGCCCAGTAGCCATTTCCTCCCTAGGAGAATCAAAACAATCTCACAGCCAAGAGCACAATCCTATGTATGTTTATTCAGCAGTAAGTCCCACAGTGTTCAATGGTGCTTACTCCTAGGTGTTAGGATTTCACTCTGAGAGGCTGCATGGTTGCCTTGGGTAATAATCTCACTTTTATTTTTTTGAAAAAATTTTATACTGCTTTCCTGCAACTTTGGCCTTCAGTTTGAGAGATTAAAATGAACGGACCAAAGTCATCCACAACTGGCCGGCAAGATCACCGGCTCTGGATTATGCAAGAAATAGCAGAGTCGATATCTCTGGGGGTTGGTTCACAGTTCCAGAAAGAAACATGGTCGTGAATTTGTTACAGCAGAAAAGGTCCATGACTGAAAGAGGATCTGAACTTCCATGGTCCTGGTATTCCAGGATAACCAAATCATGTATGCCAAGAATCTAGGAGTAGCTCAGGATATATATATAGTTAGCACCCCTGCTAACTAGTAAGAGGCACTCTTTCAAGTGGGTGCCCCTCTTTTATTCAGCAGGGGGAGAGTAACTGGCCCACCTCCCCCCAGCAGTGTCTTTTCTAGTGGCTGTCTGCTGGTGTTCTTTTGCACATTTTTAGATTGTGAGCCCTTTTGGGACAGGGAGACATAAGTTATTTCATTTTTTTTTCCTGTAAACCGCTTTGGGAACTTTTTGTTAAAAAGCGGTATATAAATTATTATTATAATATATATTATATATTATTATATATAAATTATTATATTATATAAAATTATAATATAAATTATTTTACACACACACACACACACACACACACACACACACACACACAAACTACTTTAGGATGAGCCAGACCATTGGTCCATTTAGCTCACTCTTGTCTACACTGATAAAGACTGCATCTCCAGGGCTTCAGGTGGATTTTTCCCAGCCTTTCTTAGAGATGCTATAAAGATGTAACTCCTTTATGATTAAGTGTAAACACAGGACAATCAAATACAATGAAAAAAGTACAAGGTTGGCTGTACAAAGAGTTCAAAAACAAAAAACCCAAACTTCTATGACTCCACGACCTCACGGCTTGGAAAGCCAGCATAAGCATTTTATGGATACCAAATTTACATTTCAAATTTCTGCTGATAGCATCAAATCTCTTTGAAATCCAGCAATCAGAAGCAAGAAATTTCTGCAGCCACAACTCCATGAGTAGATCAGCCCTGCCTAATCATTCCATAAACTAGGTTAAATAGACTATAAACCAGGGGTGCCCAAACATTTTTGCAAGAGGGCCACATAATCTCTCTCACATAATCTCACATAACACTGTGTTGGGGGCTGGGAAAAAAGAGTTAATTTACATTTCAAATTTGAATAAATTTACATAAATGAATACATTCGAGTTGGAACTTATATGAATGTATGAAGGGCCTGCAATAGCTCATGGCCTATAAAAGGCCTTGCACAAAGCAAGGCTGGCCTTTGCTTTGCTGCCACTGCTGCATCACAGACGTGAAACAGCAAGCAGTGGAGGGAGCCTTCATCCCACAGCTCACACAAGAGGTCGAGCAGTTGGCTGAGAGCAGTTGCGCTGAGCCAGCACGGGCTCCAGCAGGTCTCCGGAGGGCCAGAGCTCCGGAGGGCCAGGGGCAGGGCTCAGCGGGCCAGACTGGGAGTCCTCGAAGGTCGTAAGTGGCCCCAGGGCCGGTTTTGGGCACCCCTGCTATAAACCTTCAGGTATCGTATTGGCAACCTTCAGTCTCGAGAGACTCTGGTATCGCGCTCTGAAAGGTGGTTCTGGCACAGCGTCTAGTGTGGCTGAAAAGGCCAATTCGGGAGTGACAATCCCTTCCACACCAGGAGCAAGTGCAGTCTGTCCCTGGTCTGTTTCCCTGGCTGTGGGCCTTCCTTCTTTGCCTCTTAGCCTCAGACTGTTGGCCAAGTGTCTCTTCAAACTGGGAAAGGCCATGCTGCACAGCCTGCCTCCAAGCGGGCCGCTCAGGGGCCAGGGTTTCCCACCTGTTGAGGTCTGTTGCATGGTGCAGAGTTGTCGATCCGCTTGTCGGTTTTCACCCTAAACCCCACGCACCCCGTGAGGTTAACGGACCGTGGAGAGGGAACACCTTACTGACTGGGGACTGCCCAGTTTAAAGCGGGCGATAGCTGCCCAATGAGATGCAATGATCTCTCCCGTGGGAAGCAGCCCCTGGCGTCATGCTCTACGCCAATCGAGCGAAGGCTTATAACCGGTAAAATGCTGCTTCCCGTGTTGTGCCGATGCCGTATGGCGAAGTTGGAGTGTCCTCTCCAGTGCGCGAAGCCTGGGTAAAGAAGGTATGGAGGATAGGCTGTTACCCGTGCAGCAAATCCCCCCTCTCCACGTCGCTGAAATGGTCCAATGGAAAGCAATACGGTTGGTTCCAGCGGCGTCGCAGGAGTTGCCAGAACATGACTGTGTTCAGCCATGAACTGCCTCAGGCACTCCAGCTCCTGATTTTGCCTCGAGTTTGGGATCAGAGTTTTCCTTCTCTTAGATGAGCTGCCTCCCCCCCTCCCACCCCGCATCCTCCGTTTCACTCAACACAGCTCTCTTTACCTTCAGGTATGACCCTTCTCTTTTTAATACTTATAGAATGCATGTTGATCTTAGGTGAGCATTTAAATTGCATGATCATCATCATCTCAAAACACTAATGAAAATGTTGAAAAAGATATACCACTTTGTAGTTATTCACACACATTTCCAAGCCAAAACGTAAAACAACAATCAGAGCATCATGTCATAACTCTGAACAATATAAAAACGAAAACAAAGTCTATGAAACAGCTGATTTACTTTTGCTATGCATTTGTATAATAATTAAGGTCTGCCTAAATGAGATTTATATAAATGGTAGATAAATATTTTTAATAATTGAGCTGCCTTCCTAGGCTGACGAGTCCCATCTACCCGGTAGGGAACAGTAGTTTTATGGTATTGGGTAGAAGGAGGATAAGGTGAGAATGCTTGGATCCACAACTGGATGTAGCCACAAGGCAGTGGAGGTTTGAGGTCAGAGATCGTTTTAGCAAGGCCTGCCAAGATTTTGGACTGACAATCAGCCTGAAGAAAACACAGGTCATGGTTCAGGATGTGGACTCACCTCCCTGCATTACAATCTCTGAGCATGAACTGGAGGTTGTCCATGACTTTGTGTACCTTGGTTCAACGATCTCCGACACTCTTTCTCTCGATACCGAGCTAAACAAGCGCATCGGTAAAGCAGCTACCACGTTTTCCAGACTCACAAAGAGAGTCTGGTCCAACAAGAAGCTGACGGAACATACCAAGATCCAGGTCTACAGAGCTTGCGTCCTGAGTACACTTCTGTACTGCAGCGAAACATGGACTCTTCGCTCACAACAGGAGAGGAAACTGAGCGCTTTCCACATGCGCTGCCTCCGACGCATCCTCGGCATCACCTGGCAGGACAAAGTTCCAAACAACACAATCCTGGAACGTGCTGGAATCCCTAGCATGTATTCACTGCTGAAACAGAGACGCCTGCGTTGGCTTGGTCATGTAGTGAGAATGGATGATGGCCGGATCCCAAAGGATCTCCTCTATGGAGAACTCTTGCAAGGAAAGCGCCCTACAGGTAGACCACAGCTGCGATACAAGGACATCTAAAAGAGGGATCTGAAGGCCTTAGGGATGGACCTCAACAAGTGGGAAACCCTGGCCTCTGAGCGGCCCGCTTGGAGGCAGGCTGTGCAGCATGGCCTTTCCCAGTTTGAAGAGACACTTTGCCAACAGTCTGAGGCTAAGAGGCAAAGAAGGAAGGCCCATAGCCAGGGAGACAGACCAGGGACAGACTGCACTTGCTCCCGGTGTGGAAGGGATTGTCACTCCCGGATTGGCCTTTTCAGCCACACTAGACGCTGTGCCAGAACCACCTTTCAGAGCGCGATACCATAGTCTTTCGAGACTGAAGGTTGCCAATACAAAAAAAATTTTTTAATAATAAACATAAATATTATTCCTTCCTTTAGCAAAACTGAGAGCTCCTACTTGAGTAAAACCTTCAAAATACAACAACAAAGCACTGGGAATCTCCCTCCTTCCTTTAAAGCAATATTCTGTTGCCCTTGACCAAGGCCTAAGCTACAGGTTACACATAGCTGTGTGCCTCTTTTCTCAGACATTTTGCTTTTCACTTTTTAAATTGAAACTAGGCTCCAGCAGGGTAACAGCAATAAAGTCTGAGAAAGGGAGCTATTTAATCTCTCTCTCCTAGTCATTTTTGGACTCAAGATAGCATCCCTGTGCTGCTTTCTTCCTCACAGTGGGAAAGACATGCAGATTCAAAAGCAGATTCAAAGGATACATGCCACATACACACATGGAATAAGGTTTAAACAGGAGCTCAGTCAACTAAAGCTTTAGTTGGTTCATCAGTGAACATCATTTTAAATTAGAAAGACTTAGGGGTATCCCTGTGGGAGAAGTACTCTATCCTCCTCCTCTTGTTGGACACTTCTCCAGAAGCTTCTGTGCTGGTTCAGCATCTTAAAAGTCACTCTGATTTTAGAAATGGGCTATATCGGAATGCTAGGTGCAAGGGAGGGTACCAGGATGCAGGTCTCTTGTTATCTGGTGTGCTTCCTGGGGCATTTGGTGGGCCGCTGTGAGATACAGGACGCTGGACTAGATGGGCCTATGGTCTGACCCAGCAGGGCTGTTCTTATGTTCTTATGAGAGACAGGTAGAAGAGGCTTCTGCAAAAGAAGGTTGCTGTGACAATGGTAAATTTTGAAACCATTGGGATATTGTAATAATTCAGATACCACTTTTTTGTCTCCTTGCTCTTCAATAAGAATGTTTTCTATGCTGCGTCTTATGCAGGAGAAGATAAATATCCTGTATGAAACCATTACTGCATACTGTACTGTTAACTCACTGGAAGTAAGTTTCTCCAAGTTCAGTGGGATTGGCTCACAAGTGAGTGCGGCTGAGACTAGAGGTGCACAGCTGCTTGTGAGCTTGTGCCTATGCATTTACTATAGCAGTGGTTCTCAAAGTGGTGGGTCGTGACCCACCATTGAAACCTAAAAGGGAAACCTTAAAGGGAAAGTGACCCATAAATGGGTGCCCTGACAGCACTGCAGCAAATGACATCTCTACCAGCCCTCAGCAGGTGCCAAGAATGCCATTTGGCCCAATGTATGAAACAAAGTTTGATGCCCCTGCCCTAGGATCAGTGGCAATGCAAGGGGGCTGGAGGGGGTGGGTGCAGACCACATCGGGTGACACACTCAAGGTCACACACTCAAGGGTGATGCCACTACTGCCAAAATTGTGAAAATCTTAGTATTTTTAAAATAATACCATCGTTTTATTTATCATTCAATGCATAACATAATGCAGAATGCAACAAAACAAACCATGCTGAAATATCTGTATTCTTAAAGCCTTAAAAGGAAAACACAACTGCATTATGTAACAAAAAGTGGAATTTCTTAACTCAAAACTAACCACTAAGACTGATTGTTCTGAGAGTCAAATAGGTATTATGACATAGCAGAGAACCACTAAGTTGTTCAACTCTCACTTCCATGAATCAGAGCTAATACTAGAACTCTTCTTCAGTTGTGTGAGTGTGATCAAGTTGGCCACTGGTTTTTCTTGTTGGTTACTGATTTGCTGGGTGACCTGTACTGTCATATTAAATAAATAAATGAATAAAGTCATTGCGGGATTACACCAGTTCTAGCGATGCCACTGCATTTAGGTTGTGAGTATATTGTAATTTATTCTGTATGGTCTGGTAGGGGAGGAGGTCAATCATAGGGATGACACAATGAGCTCTCACACAGGGTACTGCAAACCACAGTGATGCTTCTGCCTAGGATATCACTTTCAGTACATGGTAGTGATTTTGGACTGACCCCAGCAGCTGAGAAGATCGTTAGGGTATGGAAAATACTCTGTTTTTACTTGACTGGGAAAGAAGATAGGCTTTCCTACAGAGACAAAGATCACTAAATATACATTTTAAGAAAGAAAAGCTCTTTCTTGTTCTCTCTGTGCATGTGTTTTAGTGAAACAAATGGCTCAGGTAGGGAACGTGGTTCACTTAATCATCAAGTGTGCCTCCAGATGCTGGCCTTGTAAAATGTCATAGTAAATCCAGGCTCTTCACTTCTCTCGAGCTGAGGATAATTTTCTAATAATGAATCAGGTACAAACTGGAAATTTCATCTGGACAAGGCTGAATTACGAGGGGTGCTGTGTCAAAGGCAGCTTCAAAGTGCACCAAGCTGCAGTCAGAAGCAGATGAAGGAAAGGTTACTCTCATCTAGAAAGATTTCTGAAAACTGCAACTAATCCTTCCAGACACCTTGTTGAATTCAAGGTCAGTGTAACAGGCTAAAAAAGTCCCACAGTCCAGCAAGGCTCATTCTGGCCTGCAAGCCACAACGAATGTGCACATGCAAACCTCTATGGATGGTACTGCATGAGGTGTGGGTGAATGGGCAACTGCCAGGCATTCACCAATCCACTCACACCAGAGTCCGTGGCAAACATGTGAAACTGCCTAGTCCTGCCTTTCGTAGAAAACCACTGCATAGTTTCCCAGCATGACCTGTCGATCACGTTCAAAAACTGCAGCTTGTCCAGCCTGCAGCCAGCCTGTGGACAGTACATTTCACTGGAGTCCAGATAGCAGCATGAAGATTTTTTAAAGCAAAAACAGGCTAAAGGATTAGGAGGTGCTGATGCTGCTAAGATTTTATCAGCATGATAGTTCCGTACTGTCTTCATGGTGCTCATGCCTTTTGGCCCAATCCTACCCCCCCCCTCCCACTTGCACCAGTGGAGCACGCGCACCACCAGCACTAGCCGGCGCAAAAATGCCTTAAAGTACTTTGTGATGGCATTATAGTAATGTTGCCTAGCAGAAAGGCCAAAGTCTTCCCAAGCACGCCAGCACAGCAGAGGACGCCTGCCAGAGAAGGTTAAGTTCTGTGTTGTGCAGTGCAGGGGAAGGTTCCCTTCCCAGACCTGATCCGCTGATAAAGATCAATGTGGACTAGTGCTGAAACAGTTGAAGCAGGTCTGAGTTGACCTGTTGCTCAGGCTGGGGTTAGCCCTGGGGCAAGGGGACAAATGCCCTGAGGTAGCTTTCTGCCTGCTTATTCCAAGGAGACTTTTGGCCTGTTAAACGCCTCCGCTGGATTCAGTGTGGCCCATGCCGGCCTCGACACTGGAAGTTTAGGTAGGACTGGGCTGCCCATCTGTCTTTTTAGGTATGTTTTAGTGCTCTTTTTATTAGGCTGCTGTGGCCCACTATCAATCAATAAAATTACATATAAATTAGGATATAAAATTACATTACGAGTTAGGGGAAAGCAGAAACATACCCTGTACGTGCAATTTGTGTAGAATATAATAATGCAGCCAACATTATATGGCTTGAATCGATGCCTTACAATGACTTTTCTCTATGATGTGGAATAAACTATGTGTTACACTACCCACAGACTGCATTTAAAGATTGTAAATGTAAGCAGATGGGACTTTTGTGAGCTATGCCCATCTTTTCAGTCAATTTTCTGCTGAATTCTCTCACACAACTGGGAGGTATTGATGCAAGAGAGAGCTCAGATCCATGAGACGAGGAGAATAAGCCAAGAGAAAGAAACTGTCATCTGCTCTGACATCCTGCACACGTTCTTCAAAAAAAAAAAAAATTAAGAAAACCAGTGACCCTCATGTAACTCAAGCAGTGGCAGCCACTCCATTTTGCAAAGGTAGCTTTCCTCCCTTTTCCCGCCAGTGAAAAGGCATGCAGAATCCCTGGAAGACCAGAACAGTCGAGAGACCGATGGGAAAAAAAAATAGAATTTGTGCAAAAATTATTTTTGGAAAAGCTTGAAGCAGATTCTAAAGTTTTGCTTTAAACCACAGCAAGAACAGGCTTCCTCATGAGCTTTAACAAGAGTCATTTGAAAAGCTCAGGCCTCTCACTCTAATTCTCCTTTTGAATACACAAAATTGCCATTTGAAAAGAAAAGCATTTTACAATGTTAATGTGCTGCAGCATGAACCAATACAGTGACAAAACTTTCCCTTCTACATGCTAATAAGGCTGTTCCTTGCTTAACCAAAGGCTTCTTCAAAGAATATTCCAACAGTGACTTCAAAGCTATCTCTTCTTCTAACTGAACAAAGTACTGAGAATATGCTCCTGGTTGCCTCCAACTCAAGAGTCTTCCAAGTGGAGGAAGTTGAAGAAAAGGCAGGAGGATGGAGAGATGGGAGTGTATGAAGAACTTGACCATAGGGAAAAAGGCATCCTGAAATTCACTTGTACCCCCATTGCCATTAGCAAACATTGTGTTGGCAACCTTCAGTCTCGAGAGACTATGGTATCGCGCTCTGAAAGGTGGTTTTGGAACATCGCCTAGTGTGGCTGAAAAGGCCAATTCGGGAGTGACAATCCCTTCCACAACGGGAGCAAGTGCAGTCTGTCCCTGGTCTGTCTCCCTGGCTATGGGCCTTCCTTCTTTGCCTCTTAGCCTCAGACTGTTGGCCAAGTGTCTCTTCAAACTGGGAAAGGCCATGCTGCACAGCCTGCCTCCAAGCGGGCTGCTCAGAGGCCAGGGTTTCCCACTTGTTGAGGTCCACTCCTAAGGCCTTCAGATCCCTCTTGCAGATGTCCTTGTATCACAGCTGTGGTCTACCTGTAGGGCGCTTTCCTTGCACGAGTTCTCCATAGAGGAGATCCTTTGGGATCTGGCCATCATCCATTCTCACGACATGACCGAGCCAACGCAGGCGTCTCTGTTTCAGCAGTGCATACATGCTAGGGATTCCAGCACGTTCCAGGACTGTGTTGTTTGGAACTTTGTCCTGCCAGGTGATGCCGAGAATGCGTCGGAGGCAGCGCATGTGGAAAGCGTTCAGTTTCCTCTCCTGTTGTGAGCGAAGAGTCCATGACTCGCTGCAGTACAGAAGTGTACTCAGGACGCAAGCTCTGTAGACCTGGATCTTGGTATGTTCCGTCAGCTTCTTGTTGGACCAGACTCTCTTTGTGAGTCTGGAAAACGTGGTAGCTGCTTTACCGATGCGTTTGTTTAGTTCGGTATCAAGAGAAAGAGTGTCAGAGATCATTGAGCCAAGGTACACAAAGTCATGGACAACCTCCAGTTCATGCGCAGAGATTGTAACGCAGGGAGGTGAGTCCACATCCTGAACCATGACCTGTGTTTTCTTCAGGCTGATCGTCAGTCCAAAATCTTGGCAGGCCTTGCTAAAACAATCCATGAGGTGCTGGAGATCTTTGGCAGAGTGGGTAGTGACAGCTGCATCGTCGGCAAAGAGGAAGTCACGCAGACATTTCAGCTGGACTTTGGACTTTGCTCTCAGTCTGGACAGGTTGAAGAGCTTTCCATCTGATCTGGTCCAGAGATAGATGCCTTTTGTTGCGGTTCCAAAGGCATGCTTCAGCAGGACAGCGAAGAAAATCCCAAACAAGGTTGGTGCAAGAACACAGCCCTGCTTCACGCCGCTTTGGATGTCAAAGGGGTCTGACAGGGTTTTAAATCGAACCCTGACAGTAAAATGAAGTAGTACTTGTTTGAGCTGCAGAACACAGTGGTGACCAATCATAAAGACAGTCTGCATTTTAATTTACAGAAAACTTTCTTTTTTCTAATTAAGTCTGAAAAGAAGAATTCAGTGGCGCACGACTGGAATTAAATCAATGGGGCTTAAGTACAACATGCTTTTGTTAGTCTAAAAATAATTATGTATGTCCTCCTCCTCAGCCAGGATAGACATATGAAGGTAGAAAACAGGGAAGCAGTTCCCATCTAGCAATTGTCATTCACACCTAAGTAACCTCAAGGCTAAACTACTGTCCACATGCCCTACCTGAAGCTGCCTTTGCAGACTCTTCAGAATGATCCAGTGATTCATAACATGTCAGACTGCCTCCTGACTCAGCAAGGATGCTGGGTGTATGGTATACCAGGGTTCCCATTTTTCTAATATCTTCACTGGTTCCCTGTTGTCTTCCAGGCACAATTCAAAGTATCAGTTTCTGCCCTATAAAAACGTCAACCATTTGTGTCCTTCACAGATGTAGAATCTCCTTCCTTTGAAGACTTTCCAATGGGGAAAGCAAATAATTTTTAGGTGCCTTTGAACAGGACTTTATTCTTCTCATTCCAATCCAACAAAATGTGATGGTCAAAAGTAGATGACTTTTTAACAAGGATAATTCTAAAAGCTAGTAGCCATGGCAGATGATCCCTTTGTTCAGGGGTAGCACACCTCCAAGCCCCAGATGTGGGGGACGGGACTGAAACTGATTGGGAGAGACATAGAATAGACAAAAGGAAAACCTTCAAACAGCACACCATTAATCTATGGAATTCACTTCCACTTTCTCACAAATGCCCATCTAAAATCACATGGCATTGTGAAGCACTGAAATATCAGGTATGGACAATTCACATGGACCATTAAAGGGCATTTTGCAAAAAGGCGAGGGCATCTTAGGGAACTTAGAGAAATTACTACCAAGCAATGTGATGATACCCTAAGCTTAGATGGCTTTGATAAAAAGATTTAGACAAACTGATGAGAGAGAGAGGTCTATGAATAGTTAAATGAAGCTTTCAAGTACAGAGGCAGTATACTTCAGAATAGTGTGTGCTGGGGACAAACAACAGGTGAACAACATCACCTTCAGCATTGCTTGCAAGCTGTCTGGAGGCATCTGGTTTACCAGTGGTTCTCAAAATTTTTAGCACTGGGACCCACTTTATAGAATGACAATCTGTCCAGAACTCACCAGAAATGACATCATGGTCTGAAGTGACATCATCAAGCAAATGAAAATAAATTTTAAAAAAAATCACCTCACCAGTACAAGCCTCTGTTTTATCCTTTTGTGTGTGTGTGTGTGTGTGTGTGTGTGTGTGTGTCTCTGTGTGTGTGTGTGTGTGTGTGTGTGTGTGTCTGTCTGTCTGTAGGACTGCCTTCTGGAGCATTTCTTGAGCTCCACTTGCATCAGATTGGGACCATTCTAGTGGTCCTGCATTCCCCTTTGCCTGAACTTCAACATGAGCCAAGGTATGTTTGCTTACTCATAAGTAAACATGACTCTGCAGCTTAATTTCACTTTCCATAGGGCTCAATACATTTGTCGGTTTGCAGGGAGGGACTTTCTTCCCTGGTGTTTTGGGGGGGCTGTGTTCAATGAACTGGGACCATTCTGGTGACACTGGTTTCCTCTTGCTCTGCCTTTTGCAAGGGATCAAGGCATGTTCGCCTACTCAACAAGACGCTTGGTGGTAGGTGTTGTCAAACACACACCACAATGCATGGATGGTCAGATGGGTGAGTCACAGCTGGCAGCCAGATCTCATGCATTTGGTGTCACATAAGAACAACTACCCACTATATTTCTTTTTTTTTTGCTACACTGGCTCTAAAATGGAACTCTCCATTCTCCTCAATACTCTTCACTCAGCCTAGCCACGATAATTGCTTTAATTATTATTGTTGTGAATCATCACTGTAGTTTACATTACAATGGTCAACTGATTTTACCTCCTCCAACCTACAGCCCTTCAACTCCACCTTTCACTATTGTTTCTCCCTGTTCCTCCATATACAGTATGTGCATACACACACACACACACACACACACACAGAGAGAGAGAGAGAGAGAGAGAGAGAGAGAGAGAGAGAGAGAGAGCATGCATTGAGGATTTCACTTCATGCATCTGACTGCAGATCAAGAAAGCTGACCTTTGAAATAAATTGGCAAGTCTTTAAGGGGCTGCAAAGGGTTTTACCATTTTTGCATATAAATATATATATATATATATATATAAAAATCAATACAAAAACAGATTAAATAGAGAAATCTTCTAAGCATGAAAACATCATGTAAAGAAGTATACTGTCTCCAAAAAGGTATATTCTAGTAATTAACAAATAAAATCCAAAATTCAAAACACTTGTCTGTTGATGTTCTTCGAGTCCCCTATAGTACACTGATTTAGCCAAAAAAAGGTATTTCCATATCCTTTCAAACCAGTCTGATACTGCAGATTAGACATGCAGCAATACATATCCCTGCCAGAGTAAAAAAAAAAAAGATTATTATTAACTTCAAACTTATTCCAAAATTAAATGCTCCAAATAATGCGATCTTAGGATTTCATAGATCATATCCAGTCAGACACAGATCTGATCTTATACCAAATCTCCTTCCAAAAATTCACAAATGATGGACAGTTCCAGAGAATGTGAAGATCTGGTGCCTGGCACCTGCTTCAATCATAAAGGGGTAAAACATCATCACCATTTTCTCCAAATGCAACATGAATCAAGTGTCTCGCATCATTTTTCCACAGCTACAGCAACTTGTTTTGTAATGACAAGCAAATCAGCCTGGAGTGTCATGGGAGTCTACTGGATGAGATGGTGAGTTTGAATAAGTCTAGCTCTATCTACTGGAGTTCTCCATGCACCAGCAGGCTAGACTCCAGGGATGGGGCAGGGCGGAATGTGTTAGTGTTCTGTGATTCTATCCCCCACTTAGCTTAGGTCCACCTTTCCTACTTGCATTCAAATCTTGAAGAAGAAAAAATCTCATTATAAAAATAACATATAACAATGAAACACATTATAGAAGCAACGATCCAAAATCCAAATTAGCCAACACAGTTGAAAACAGAACTCAGGAGGGGGAGCAACCAGCTTGCTAACCAATTCGCTTATGTTATCCTCAAAATCCCTCCGGAACGGTTTTTACTGCTCACCAAAAAGCAAACAGTGATGCAGCCAGATGGGAGAGTATTCCTCGATTGAAATGCTATGACTGAGAAGGCTCTGCCTTCCATCCCTGCCCACCAGATTTCACATGTTGGGGGAATATGGAGCAGGTCCTTTGATGCTAATAAGTTAGGCCTTTAAAAGGTCAGAAACCAGCACCAAGGCTGCAATCCTACACACATACCTGAACAATACACACACCTGCGAGTAATAGGACTTGTTTCTGGTATACATGCATAGGATTATGCCAGTGGTTATCAAACTCTCAGTTTGACCCCTGCTGTAAGTTCTGGGGGGGGGGGGGTTGGGGAGGAAGGCAGCAATGCAATCACCAGAATCACGTTGCTTTGGAGGGGCGCAGGGGCTTGCTTAGACTTATCAGAGGCTGGAGCAGGCTCCCAGGGGTGCAGGGAGCCCCGCGCCAGCCTCCGCAGGGTCCCCCGAAGCATGCAAACTGTCAAAATAATGATCACGACCCACTTCCACATTTTCGCAACTGAAAACTGGAAGTGGGTCGTGAGCATTATTTTGAATGTCTGAGCAATTCGGAGGGGCCCTACAGAGGCTGTGGCGGGGCTCCCCGCACCCCAGGGAGCCTGCTCCAGTCTCTGGTAAGTCTAAGCAAGCCACTGTATCCCCCGACAGCAACCCCTTGACAGCTTCCCCATTCCCCCCCCCCCCCGCCGCCTCTTAAGGGTGCAGATGCCAGGGCTCTCTGGCTAGGGTGTTGCAAAACTCCAGTTTGAGAACCACTGGCTGTAGGAGGTGTTCTTACTCAAGCTAGTATTGGTTCAGACTCAGTCATTCATCTATAATAGGAAGACAGACGCTGACCAACCTTACATGGTTATTTTGTTAGGAGTATTGAGATAATGTGTGTGAAGTGCTTTGAACACCTAAAACACTTTAAAATTACCAGACATGATGATGATGATAATGGTGATGAAAAAAAAATCACGATGTTATAAATTGCTACCTTCCCGACTCCATGTTTATATCTACAGATATTGTTTTGTTTTGCTAATGCATTCCAGGCTCAAATTGTGACAACCTCCAAGATGAACCCTACATCAGCTTTTTAAACAGGTGCATTTAATTTATACAATGAATCTGCCGCTTCTGTTTAAAGTTCATAGTCCTAGCCTCTGGCAAGGCATGATCAGTTAAAAAAAACAAAACAAACTTGTCACATGAAGCATCTTTTGGCTCTTTTCAAGGGAGAGCTTCCACAAACACACACCAGACTCTCTCATTGCATGTGTTCTTGGCTGCGAAGTCTTTCTTGAAGCAAGTCGCAGCCAATTTGCCCAAGGCCTAAGTGAACTGGCACATCTCCTTATACACACTCCTCCCTTTTCAAAGTGCCTATGAACTGGAGTGTTTTCATTGGCTGTTCCAGCAGCCCAAACTTAGCCTTTCCATGTGCTTTCCAGCCACACCAAGAAAGAAGTGACAACAAGCTGCAAGAAAAATGTTATTAAAAGGTTCATAGGGCAGGGAAGAACTGGCACAAAACTTTTATTTTTTTAACTTATCAGTAGCAGGAAAGGAACCAATGCCGAAGGAATTGAACTGTATGTATAACAAGCTGCAACTCTGTATAGCAGTAGTACCCAAACCTTTTTAACTGGTGGCTCCATTGACCTACTGGGCCATTGGCCATGGCTCCCTATTAGGTCTACAATTCTATTCATTATATAGGGCGATGGGTTTTTCGCAAGGATTCAGTGATTCCCTGGCTGGTTTCCACAGCTCCCTGGTGAGCCACAGCTCATAGTTTAGGAACCACTGTTGGATAGTCTTGCTGTGCTTGAGAACAGCCTCAACAGTTTGCGTCCTTGACAGAAAGTGATACTATGTGAAAAATTGCCCTTCTACATAGTTTTGTTCTAAATAAGCCCACTGATCATTGTGCTTGCCAATGGATTGAACTGGCAAATTAACTGAAAACTATTTTCTAACATCTCGCTCTTTAACTAGGAAAGAACATATTACATATCCCATCATAACAGGGCTTTGCTTCCCGCGGTTTATATCACTGCATTCTGCATTAAATTACACATCAAATGATGTATGATAAAATACCAAGATTTTCACAATTTTGGTCAGTAGTGGTGTCACCCCCCCCCCAAGTGTGACCCAGAGTAGAGCAGAGATCTGATCAAAGAGGAGGAGAGACCAGCTGGATCAGGGCCCCTACAGCAAACCAGAGTCCAGCAACCAAGAATGACTGAAGGAAGAACCAGAGTCTACCAACCCTAGTGCTGAAGACAACCCTGCCCTGAATAAGATGAGCTGAGAAGACAACCCACACCCATTGTGGTGCCCCCCTTCACTTAGCAGTGAAGTGAAGAGGCAGCCAGTCCAATAGATTCACACTAAGCAATCTACTCTTCGCTCACAACAGGAGAGGAAACTGAACGCTTTCCACATGCGCTGCCTCCGATGCATCCTCGGCATCACCTGGCAGGACAAAGTTCCAAACAACACAGTCCTGGAATGTGCTGGAATCCCGAGCATGTATGCACTGCTGAAACAGAGACACCTGCGTTGGCTCGGTCATGTCGTGAGAATGGATGATGGCCAGATCCCAAAGGATCTCCTCTATGGAGAACTCGTGCAAGGAAAGCGCCCTACAGGTAGACCACAGCTGCGATACAAAGACATCTGCAAGAGGGACCTGAAGGCCTTAGGAGTGGACCTCAACAGGTGGGAAACCCTGGCCTCTGAGCGGCCCGCTTGGAGGCAGGCTGTGCAGCATGGCCTTTCCCAGTTTGAAGAGACACTTGGCCAACAGTCTGAGGCAAAGAGGCAAAGAAGGAAGGCCCATAGCCAGGGAGACAGACCAGGGACAGCCTGCACTTGCTCCCAGTGTGGAAGGGACTGTCACTCCCAAATCGGCCTTTTCAGTCACACTAGACGCTGCTCCAGAACCACCTTTCAGAGCGCGATACCATAGTCTTTCGAGACTGAAGGTTGCCAACAAAATATGTGTGGGTGTACCGGTGAGCACATGGGCACATAAACACAGCAAAGTGCCTCTCTGTGCTTTTGCCTGAAGGCCATTCCCTGAACTAATTACATTCAGCCAGTTAATGGCTGCAATGCCACAGCTGCCTGGCTCTGTTAATGCTTTTCCTTAAGCTAAATCTCCAACTCCAAAGACTCAGCTTGACCTCTGCCTCTGCCCCAATGCCTGATGGTTGAAAACTGGCAGGTGGTCCAGCTTTGGCTGGTTCAAGAAAGGTTAAATGCAAAAAAGAAAGAGTGTGCGAGAAAAATCCATGTTAAGGGTTATTCTGAAGCAGAACAAAAGATCTAATAAGCCCCTCACTCTTCGATGGGCACAGAGATAGTATTAACAGCATCCTGGCCAACTGCCTCTGAAAAACACGCTCTAGACCCCTTACTTAAGTCAGCAAAAAACAAGTCTACTAGACTATCTGCTAACTCCAAGGAAGCAGGATAATACTATAGCATTACCGTACTATAGCTGGTGTAACATCTCATGTTTTGGCAGGCATGGAGTCTATGGAGAGAGAGGCTGCATGTTATAGCATAGTGCAATCCTGGGGAATGCAGTGAGTCTCTGTGCAGGGACATGCTAAACACTCATCAAGTTCCTGAGCCACCTACTGCTTGGTATAATGGGCAGGTTTGGCCCCCACTGTAACCTTGTTTAAATGCAACAATTTATTTTTTCCTTATAGAAGCAAATGACAATCATTTGCTTATGTGAATGAAAGTAAAGGCATGCTGAGCACCATAGCAGTGGGAGTATCCCAACCTAGGGTCTGGGGCCAGGGTCATGCTTTGGGTTCCAGGTTGTGGTACATTTGCTTGGTCCTAGAGAAGGTCCTTGAGAACTTAGCCAGACCCTTTCTGCATTGCCCTACCTCTTTATGCGCATATCACCTTCCTAGGTTGAGCACTAGAGTGCAATGGAACTCTGAAAACTAGCTTTTGTCTCTGTTGACCTGTCTTACAGCTTCTTATCTATTTATTACTTGTCAAATTATCAGGCATCCTTAAAGGTGAAGCTTTACTTGAGAATATAGCAAATAACTCTTCTTTGGTCACTCTAACAAACAATGGTCTTTTTGCTGAAAAATGGGCTGGGGGGGATTTCCTAAGGAATCAGTCCTTTCAAACAATGAGCCACCATAGCAAGAATTTGTAAGGGTGCTTCTTCATTCCAATGCAAAGAGGATGGGATTAGTAGGTCAGCTAAGCAGTTGAGAACAGTACTAGTTGCAGACCTGCTCCAAATGTTTATTCAGCAGTAGAATTCATAGGAAGGACTGGGCACACATTTATTTCTTTTCTTAATGATTATATCACTTTTCCAATAAATCAGCTTATGAAAACAGGTTGTTGGCATCCTTCAGTTGGCATCCTCGGAAGACTATGGTGTCACGCTCTGAATGGTGGTTCTGGAACAGTGTCCTCTCCAGTGCGCGAAGCCTGGGTAAAGTAGGTACGGAGGATAGGCTGTTACCCATGCAGCAAATCCCCCCTCTCCACGTCGCTGAAATGGTCCAATGGAAAGGCAGAGGCCAATACAGTTGGTTCCAGCGGCATCGCAGGAGTTGCCAGAACGTGACTGTGTTCAGCCATGAACTGCCTCAGGGACTCCGGCTCCGGATTTTGCCTCGAAGTTGACTCCTGAAACCTTTTCCATAACTGGATGTAGCCACAAGGCAGTGGAGGTTTGGGATCAGAGTTTTCCTTCTCTCAGTTGAGCTGCCTTCCCAGGCTGACGAGTCCCATCTACCCGGTGGCTGTTTAGTCGCCTCTTACGACAAGTACAGCCAAACTGAGGGTCTATTCTTATCCCCAGCCCCCAGGGATATGAAAACAACAATCTCATGATTATCATATATAGAGGATGTTTCACCTGATCTACTAAAATAGGATTAAAAGCAACAAAGAATTAGGAAAAGTCAGTGAGGCCTTGACGAAAAATGCTTTCAGCTTCTTCCTAAAAACAGCAAGTGTGGAAGCTGTAGAGTCTGTCTGAGAAGGGAGTTCCACAGCAATGGGGCCATCACCAAAAAAGCCCCATCCCTTCTACCTACCAAATGGATCTCTGTCAACAACAAGCAATACAGCAAAACCCTCAGATGTGGATTTTGTGGTTGAGCAATATGGGAGAATGCAGTCCTTCTGATGACATGCTCCCAGACCATTAAGGGATTCAAAGGCTATGGTCAGCATCTGAACTGGGCTCAGAAGCAAACTAGTCACGGGTGCAGATGTTGCACACAGGGTGTTATAGGCTCCCATACATTTACCCCAGCCAGTAGTCTTGCGGGGGTCATTACAGATGGGCTGAAACATTTTCAAAGACAGCCCCAGATACAGCACCTTATGATAGCCTAATTTGGATGGCATGAGTTCATGGATAATAGTGACTAGTGACCCAGTCCTAAAGGGCCTTATGCTGCTGGAAGGTCCTTTATGGAGGCTGCTGCAAAGCAAGACCTGCCATTCAGCATGGCTTGGCCACCACTGGAAGCAGCAAATGAGCCAGCAAAGAAGAGGAGCCTCAGCACTAGTAAGGGGGGCAGCAGGGATGGAGGGTGAATCAAGGCTGGAAAGTGGGTGGTACTGTTGGCAGCAGAGCCACTGATATTCTATCCCCCTTCATGGCCTCCATCTGCCCTCCTGGCTCCACTTGGACTTGCACCAGCTATATAGCTGGCACAGGTCCAAGTAGACCCAGAGGGGCAGCAAGTGCTTACCCCAGGGGAAGGGAACAAATGTTCCTTTACACCAGTGGTTCCCAAACATTTTGAATGGTGATTCCTTTGACTTACTGGGACACTGGCTGCGGCTCCCCTTTAGGGCTACAATCCAATGCAGTGATGTCTCGCAAGACGAAATTAATTCGTTCCGCGAGTCGTTTTGTATTGCGAAAATTTCATCTTGCAAAGCGCAGTTTCCCATAGGAATGCATTGAAATTTAATTAATGCGTTCCTATGGGCAAAAAAAGTCAGAACAAAGTCAAATTTGGTTTACAAAGTGTTTATTAAGTGCTCTTTAAAGGCATACATACTGTACAGAGGATTTCAAAAATTTCAAGCACAAAACTTCAATGCATCCTGTAGGCCTCGGCTATGGCCTCCCTAACCCATCTGGAAATGGTGGGGGGAGACACCTGCTGTCCTCTGGGCTTGTGGGCTAGCCATCTTGGGTGCCAGACAGGCCTTCCGAAAGGGGCCGCAGAGGGTGAGGTAATGGGTTGAGAGCTCCTTGAGGGCCGAAAGGCACCGGCGTTGGGACCGCTGGGCAGGCCTTGGGTTCCAGTCCCTGGCGGGCAGTACCCTCTTCTTTCCCCTGGACTCCACCAGTAGCGGGTCCAGGGCGTCCCCGAACAACTTGGCTGCCTGGAAGGGGAGGCCGGTGACCCTGGTGTGTGAGGTGCCATCCACGTCCCAGCTACGCAGCCAGGTGCTGCAGCACGTGGCAACTCCTGCGGCCATGGCCTGGGCATTTGCTACGAAGGCGGCAGCTGATATCTTTCTGATATCCGAGCTAGCTCTGGAGCGTAGCTTGTGGGTTTCACTGACCTGCTGAAGCCAAAGGACCAACGCCCTAGAGCATAGGGAAGCGGAGGCAGAGGCCCGCAGCGCATTGGAGGAGACCTCGAATCCCCTCCTGGTGGCTAGCTCTACCTTCTTGTCTGTGGGGTCCCTTGGGAGACCGTCACTGTCTGTGGGGAGTGCTGGGGATCCCAGTGCTGCTACTGGGGTGTCTACCAGGGGTGACTTGAGGTGGGCCATGACCTCTGGGGGCAGGTTGTAGAAGGAAACCAGTGGGGGGTTTCTTGCTGGTTTGGGAAGACTGTTGGGGACCCCCACTTGGTCTTGGGCCCCGTATCCACAAGGTGGTCGGGCTGCAGCTCTAGCATCTGAACCACCCCTGAGACTAGCTTGTTAAACTGTTAAACTGCTCAGCGTAGGAGAGGTGGGGCTTGTGTGCCTCAACCTCTTCCCCAATATTTCTCCCTCTTCAGCGGATGAGGCGTGGGAACTCCCTTTGCCCTGATCCTGCTCCTCTAGGTGGATATGTTCGAGGATGGCACTGCGCACGGATGACGTCTGATGCCTCTTGGAGGGGGGGGTGTGGGTTCATAGTGTGGGTTCATCTTCGTCGTCCCCCTCTACCTCCTTCTCTGGGGAGGAAGCTGGGAGCCCCGTGGGTGGATGCTCTGGGGTGCCCCCCAGTGGTTGCTGGTGTGCCTCCATGGCAGCGTTGATGCTGGCCTGGACCATGTCCTGGATGGCCCTAGAGAGCTCTCCCCAGTCTAAGGTGCTGAGCCCCGCGCAGGGAGTGTGCACATCAGGGGCCTCGCTGGGGGTGGCCATGTGTGAGGAGTGGTGTCCGCCAGTTCAGGGGGGAGGCTCACTACTTCTCCAAAATCCGGTCCAGTCCCAGGCTGGTGTGTGGCCAAGATGGCGCCCGCGCATGTGGTCATCTCCTCTGCTGCTCTCCTGCTGCGGCTGGAGGCGGCTCAAGCGGCTGGACAGCCCCCGCTACCGGCGCAAGCCTGCCTCTGGCGCCCCTGCCCCACTTGGGGGGGGGGCTGGTCTTTGCGCTCTTTGGGCGCTAATCCAAGGTGGTGCCTGTCGACCGCGTGGCACCCTGGAACAACGGGGAGGGGAGGAGGAAGTTCCGCGTGCCCCACTGCCGCTGGGGGAAAGCGGCTCTGCAGGCTGGCTGCGGCCAGAGTGCCCGCGGGCGAGCCTGCCTCTCCCCTGCTAGGTGCGGGGAGGGGGGGCGAGTGGCTGGAGACGCGGGAGCGCCTGCTGGGTGTGCGGCTCCCGCCGATTGAACGGTTGTTGTCAGCTAAGGGGGGGGCTGCCCTGGGGTCAGATGAGGGCAGCCTGGGTGCTCCCGCATTGCGCAGCTGCCCTGGGTCAAGCAAGGGCAGCCCAGAAAGCGGAGCAGGTTAGGTGCTACCTCTCGGCAGAGGCACAGGGCTCAGGCGCGGAAGGGCGCAAAGTTCAAAAATAGATTTGACTACCTTGCTCTAAAGCAGCCATGTGGGAGGCTGCTGGTAAAACAAAGGGAAATTTTTTAAAGGGACAGTGGCCAGTATGGCCTGCTGGAAGGCTGTAAAGCCGCTGCCCTGGGTCAAGCGAGGGCAGCCCTGAAAGCTGGCTTGGTTAGCTGCAGAAGGGTGCGAAATCCAAGAGTAGAGTTGGCTGTCTTGCTCTACAGCAAGAGCCTCCAGGCAGGCTGCTGGTAAAACAGGAAAATTTTCTTAAGGGACAGCAGCTGTTCTTGCCTGCTGGAGAGTTAGGAAAAAGTTTATTAAAGGCACAGTAGGCAGTATTGACTGCTGGAAGGCTGGAGAGTTGGGGAAAGGTAAAAAGAAGAATAAAATATCCTCTTAGCTTCTCCAGTGTGGGGGGGGGGGGGAGGTTCAGCAGAGCTGAACCCAGCTCTGTCCTGCTTCGGGGAAAGGCTAGGCCAGTCTGGGGAGTCCAGGCAGCCCCTCCCCTCAGGATGACCTAAAGCAGGGGTGCTCAATAGGTGGATCGCGATCTACCGGTAGATCGCGAGGCAAAATGAGTAGATCCCGGAGCCGTCTCTCCAAACTGTTAATATGTCAGTTTTGTCTAGTAACTAGACGAAACTGACATATTTAGCTGACACTAAACTGACACTGAAACTGACACTTTAGCTGCTCTTCAGGCATGCAGCAACAAAACTGACAAAACTGACTAGACTCCAGCAGGGACTCCATACATTAAAGGGGATGTCTGTCAGACGCTTCCTTCCCCCCTGGTAGATCTCTGGGCCTTGCCGGGTTTCAAAGTAGCTCTCGAGCCAAAAAAGTGTGAGCACCCCTGACCTAAAGACTCTGGCCTACCTACCTGAGAGGGAGGAGCTACCCACTTTTAAGGACTAAGGTGGACATGGAGATCCCACTGGATAACCATTATAGCAGAAAGAATGATGTCCCTCCGCTCCAATCCCTTCTCCCCTTTAACCTTTTGCCGCCATGTCACACTGTTATTTGATCTTCTGCTTTAGTTCATTTGTTCCTGTCAAGGCTCTCCATCATTGATTTTGTTTGTGAAGGGAAAGGGGACAAGTCCACCACTGGCCTCTCGGTTTCTCACACCCACAATCTGGTCTGCCACCTCTAATCTCCAAACAAGGGCAGGTCATGCTCTGGATATGAGTCACAGCCCTTAGCCAGGATCAAGAGGGGATCCTGTGACCTTTATCACATGTGGAATTCGACTGATGGAATTTCCATTCCTCAAACATCTGACCCCAGAGTTGCTTCACAGAAGATCAGAACCTATGGCCACAGATATAACTTCTATCTAGGAAAATAGTGCGCACTACACACGCATTCGGCTGCCTGAGATATGTACAGTGTCTGTTTTGCTGCGTGCACATACACCGCAACTGGAAGCATGTTCTCTGACAAAAGGAAATACTTCTTCATAGTGATGGTCCTGAGTTTAGATGTGAGATTAGACAAATTCATGCCTATCAGTTGCGACGAGTCATGATGGAACTACCGTGTTTCCCCGATAATAAGACCTATCCCGACAATAAGCCCTCCCCTTACTGTGTAAGATTCCTCTAAAATAAGCCCTCCCCCAAAAATAAGCCCTATTGAGATTGCTACTGTAGTGAAGGTGATCCCCTGCGCTACACGCTACATTACAGTACCCTCTGTATGCACCGTCCCCCCCCCCCGTGAAACGCACGCCGCGCTCCGAGCTGCATCCAATCAGAGCTGCAGCAGTGAGCCCGTCATCCTGTTCTTCCCCAGTGATTTGCTTGCTGGCGCCATTGAGAGCAGTGCCGCGGAGGAGAGCTGAGGCAGGACAACATAAAAACCCGGTATGTAAGCGGGAGCAAGGGGGCATGATGGAGGATAAAAGAAGAACTCAGGAGGCATGATGGAGGATAAAAGGGGCATGATGGAGGATAAAAGAAGAACTCAGGAGGCATGATGGAGGATAAAATAAGCACTCAGGGGGCATGATGGAGGATAAAAGAAGAACTCAGGGGGCATGATGGAGGATAAAATAAGCACTCAGGGGGCATGATTTGTTCACATTTACCTGTTTATTAAAATTGCTGTCAATGTTCATTAAAATAAGCCCTCCCCTGAAAATAAGCCTTCTGGTGTTTTTCTGTCCAAAAAAAATAATAAGACAGTGTCTTATTATCGGGGAAACACGGTATGCTTCTAACTGTTGACAGGCTGGCTGGCTTTCCCTCTTCTTTTATATTAGAATCCACGGGGTTTGTTTTAGATTTTTTAATTATTTGATAACTGTTTTTAATTATTGTTTTTAATTGTTAATTGTGTATTTTTTAATTGTTGCAGGCCGCCTTGTGTGCCCATGGGGCAAAAAGGCGGGATATAAATCAATAAAAAAATAACGACAACAACAACAACAACATGTTCTGAATACCAGTTGCTGGGATACAACAGTAGCAAAAGGTGTTTGCTCTGCTTGTAGGCTTCTGCAAGGCATCTGGATGGTCACTATGCGGAGCAGGTTGCTGACCTAGATGGACTTTGGATCCTAGTCCTTGCTGGACTTTTAAATACATATACACATGATGAAAGAAGTAGGCAGGACCCACACAGTTTCCTAGGCTGGATTTGCAGGACATGTAACCCACAAAGCAGAATGCAACCCACCAGTCGTACAGCCTGCTAGGAACTCTGAGGCTTGAGCCCAGAACACCCTCCAGTTCTAAGGCTGGGCCCTGCTTCATTAGGTGGCCCTAAATGGTTATCTCAAGCAAGCAGGCACTATGAGACGCCTGATGTACATTCTTTCCTTGTCTTGTCCACAGAGATATACCTAATGCATGCTGCTGGTCTTCAGGCTGCAGATATCTGAGCTCATCACTGCCTTCAGGGATCCTCAACTTAAAAAAAAACCCCAGATCTAGAGTCAGATATGGAAGTGCACAACCCTACCTGGTGACAGTTATTTGACAGCATCCTGGTTTAGCAGTCATGATGTTTAT
The DNA here is from genome assembly GCF_035046505.1 of Tiliqua scincoides. Taxonomy (NCBI): domain Eukaryota; kingdom Metazoa; phylum Chordata; class Lepidosauria; order Squamata; family Scincidae; genus Tiliqua; species Tiliqua scincoides. The sequence continues at coordinate 6,284,804 of NC_089825.1, forward strand.
AGAGCCTCTAGACAGCTGCCAGCGGGACTGCATTGGACTTGTTGGGTCATAAATTGGGACAGCCTGTCCTAGATGGAACTGATAGCCATGCAGAAAACGCATCATGTGTGAAGGGACTTTCAACTTTTGCCTCTTTTTTTTTGGGGGGGGGGGGCGGCTAAAGAATACTTAACCCAAAACACTCTAGTTTCCACTAGCATCATTTAAAAAGAGATCTGCTTATTTTTTGCAGCTCTTTCATTCTGAGTTAAGATTAAATAAGTATCAATCATTTAAAAAGTTTAAAATAATTGTTGCAAGGTTTATGTTTCAATTTTTGTACCTAAAATAGAAGTTTGTTAATCTGGTGTGTGTGTTTGGGGGGGGGGGCAGATTAAAAAGAAAGTAAAATGATAAAAGCAACATTTCCACACTTGGTGAAAAGCAGACAAAACTTTTCGGCATTTAGAATAGTTTCTGTTTTTTATACAATTGACAATGCATACCACACTACTTGTGGGGCGCTCACATCCCCCAGTGGCCCTCCTAATAAATAACCTTCTCCCAAGCACAGTGGTTGAAAATGGCTGCAGAAATATAAAATGTTTTGCCTAAGAGAGCACTGATCAATCAAACCACAACAACAGATACATTGAGACACAGATACATGGAGTGCTGGATCAGACCAAAGACCCATCATTCTTGACTAGCATCCTACTTCCTAAAGTGACCAACCAGGTGCCTTTGGAAAGTCATCAAGCAGGGTATGAAGGCAAAGGCCCCCTCCCGATTTCCAGTAGCTGATATTCAGAGGAATACTGACTCTAAACATGTAACTTGCACGTAACTTGCACATGTAACACGTAAACGTGTAACTTGCACATGTAACATGTAACAAACACTCCATTGCAACTTGTAACTTGCAAGTATATCTACAAAAGGTACTACACACACACACACACACACACACACAGCATGCCCACTTTCACACACTGATGTTGCTCTACACAGCACACTAACAACCTTAAAGACAACAGAGAACCAACTCTTTCCAGCTGTTGAAACCTTCCCTGTACGGCTGCAATTCTTACTTTGCTATCTGCAAACCTGCCTTGAATTTGTCCTACCATAAACTTTCAGTATGGAGAATCAGGGGATTACTTTACATCAACATAGAACTGCTTTGTTCTCCCCACCCCTCCCCAGCTTTTGCAGCCAGTGCCTGCATATAGCGACTCACAAGGCTATGTTAAGACCAGCATTATGAAAGAGGGGGGAGGAAACCACAAAGCACAAAAAGGCAGGCACACCTCTGATGCTATCTCAGGAACCAAAGAAAGGCCATCATACTCACTCCTCTCCTTCCCAGGCTGCCTCAAAACACTCATCTGCAGAAGCAACATGCTTGGCAGGCAGCCAGCTGGAAACCAAAAGGGGTTTTCCTTTCCTGCCGCTCACCCTCATTCAAGTGCTTCTTTCTCTGTACACAATGCTATTTATAGCAGCTGGCAAGAAACCAGCCGCAGTTCAGCCACAGAACCACTGATTTCGCACACGCACAATTATTCTGTTTATGCTCTTGTGAGGAGCATGAAAGGCAAAAGTGCGATTCCAGTGCAAAGTGTGCACTGAGGAGGCCCACATCAAAAAGTGGAGGGGGGAAGGAAGTGGAAAAGTGGGGCAACTGCAAGCCTGGCCCATCCATGAGGCCAAGCAAAGCTGCCACCTTGAGACACAGACTGTCAGGGGGCGCCCACTTCTGTCCACCAGATTGCCTCCACGTTCCTCCACCTCCATCTTCCTCCTTCCACTATCAGGAGTGAATAACAAAGGGGCGGGGGACAAAATGGAAATGTGGAAGAAAGGAATACAGTGGGCTAGCAAATTGGAGGAGCCTGGCAGATAACCAGGTTGGGAGGGGGTTGGCATTTGGCACACCGCCTCAGGTGTCAGGAAGTCTTGGGCCATCCCTGGGTGACTGGCAAGTTGCCAAAGTTTGCAATTGGGAGAACAAAATAGATAACATAAGAACATAAGAACAGCCCCACTGGATCAGGCCATAGGTCCATCTAGTCCAGCTTCCTGTATCTCACAGCGGCCCACCAAATGCCCCAGGGAGCACACCAGATAACAAGAGACCTCATCCTGGTGCCCTCCCCTAAACGATTGTATGCGATGCTGGTGCCCTCCCCATAACGATTGTATGTGATGCTCAGGTCAGCACAATTTGCTTCCTTATAGAATCCATGCATGTCTACAGGTTTGTAGTGCAATTCTACTCATGTCTACACAGAAGTAAGTCCCACTGATCTCCCAGATGAGTATATAGAGAATTGTGCTAGTAGTAAAAATATTCAGTTAAGAAATTCCATGGGTTGACGGTTATACTGAAGGGCACAAACTCTCTAAATGGGGGAAAATAAATCAGAGATTAGATACATTAAAATTCCTATGAAGTCCTAATTTGTGAAGAGGCTCATATGCTTCTGACAGATTAAAAACTGGAGCAAATTGGAGTACTTGCCCTTCTACTTGTCAGTTTTCTGTTTGAATGCAGAAGTTGAAGGCAAAATCACATATTTTGACTGGTCTTCCAAACTTAACAAAAAAATGAAAACTTTCTGCATGTGGAAAGTGAGCATGTAAGGGGGAAAAACAAAGAAGTTTGTGTTTGAAGTGCTAATTTTCAACATGCAGTTTGAAAAGATCAGTTTATTACACAAGAGAGCATTAAAAAATGCAGTTGTCTGCCCCCACTGCTGTGAAACGCTAAAAGACCCAGGAGGACTGTGTTACATGGTTCTTCTCAACATGGTTTTTTTTAAACCAAAGAGCAACCAAAATGATTACTGGGCTGGGGCACCTCCCTTATGAGGAAAGGCTATAGTATTTGGGGCTCTTTAGTGTAGAAAAAGGCTGCGGAAGGCATGATTGAGACATACAAAATTATGCAGGGGGTGGATAGATGGATGTTCTTTTCCCTTTCACAACCGGAACCAAGGGACATCCACTAAAACTGAGTTTTTGGGAGAGTTAGAACAGTCAAAATAAAGTGTTTTTTTTTACCCAGCAGGTAATTAATCTGTGGAACCCCTTGCCATAGGATGTAATTATGGTGTCTGGCCTAGATGCCTTTAAAAGGGGATTGAACAGCTTCCTATAAGAAAAGTCCATTACAGTTTACAAGACAGCAACTGTTATCCTGCACATGCCTGATCTTGTCTGATCTTGGAAGCTAAGCAGGGTCAGGCCTGGTTAGTACTTGGATGGGAGACTGCCTAGGAATACCAGGTGCTGTAGGCTTATACCGTAGTCTTTCGAGACTGAAAGTTGCCAACCAACAAGTGTACAGTTTACAAGCCATGATGGGTTTTGTGCAACTTCCTCAATCTAGAAATAAGCTACTTCAGAATGCCAGATGCAAAGCAATGGCACCAGAATGCAGATCTCAATCTAATATGATGTGCAGCAAATTCTAGTTTGCCGCTTCATAATTCATATAATATACTCATCTCCACCACTAGCAGAATTATTCAGAAATACACATACTTTCTTTTAATTGCAGAGGTAACAACATTTAGCTTTTCTTGGCACAAAATCTGGTTTACCTTTGTATATGTAGAAACCCCGACTATAACTTAAGATTGCTTAACCAACGGAGACAGCTTCTGTTTTGTAACTTGTACTCCACTCCCTCTCCTTCCATTTTCTGTAAAGTGCGAATGCTTTCAAAAGAACACCTTACAAGTCATTTCCTATTGTGCATTGTAATTATCTGTTATAATAGAGAATAAAGGCTTAATTAGCTTTCAGGCTGAAGATATGATTTAATTAGCTTTCAAGCAGTACATGGAACACCTGTCTAGGTAAAACCAAAGCTCGCTCATTCCTGTTTGAAAGGAAGGTCAGGCTTGTGGATCCCCAGCTCTAAAAGGTCTGCAAACAGTTGGATTTTATAATTTGAGGATACTTTCTTCATGGGCTTAATTAATAGCAGTTTGGTTAACTGTAGCACTGGGTGTTGGAATCTTTCCATGCATGAGAGTTCCAGAAATTGTGGGGAGGAAAAGACAAATGATATAGTTGCATTCTGAGCTCCATATTACACCTTTCAAGACAGTACACAAAGCAGTAGTGAGCTGATTTATCACTGGCTGCTGAAGGAGAAGCTGCCCTGCTTATTAGGTTAATCCCATATCAGCAGCAGTTACACTTTCAAACAGGTGTAAAGGTCTTCTTGGAGTGGGCATACATGCGTGTGTGCATGTGGGTGCAATCCTAACCAAGTTTCCAGCACCTTGGTAAGGGCAATGCAGCCCTGAGGTAAGGGAACAAACATTCCCTTACCTTGAGGAGGCCTCTGTGACTGCCACCCAACTGCAGGATGCAGCACATGCCCCATTGTCAAAGCTGTGTCAGTGTGGTAAAGCTGACTAGGATTTGGGCCTGTGGGTACAAACTAGTACATCTGCCATCTAAGGGCTAATGGCAGTTTGTGAAATGCCTACATTCAGTAACAGTTCCTAGACTAGGGCTACTCTCGACACGAATTTAACAAGCACAGCTTTTCCCCAAATGAATTATTTCCAGGCCAGGGAAAAACTTTGCTTACATGAATTTCTGACTGCTGTGAAAAGGCACAGGAGCAACGCGGGTAAAAATCTGGCAACCCAGGTCCTGTAAGAAAAACATTCCTGGATATTTGTACTAAAACATTGGGGGTTCAGCAAGCAAGTCCCCTGGCATTTTTTCAAACACTATGCTCAACAAACCACCTCCTCAAATAAACACTTGCTTTGTTTTTGTGTAATTGAGGAGGCTTGGACTGACACCTTTCCCCCAGATGACGGAAGACTCAGAAAAGGAGTTCATACTGTACCATGAATTGCATTCTCTCTCCTTTCTTCCTGACAAAGTGCCTCTTGTAATTTAAGCAGTTTCTTTTTTTAAAAAAAAAAAAATGGAGGGTAATGAAACAGAACACATATCATCTGCTTGCTAAACATGCCTTTCAAAAGCCTCCCGCTATCCAAGACCCATTCGTGCAAGCGGCTGCTGGTGAAACACTGCCTGCTTCCCCTGTGAGAAGGGCAGGCCAGTTTCATTCTCTCCAATTTCCTACAGCAGTTCTATATACAACAAATGGTTGACGGGAGCTACAAAAATGGCCCCGTGCCACTTTCTGATTTTGCGCGCGCACACAGGCTGAGAAATTGGGTTCCCCTAAAATGAAAGTCTATAAAAACACCTTCAACTAGAAAGAAAAAGAAGCACTGAAGGTTGGAGCCAAGGAACAGAGCTATGGGGGAGAGGCACCGAAGAGCCCAAATGCCTTCTCAGTGGCACATCTGGGTTCCACTCACATGGCAATCATGTGCTTTCCACCTCAGGGGTGCAAGGATAGAGTGGCTCACTTATCTGTACAGTGAGGGTGATGGACCACTCTGGAGACCCTCACCTGACCTTCTGGACACAAGCAGAAGTGCCTTTCTGACACCTCCGGGAGATGTTCTGAGGTACAGGCAGCTGTGTGCAGCCTCTGCGTGTCTCAAAAGGTCTCCTGAAGGCTTCTGAAAGGCTCTATGGGTTTTTTTGTCAAACCACAAGTACCTCTCAGAAACCTCTAAGAAGGCATTTGGAAGTTCTCTGATGCCCCCTTCTGCAGATTTAATTACTTGTGGATTTCGGTATCTGTAGGGGGCCTGGGAACGGATCACCCGCAGATATTGAGCACCAACTATATTGAGTTCTTGCCACTGAATTGGCAGTTTCATATTCTGTACCAGAAGTTAAGGGGTCACTCTGTTTTCATAGTTTTATGCTTCCACCTTTCCTCTAGTGCAGGGGTGGACAACCTTTCAACTTTAGAGATCCTGGACCTTTAATAATTATGTAGCAGAGAGAATTTCAGCAGATGCAGCTTGTCACCTATGACAAGATCATCTTTGCCTCTTGTGATGTCATTTTCAGATTCCGAGATACTCATTTGGGTCCTGCAGCTCTGTTTCTAGGGCAACTGTCTGTAGTAAGAGATTTCTGTCCTCCTTCCTCTGCTTTTCTCCCACCCTCATTTTTCAGCTTGTATTTCTTTTGTCAGAGTTTGTGGACTTTTGTTTTTCAAAAAATTTTTTCTAATCCTTCACATTTCCTTTACGTTACTTCATTATCTACCCGACAGCTTTCCTGCTTGTTATGTATTTAAAGACATTTTAATTCTCTGCCTTGATGTTTTTAGCCATGTGCTCCTCATGTGGGCAAGAAATTTTCTGAAGGAAGGCTTCTTGTCCTTCGTAGTTTCCTTGAGTCCACTTGGGTGCCAAGCACGCTGCCTCCTGGACTGGGTAGTCCTTTCCTACTGAGTGGTGTCTGTCTTTTCTGAACTTCTGCTATTGTGGTTCTGAATAATCTCCCTAAACTCCGGAGGGATTTGATATTCTTGACTTTTCCTTTTTGTTTTCTTTTTATTAGCCCCTCATTCCTGTCACTTTTTTGGAAGTTCTGTGTTGGACCTCCTTGAACTTTCTGATTATAAATGTGTTGAACTGGATAGTAACAGGATCATTGTTTGTAGGTAATAGGGTCATTGACTTTTTCCCTGGTAACTCTCCATTTGTATATTTTTCTCCAAAACCATGTGGATCAGAAACTTGCTTTATGCTGCAATGCAGTGGTTCTCACACATTTAGCACCAGGACCCACCAGGACAGAATGAGAATGTGTTGGGACCCACCGGAAGTGATGTCATGACCGGAAGTGATGTCATGACCGGAAGTGACATCATCAAGCAGGCAAATTTTTGACTATCCTAGGCTGCAATCCCACACACACTTACCCAGGAGTAAGTTTCCTTTACTATCATTATTAAAAGTATATACATAGTAGTTTGTTAAAAGTACAAGTCTATAACATTTTCCCAAATGCAGTCACATATCATGGTAGCATTAAGTCTAATATATTAAAAATAAAATATTGAAATGAATGGGGACCCACCTGAAATTGTCTCACGACCCACCTAGTGGGTCCAGACCCACAGTTTGAGAAACACTGTTCTAATGGAAATGTGCACAGCCCCTCAAGGAGATAGGGGGTGGTGTCAACAGTGGCCCCTTGTTCTGGCAGGTCTGGGAAGCATAGGGTTAACACCAGGGCCTTAACACCAGCACACAGTGAGTGTGCTGCACAGCTTAACACCAGCATACAGTGAGTGTGCTGCACAGCTGCAGCCACTTGAAGGCAACAAGGCCCTCAGGGTTAAGAGTAGCACCTGGAGCAGTAAGAGTTTGTGGGTAGTAGGAGGAGAAAAGTTTGGAGGAAGGAAGGAGAGAGGACTACACTGACTGATTGACTTGCAGATGGACCATTGGACTGGTACACTGGCTGATGGATGGACAACAAACTGGTGGACTGACTCACAGACTAGCTAACTGACTAATGGACTAACTAGCTAGCTGAATGGAGACTGCTGCGTGGTAGACAGCTGAGGGGGCACTGCTGTGCCTAGAAGATCTGCTGCTTTGAGGACTGGGAGGCGGGACCCTGCAGCCCCACAGGCAAGCTGCCTCCTCATTACCTTTCTGTGGGTACTGGGGTACAGTGGCAGTTCTGTAGGCTGCTAGAGCTAACTGTGGAAACTAATTAGCTGAAAGTGGGCATAAGTTCTCTAGAGCAGGCTTGGAAAGGGAATTTGGCAGAACAATGCATTCTGAATGAAGAGCTCTGCATTTTATTTAAATGTATATGCTACATTTTCCATCTGAAAAATGCTTAGAGTAGTTTGTAACAATAACATAAAAAGATCTTAATATACATAAAAGAAATTAAATGCAAAATGTCTTTCATATCTTGACAAACGGAGCTACAATCCTATATATCAGGGCTGTCCAAACTTTTTGGCAGGAGGGCCACATCATTTCTCTGAAACTGTAGTGGGGGGTCGGGAATAAAATTTGAATAAATTTACATAAATGAATATATTAGAGATGGAACTTATAGGAATAAATGAAGGTCTTGCAATAGGTCAAGGCCTATAAAAGACCTTGCACAAAACAAAGCAGGTGTTTCCACTGCTACTGCATCACAGATGTCAAACAGTAAGCAGTCCTTGTCGCACAGCTCACATGAGAGATCAAATAGCCACCCTCACACTGAGAGCAGTTGCATCAGGCCAGCATGGGCTCCAGCAAATCTCTGGAAGGCCAGAGGCTCATTGGAGACTGGGGACTCCCCACGGGCCGGACTGGGAGTCCCTGAGGGCCGCAAGTGGCCCCTGGGCCGGGGTTTGGGCACCCCTGCTATATATCATATAGGGAACCAGGCTTTTCGTGAGGTCTTCGTGGCTCCTCTGGCCAGTTTCCATGGCTCCCCAGGAAAATCAGATTTCAAGAAAAACTTGGATGCTTCTTCACTACACACCTAAAGCCAGGATTAGCCTTACTTGAGAACCAGGATGGTGAAGCAGTTCTGGTGTTGTACCTAGACCTGGAAGATCCAGGTTCAAATCTCTGCTCAGTCACGATGTTTCCTCAGTGACTTTGGGTCAGTCAATCACTCAGCCTTGCCTACCTCACAGGGTTGTTGTGGGGACAAAAGGAAGGAGGGAACCATACACACGCCCATGCGCTCCTTGGAGGAAGGAGATAGATAAATCTAGCCCTCAATCAAACACTCAGCAATTCTGCTGAACCTGCCTCTAGTCCCACTTCTGTGGTAACAATTCTCTGTCTGCTTCAGTTCTAAAGACTCTCATCTCCTTTGAAGCTCTTGTTTGCCAGTTTTCACCCTAAACTACAACAAAACCAAGTGAAAATAACTGAACCAGCCCACATCGGTCCATTATTTCTCTTACTCTTTCCCATGCCTTTCTTTCTATTGCCAAACTTCAGACTGAACGGTCCTTGGGGCAGTGGCATACTAGTTTTTTTTCTGATGCTGTAAAGAGCCACTATGTACACTGACCATACAAACAAAACACCTCCACCAGTAGTTGTGGTCTATTCAGCACTTGAAATGCTGCTGCTATGATGTATTGTACACCATCAAACATGGCTGGAAAAAATCCCAGGAGTTGGGTTACCTGGTCATATAAAAAAGTTGCTATCATCACCCCCAAGAGGCCATTTATGATCCAGAGTAGGAATTAGAAGTATTTTCCCTGCTCTGTCACCAACACAGTTATGACTGAGCCACTGGAAGGAACAACTGGTTTGGCAGGTATCAGGCACCAAGTTAAGCTAGACCAGAACCTCTGAGCAAGAGAAAAATGGATACCAGTCATGCTTCTTAAATACCAGCCATGAAAGAGCTTCAGATTTACCCATCCAGCAAGAGGACTCAGTGGTAACTTCTTTTTAAAATATGGTTGGAGTACAGTAGCTGCATAATGAAGACAAGCAGGTGATTTGTTAAGGATATATGGGGGAGGAGAAAGGAAGGAAGGAACTACAGAATCCAGGACGCAACATTTCAGAAATGACAGCCCTATCTGTGCTGTGCAGTTAGATTAAAACATCTCTATTTTTAGAACCATTGCACACACATGAGGCATAAATAGAATGAATGAAATCTGAAAGCACTTGCATGCCACAGCCTGGCACTGATACAGCTTTCCACAATGCCCAGCGCTGGATTAATGAACACAAAGTCCCTATAAAGCAGCTTGGTGTGGAATTCCTGCTTCTGCAATGCTTCTTCTCCTTCCCATATCCAAGATGTCCAATGAGGTACCACTGGCTCCTAAGAGACTGCAGATACAACCCTAGTCAGCAACTTGTTGCCCTGGAGGGCCACTCTGAGATGGGAGCTGTGGTGAGCCAACTCCTCCACACTTCCTCCTTCTCCTGAAGTGCAAGCTCTATAGTCACAGATGTCACTTTCTGCATATTTCTTTTTTTCTAGGCTGCAAGCTTCAGAGCTTCTCAGGGGTAACACGACCCTCTGCTAGAAGCCTGTTATGGCTGGAAGGGAGACTGAGAAAGCGATGGGTGCAGCTGTTATAGTTCAGCCCTGTGTAAGCTCAGGCACAAGCACTATGACAACTATATGCACAACCCAGGGATATATATGCTCTAACCATGCTCACCCAGAGCACGAGCAAAGTGATTAAGTTAGTATCTTGATCCAAGGTACACATTTTAATGATCAGAAGATCTAACCATACACCAGACTTGGCTGTGTCCCACCATGAGACCACCTGGTACTTGTTTGATTCATTGTCAGTGGTTCTCAAACTTTTAGCATCGGGACCCACTTCTTAGAATAAGACTCTGTCAGGACCCACTGGAAGTGATGTCATGATCAGAAGTGACATCATCAAGCAGGAAAATTTTAAACAATGCTAGGTTGCAATCCTATCCACACTTACCCAGGAGTAAGCCCCATTTACTATCCTTGTTAAAAGCATATACATAGTAGCCTGTTAAAAGTACAGATCTGTAGCATTTCCCCAAATGCAGTCACATGCTACGGTAGCATCAAGTCAGACACATTAACATTAAAATACTGAAATGAATGGGGACCAACTTGAAATTGGCTCGTGACCCACCTAGTAGGTTCCGACCCAGTGTGAGAAACACTACATTACATGACATCAACTCATTCAACACTTCTTCACCCCCTAGAAACAGCAGCCATGGAGCTGGAGCAGGGGGCGGGGCAGGGAAACAGTGGACAGTCTAATGTCACATAACAGACCCTTTTAGGAAATGCAGTATTCTCAGAGAGACATGTGGGAGAGACAGGAACTGGTGACAGCCACACATTCCCTATAACATGGTAGTTTAGAACAGGCAAACAAAGATTAGAATACAGAAAGCAGACAGAGCCAGGCTGAGTGGTGGGAGCAGGGGCAAAGAACCCCAGTTACAGGGGAGGGAGGCCTGCTGAGCACCAAAGCTCCATCCCCCATCAGGCAGAATCCAGTTCAACTCTCAGCATCCCAGGTTCTGCCAGACTCCACCCCCTGTCAAGCACCACAGATATGCTAAGGCAGGGAAATCCATTTGCCTCCAAGATAGCAACCAGCCAAAGGTCACCCCCCCCCCCAGCAGCAAGCCTCAAAAATCTGTTTTCGCAGCTGATAAGGGAAGGTATTTTGAAGCGCAGCAAAGATTTTGAGATAGTCTTTGCATCCAGATCCATCTTATCAAGAGAGGTCAGGGAAGCTCTCAGATTTAAACAAATGAAAATAATTCTCAGCTGCAAAGGTCACAAATCTTGAGTTGCATTAAGCGCCAGACCACCCCTTTCCCCTCTTATTAAAGAACATCCAACTCCAGAGTTTCAACTCAGTTCAAACACTTCAAGTCGGAGACCAATCCCTAGGAAGAATGTCAAATCACCCCAGTCATCCCCAGTGCTTGCAGGACCCTTTTATTATTGTTGGCATCCTTCAGTCTCGGAAGACTATGGTGTCACGCTCTGAATGGTGGTTCTGGAGCAGAGTGTCCTCTCCAGTGTGCGAAGCCTGGGTAAAGTAGGCATGCAGGATGGGCTGTTACCCATGCAGCAAATCCCCCCTCTCCACGTCGCTGAAATGGTCCAATGGAAAGGCAGAGGCCAATACGGCTGGTTCCAGCGGCGTCGCAGGAGTTGCCAGAGCGTGACTGTGTTCAGCCATGAACTGCCTCAGGGACTCTGGCTCTGGATTTTGCCTCGAGGTTGACTCCTGAAGCCTTTTCCATAACTGGATGTAGCCACAAGGCAGTGGAGGTTTGGGATCAGAGTTTTCCTTCTCTCAGATGGGCTGCCTTCCCAGGCTGACGAGTCCCATCTACCCGGTGGCTGTTTAGTCGCCTCTTACGATAAGTACAGCCAAACTGAGGGCCTATTCTTATCCCCAGCCCCCACGGGAACCAAGGAAACAGTTCTGAGAAATTGTTGCCATCACACAGCATAAAAATGAGTGCATCTTATTTTCACCAAATATGAATCATGATCACCATAACTATTTATTGCACTCTGTCTTCCTACGGTACAGGATTGTACTCAAGGTGGAACAGCCTGGACATGCCCATGTTAGCACCCCAACGTGAGGAAACTGAGCACGCCTGCAGCAGAACAGGCCAGAAGACAAGTTTGCTAACTTTCCCTCTCTGCTGGCAAGTTGCTTGTTTTCAGCACACCATGTTGACCGACCACTGGCGGTAAGAGGAACAAAAGGAGAGCTCCACAGTCAATGCAGCCCCTGTGGCTCTGTGTAAACTCGCTCACATTCTGTTTGGAGGTGCCTGATCTATTGACATGGCAACTGTGAAAACCCAAGCCCAATTTGAAATGTAAATGGCATTTTTCTACTCCTCTATAAATGCCAGCAGCAAAATGGCCCCCATGGCCCCCCCTTTCAGAAATGCTTTCACTGCACAACTTTTTTTTCTCTCTCCCCAAACAGAATGCCTCCAGACACAACTGTTCTCCACAAAAGGAGCCAGCAGAATTGAATGGGAAGGGGGAAGGAGACGCACCTCCATTTTAATGCAAATATATATTATCCTGTTGTAGAACAGCAGGTGTTTGGCTTCCCCCACCCCTCTTTTTAAAAAAAGAAAAGCTAGGGCCCCAAGTGAGTTTTCTGAATCTAGCCATTCACAATTCACACACACACAACTTTCAAAAGTGACACCCAGATTTGTACAGCAGGTGTACAAGAATGTTTGTATCATGTTCCAGCACTGTGCAAATATGACTTTCTCCTGCAAACACGGGAAGCTACAGGGCAAAACTCCAGCAAGACTTTCATTTGTGCTACCATGCAGCTCAGCAGGGATTGTTCAAGACATAAAGTCAGCAAGAGGATTTTATCTCTCGGTTCTACGCCAGCTTGTCTTTCCTCTGCACTCAAGAATCCCTAGGAAGAACTCCTCTTGCAAAGGCAATCTGAGCAACACCACTTCGAAAGAGGGGCCACTGTAGCAAGGAGACAACCATTTGCTAGAAGGGTTTGAAGGTCGCTTTTGCTGGATGTAAAGAGAACGTGCACACCGGCAACCTACCAGCAGGGGGAGCACAAAGCACTCTCAGAACCGAAGTCATCAATGTAATCAATGATGCTATTAAACAAAGGAAATTAACAATACATCCCCAGATGGAAAGCAAGACAGTATTCATTAGCCCCGATGCCCACAGGCCTCACTCCGGATCATGGCCCACATGCAAGGCCATTTGCACAGGCACAAACACACAAAAGGCAATCCCTGCCTTTGGAATTAAACAGCACAGCAGAAAGAGCGACACAAGAAACATGCTTCACGCTAAGCAGAGAAAAACATATATTGAACAGAGATGCATTTGGTAGCATGGGCTCAGGGCATGCTTTGGGTTCCAAGTGATTCACCTGACTGGCTACTAGGGAGAGGCGAGACAAGGAGGTCTTGTTCCTCCTCCTGGTTGGGACCAACTGCAGTTGGGCTCTTCCTGTCCCAGGGCTGCGACCAAAAGCAGTCATTCCGCCAGATTATTCTGCAACTTCACTGCATAACATTATGGAATGAGTTTGAAGCTGGGGTGGGGTTATTTTCATCTCCCCAATTCCTTTTCCTTCTGTGTTGTGCCAGCTAACAAGGCATGCCAATATTTCAAATTATGCCTTGAGTGTATAGGCAAAAAGGAAGTATACAAAGGTAGCAAGCAAGCAAGCAAGTAAATAAATAAATGCAAGGCCATGATGACAATGTAACTATGACCTCCAAAACATAAAGTTAAGGGTGTGAGCTACAATTCAAGCTGGAATTTCATGAAGGTTTGGAGGGGTCACATAAGTAGGATATGCAACAGGAGTCCTGCCCACTTTCCAGACTTTGTGCTGGAATCCCTAGCATGTATGCATTGCTGAAACAGAGACGCCTGCGTTGGCTCGGTCATGTTGTGAGAATGGATGATGGCCAGATCCCAAAGGATCTCCTCTATGGAGAACTCGTGCAAGGAAAGCGCCCTACAGGTAGACCACAGCTGCGATACAAGGACATCTGCAAGAGGGATCTGAAGGCCTTAGGAGTGGACCTCAACAGGTGGGAAACCCTGGCCTCTGAGTGGCCCGCTTGGAGGTAGGCTGTGCAGCATGGCCTTTCCCAGTTTGAAGAGACACTTGGCCAACAGTCTGAGGCTAAGAGGCAAAGAAGGAAGGCGCATAGCCAGGGAGACAGACCAGGGACAGACTGCACTTGCTCCCAGTGTGGAAGGGATTGTCACTCCCGAATCGGCCTTTTCAGCCACACTAGACGCTGTTCCAGAACCACCATTCAGAGCGCGATACCAGAGTCTTTCGAGACTGAAGGTTGCCAACATGTGTAGCAGCACACTAGATCCTGCCCCTACACTAGCAGGGGTTGGAATGAGCACATGAGAATCACAGTTCAAGATCCTGGACACTGCCCTGAATGGCTCTGATGGCAAGTGGGAGGGGCCACTTACATGGTGCATTATAGCACCTGCAGTGCTTACTGCACCACCACCACCCCAGCTACACTATTGATGTGGCACCTTCCTGCCTTTCTGCGGATGATTTGTCTTTCCAGACAGCTCTCAGCAGGGACGAGGGGCTGCAGCAGATATATTTTATCAGTCTTTATTTCTTGTACTTTTGAGGGGGGAAAGCCAAGCCAGTTTGAGGTTCACAGACAAACCTGCTCCATACACATCTTCCAGAATGTTTCTGCGGCCACCATCCTTTCCCCACCTTTCCTCTACATAACACTTTCCCCCAAACTAGACAAACTGCAATGAAAAATTACAAATTCTACAAGTTATTATGAAATACACTTACATAAATTTAAAACTGTTAAAACTCATGTGTACCGTTTATTATTGGATAGTGTGTTTTAAACAAACACCACACTTTTTTGGGCTGGTTTTAATGGTCCTGTCTCAGTTCTGATCTTCCAGGGAATGAGTGAGTTTTAAAAAGCTACATAAAAGAATACATGAAGCCCCCCGACTAAAGTACAGGTTCGCTTCCAGGGGCCTGTACTCAAGTCGGAAACATTCATAAGTTGAAATGCCCAATTCTTGAGGGCCCAGTACAATTGCACCCGAACAGTAACACCAGTGAAGAACATTGCATGCCTCCTCCAAAGTGCCACTGCAGCCCTCTGTGACAAGGGGAGCCAATGTAATTTCAGAGATATACATCAAGTTCCATCTACAAGTTTGGTCAGTTTTTTAAAGTCAGCTTTCTTCTTGTCTGGCACAGATTGGCCTAGAAACCAAGCACAGAAAGCCAAACCCCAGAGCTCCTTAGCAGAGATGGATTAATGCACTTGGGAATTAATGGCTTGAACAGCATAATATGAAAAGAGGCTGGGTCAGACTTTGTTATTCACTGTCTTTTTTTTAAAAACAAGGTTTTTTTCCCCTTTGCCATATGTTTGCAAATCACAGTCATGCATGGGTGAGGGTTAACCACATAGTTTTTAAAGAAGAGAGAAATCTGCCAAGGTTTTTCTATCTTACTCATACCTAGAGTATTTCAAGTGCTTAACTCTTTTGTTTTCTGTGCACCTCCCCTTGCAGAGGTCTGAGATAAAAGGTAGAAAATACCATCCTCAAAATAAAAGAATGACAAAAGTTCAACAGTGAAAAGTACAAACTAATTTACGTCACCATACTATCTCTTGTAATTACTGTATCCTTCCAACTTTATGCAGGTAGAATTTTGCACCTTTGGTTGGGAAAACATACAACAAAGGGGAGACACTTTATTTTCTGAGCCAAGAGATAATCACACCTACCTATTCAAACAGGGTGTTTGAGGGACACTCCCTCACTATCTTAGGTCATTCAGAGGTTGCCAGGTCACAGATAGCTGTGACTGCAGATAGCTTCACTTTGTACCTTTAAATCTGCACACCAATCAAGAGATGCTGTAACTGCAACTTCTTCCAGTCTTCTCCCTCCCCCCATCCATCCATCCATCTATCTATCTATCTCTTCATCTGCCTGCTGTAAGAAGCAGAACTCCTGGTGTGATGGAAGAGAATAGAAAAGATTTCTTCTTCTACCAGGAAGAAATAGAGTTAGAAGGAAGGAGTCACAAATGCCTCTTTTCCCAATTGTCCCAGTTCTATGCAAATTTAAAGGCACTGGGAAAATTATTATAGCCTAGCAAAATCTACAATTGCAGTTCTACAGGTAAATGTTCCCTACCCATTTGAGATAATAACTTTGTCATTGTTTTCATGTTCCCTTATCCAGGGATGAAAAAGGTGAGTCATAACTCTGACAGAAGTTCCCAATATTTTTAAGCTCTTCAATGCACAAAGGGTCAGAGGGGCAAGTGTGAAGATGAGCAAGTCCAAGGAAAAGCAAATCAGAAAAAAAAATCCAGAAAAATGTGTTGTTTTTTTTTCAGGTATCTTCCCCAGCCTGAAATAGAAAAATTGAAAACCTAGGGCAGTGGTTGTCAAACGTTTAGCACCAGGACCCACTTTTTAGAATCTGTCAAGACGCAGCGAAAGTGATGTCATGACCAGAAGTGACATCATCAAGCAGGAAGATTTTTAACAATCCTAGGCTGCAATCCTACCTACACTTGTCTAGGAGTAACTCCCATTTACTATCACTGTTAAAAGCATATACAGAGTAGCCTGTTCAAAGTACAGATGTGTAACATTTCCTCAAATGCAGTCACATACCACGGAAGCATCAAGCCTAGTATTTTAAAACTAAAATACTGAAATGGAGACCCACCAGAAACTGACTCACGACCTACCTCGTGGGTCTCGACCCACAGTTTGAGAAACACTGACCTAAGATAATTTGTTTTTAAAGCAGGGTTTTCAAACATATTTACAGCCAGCGAAGTCATGGTACTGCAAATCTCTGTGGTCCAAGATTTACAGATTGTATATTGGTGACAGTAGCACTGCTTCTATGCTTCACTGGATAACTATCAGACAATCTGGAAGCTGGCACCAACCACTGCATCCAATGGCACTGTCAAGGCCTCCGGAGGTCTCCTCAGCATATTATGCTGTTCAAGCCATTAACTCTCCAAGAGAAAGCCCCAAGCCCCACAAAGATCCAGCAGAGGTCCCACCCCCTTCCTGCCCCATTCCTTCCTCACCTCACCCTTCCCCACCTCCCTCCAGCACTGGCAGCCCCTCCTCTCCAGGTACCACAGACATGCCTTATGTCACAGAGCTGGAACTCATGCCAGTGCAGAGAGAGTTCAGAATTGGGTCCTCAAGCTGCAAGCATAAGAATAGCCCCGCTGGATCAGGCCAAAGGCCCATCCAGTCCAGCTTCCTGTATCTCACAGCAGCCCACCAAATGCCTCAGGGAGCACACCTGATAATAAGAGACCTGCATCCTGGTGCCCTCCCTTGCATCTGGCATTCTGACATTGCCCATTTCTAAAATCAGAAGCCTATGTGCACTTTCCTGAGTGTAAGCCCCACTGAATACAATGGGATTTACTTCTAAGTATTTATGCATAGGATTATGCTCTAAGCAAAACTTTTAGTAGTTAGTTTTGGAAAAGTACTTTCAAATGTTGTAGAAAACAAAATTTGATTTAAGAATGCCAATCTGAGAGCCTGCCAAGGGCACTGCTGTTGCAACATGGTAACAAGGTAACTTTGTACTATACAGCCTCTGAATCCTCTTGGCTCTGGCTTGTTTCCTCCAACTCCTGCTTTAAGTGACATAAACTGATGAATGTTTAAAAACCACACACACTAGCCTAGGAGTTGTTATCTAGAACAAATGACCATGTTATTGGGTCCTGTCTGATAACAAAATAAAATGCATATTGCAACACACCCAGGGCCATGGTCACTTTTGCAAGTCTTTATTTAAAGGGTTCATTTTTCCTGTTAGTAGTGCTTTTTTGTGAGAGTAGTGCTGGAGAATGCCTTCCAAAGTTATGGCCAAGAACTTGCAATACCTAGTTATCAACCAATCAGCTAATAAGAGAATATTTCATTAGTAATTAGGTGGGGTTTTTTTTCTTAACAGAAGCATTAAGTGCACTGTGATGTGCTAATTAAAAACAGGCCAAATAAAAAACTCCAAACCCAATAAATTAAAGCAACATCTTCCTAAAATGCCTTTTGTAAGAAGTTGCAATATCACCAAACTACAAAACCACAAAAGAAAGTAAAGTCCACAAGCAAGAAAGGAGCTTAAAAGATTAAATGGTCATCAGTTGATTCACTAAGGCTGTAATCCTATATGCTTTTACCTGGGAGTAATGGCATGGCACCAAGTGGGGCTGACTTCTGAGTAGTCATGCATAGGATTCTGCTGTGATTAGATACACAAGTGTGGAACCTTTCAGGAACAACTGAACGCATTCCTGCAAGCAATTTCCAGATTTGTAGCAGTTTAGGTGTTTTTGATCCCATTGAATTCCCAAAGAGGTAGCAGTAGCAGAACTGCCCTCATGGCGCCTCAGGACAAAGGTCCAGGATGGTGCCTCCCCCCCCTCACCTGCAGTGCAATGGAATCTCACACAGCTCCAGGACAAACCCACAGTCTAAACTGTACTTTTGGTACAGTTTCCGACCACATCAGGACCACTGTCAGGACCTCAGGCAGCTTCCTGTGAAGTCCTAGAGACGTGTGCCTGGGACATTTGCCCCATTCTCTTAATGGTAGATGCGCTGCTGAGAGGTAGAGCAGCTGACTCAAGGAAATCAACTTGGAGCACTGCATTTTGCTCAGAGCCAGCCAGCATCTGAGGCCAAGCTAAGCTCTCCTTCAAATTAAACTACCACACATTATGCACAAGGCCACACTAGCGCAAGATTGATTCATGCATGAGGACTCAAAGTTGACTATGTGAACTACCCCAGCTGAAAAGGATAGAGATGGCAGGAGATATGGCAAGTTCAATCTTCAGCATTTGACCTGTGCAGACCATTTCACATGTGCAAGTCACCACTCATCTATGTGGGCATGAACTCCCCTTGGGGTGCTACAATATTTTAGCTCCTTCATCCATAGATTCCCCCCCCCTCCTGGTCTATCTTTAAAACTGGTGGAGGGCCTTGTTTTGAGAGGGCCAAAATGAGATGGCATGCAGCATTCCTTGTGTCTCTCCTGTTTATGCCATAAAAGTTTAGGCAGCCAGCCACAAAAGGATTAAAAATACTGACCACAGCAGTACAGCTGACCATTAAAGCAACCAAATGCAAAACTGCTACCCAGCCTTGAAAACCTGGTGGTGATGGTGAAGGGCACATGCTTGATTAATGGGCCCTAATCTCTTACAAATGTACATACTATCAAGTAATAGCCTGGTGGCTGTTGTAAAATCAGTGGTATGTGGAGTAATGTCCAAAGTGACCTGCAATTTACATACAGCTACTAGCCCTGAACATCTGCCTCTTTTTACCACACCACTGTAAGTTTTTCAGTGAGTGGTGCTATTTGCAACTGGGTGGTAAAAACAGTAACAAGGCTGAGGTTACTTTGTTCAGGACTAAAGGAGGATTCTTTGGACAAGAAACCATTTGCCACCTAGATGACAAGAAGAAAGGACTGATTGCCACAAGCAGTTTGTCTACTATGCTGCTAAATAGAACTACAGGGGCAAGATCTGAAGGCCATGCATTTGCACATGAAAGAGGACTGTACATTTATCTGGAGGTCTACTAGTTTTAATCATTATAATTATTAATAATTATAGCATTATTTGGAAAATCGAAACATTTGGAACCCTGGGATCAGACACTAGCAGCCGCTGGGCCAAAACCTGATATTAAAGAAGGCATGAAGAGACGAGCAGTCATGGCAAGAGGATTTGTGGTTGGTGGCCTGGAAGGGCAGGAAGTGGCTCTGACCCACCAATTCACAACCCCTTTTCCAAGTGTCTCACTAAGAAAGGAGGTGGGAGTGGAGTGGCTATAGCTCAGTGGCAGAACAAACATTCTACATGAAGAAGGTTCCAGGTTCACTGGTGTCTGCTGGCAGGTCTGGGGCACTTAAGTCACTGCCAGTAAGTGCAGAGAGCATTGAGCTATATAGATCACTCAATATAAAGCATCTTCACCTATTCAACAATTGCTCTTAAGACTTTTTCCATCCCAGTTGTCTTGTAGTGGTTAAAAAAAAGAGTGAGGGTTCCCAATTGTCCTGTCCCCCAAAGCAGCTTTGGGGCTGGGCATATAGGAAAAATGTCTGCTGCTATCACCGTTCTCCAGTATTACCCAATAAACTAGCCAGGGCCCAACAGGGAGGCTTATCAGGAGGAGGTGGGAAGCAGCAGTAGCAAGTCCTCCTTCATTGTCACTTCTGTAGCTGAAGGTGGCAGCATAAAGGATGATGCTCATCTTTCTTATGCCTGCTTCCTGGGCACTACAAGGAAGAGTTTTTCCACTTTCAGCACTTTCACATGCCCTTCAAAGAATGGGAAAAGCAAGCCGTGGGGGGGGGGGGGGCTTGTGAGGTATTTTGTCCCAGGGCTCCCAAAAGTCAGAGTTAATCTATAGAACCCACAGGGACAGCACTGCATATTGACACTGATCCACAGAACTCACAGGGATAGCACTGCATATTGCTGAAAGCTCAGTTCCACCTTAAGGAATTCTGCAGGAATGTTGCCAAAGCTTCTTATGAGGATGGGAAGAACGGAGATAATTTTCTATCAAAAAAAAAAACTTGCTCCACTTTGCGAGTCATTTCCCAGGATATGAGCAGGAGGGAGGACGTGGAGAAGCAGTAGCAAGGGAAACAAGGCATGTAGCTTTACCAAGTCTGGTGGTATATTGAGAAAAGGATGTAGAAGAGCTGCAGCCAGAAGTGAGCTGATCTATCATTTTTTCTTTTCCTGATTTCCTCATCCACAGATCTTGTCCGTCAGATTTGCTCCTGGCACAGGGATAGTAGAAAGGCACAGCCCTGATTTGCTGCATTAATCTCAACACAAGATCTTAAAGTCTGCATAGAAGCTTTCTTTTCCCCCCAGGGCTTTATTTTAAATGGCAGCTCAGCATGGGAGGCACAAAACTTTGCACGTTGCATAGTAAAATGCAACACAATGCATTCCTCAACACTAGCTGCATCTCTGCATGCAATCTGAGGCTGAAGCGGCTGGGTGTCTGATGACAGAGTATGAAAACATGCCCAAAGCCAGACCTTGATACATGCATAATGCTTAGGGGGTTTTGTTTGGTGACCAACACAGGATGTGAAATAATGAGAAAGTTGTGCTCAAATCACTATATAAAATGATATTAAGATCAAAACATGAAAAACCACTCATTTCGCCATTTTTGAGGAATCCACAAGTAGGTTTTATTAAGGCAGTGAGCCCCTGAAGCGCATTTCTGATGGTGGAGCAGATGAGTAAAAGTATCTGCTAGAAGGTGTGTGTATGTACAGCAGCTGGGGGGGGGAAGATGCGAGTGAGGGGGAGTGGGAGGGATGCCCGGGTAGGGTATCAGCACTGTAGAGAAAGGCCCCCATATCTGTGGGTTCATTTATCTATGGATCAGGTCCACACCCCCCACACGTCCCCTCCACGGGCAAGGAGCTTCCCTTGCCTCTGGAGGGTTGTCCGAGCCCAGCAGAGGTTGTAGTTCATTTGCTGCCTCTGCTGGGCTCAGACTAAGCTTGAGAGTAAAAACACATGACTTTGTGGTGCTGCCCTTTTGAGAAACTTGGGAAACCAAGCAAGGCTTGGTTTGAAGCTAAGTGAAGCCATTCTCTAATTTCATTTTTTCTGTATTGAACTGCACCTTATCTGATCACTTTCTGTGGCTTTTTTGAACATTTTATGCCATTCCGGTATGCAAAGTGGGGATACTGTGATTTAAAAAAAAAAATTCTGCTTTTCTGTGTGTGGCTGCACTTTTGAGAAGCTTGGAAAACCAATGAATATGTATGTATATATGTTTGGTAGTTTAAAATGATACAGAGTTCACAGTTGAAATACTTGTTGTGCTTTACTGCGCTATCTGCACGATTTTTAATAAGACTTTGGATAAAAACTCATTAACACCACAATTTGCTATTCAAATCAATAAATTTTGGAAAAAATAGCAAACCCTCCCCCGTCAAAAAAAGCCCCTAATAATGCTGAGTGCCTCTGCTAGAAACAGTCCTGTAATGCCCCCAAGGATAAGAGACTGCTAGAAGAATACAGTATAGCCCTTTGTGGGTACAGGACTGACAAGAACTTCCACTTCCTCTCTTGATGTTGAGGGGCAAAGGATGCACACTTCTGGACTAAGCTCTGGGGGTGCAAGAGTACACAAGCTCTTTGACTTACACAAAGTTCTTCAGACCAGTAAGGAGTTCTATCGAAGATTACGGTACTGTACAGTTTCCTCAACTACCTGTTTCCAGATCTTTTAACTTGTGTATACCATTCCTGAGTGCAGACTATTCCAACACCAAAACACCAGATTCCTGGATGTTTTTCCTCCAGCATGTTTGAGGCCAGATTTCCCAGTCAAGTACTGAAAAAATGGGCAGGGGAGAAGTTGAAGAATAGGAATAGGTGGGGGAGGAGGTTCAGCCCCCTTCTCTGTGCTCCTGCAAAAGCTTCCCCTCCCCTACTTTGCATGTCATATGCAAAACATAGGATTACAATGGCTGGGCTTGCTATCTGACATCTGGTTCTACCCTGGGAAGGACAAAGAGGTCACATCCTGCATTTTGATTTGGCAATCTCTCCCACACCAAGTACCTGGCCTTCTTTTTCTTTAACATGGGGGTGAGAGTGGGGGAAGTGAGTGAGTTGACAACAACCAGTGACCTGCTGAGCCAGTGATCAATTTCAGAAATTTCAACAGTTTGTGTACATTATCTTAATAGTCCTTCCAACATCCCAGTGAAGTAGGGCAATATTATTATCCCTATACTACAGATTCCTAACTTCTTGGCCTAGGCTGGGAAAACATAATGATTTGCTTTGAGGCCAAGGTGAGCTTTGAAACAGGGAGTTTCCCACTAGTTTACACACTTAGCTACTACATTAACTCCACATGTGGAACAAGACATTTTTTCCATTTGTTGTTGATTCCAGTGGATGGTAGCCTCCATGTATGCAAGATCTGACTTGGATTTTTACTAGGATCCTGAGGTCCACCAACGGGAGCCAGCCAGATGCAAAGTAATGGTTTGGGGAGGAGTACAGCCCAACTCAAAATGGTGGCTCAGTGGCTGGGATCTTTTACTTTCTGTATCACAGACACTGGGATGACCTCCATATACAAATACAGATTACTCCCTTCTCTTTTTCTCTCTTCTCTTGAATCATTTCCCATCTCCCCTCCCCATCATTTTTATTCTTTTAGAGACTGTTGTAATTTTGTTTACCTGTTTGTATGCCAATAAAGGTATTATTGATTGATTGGATTGATACAAATACAGATCTATGTCTGAAATCAAAAGATTTCAACACAACTTTAAAACTAACCAGCAGAGCTGCATGAAGACCTGGACAAAGACAACAAACAAAATCTCTCTCTCTCTCTCTCTCTCTCTCTTTCACACACACACACACACACACACACACACACACACACAGGCAATGAACATTCAGCTTTAGAGATAAGCAATTAGCAAAACACCAGCCATGGCAGATAATTTTATCTTTTTTTTTTTAACTACTGGGAGTCAGAAACCCTTGCCAATCTACTACAAATCACCAATGCTCTACCAGCAGATTCCCATCGATCCCTGTTTTACACACCTTATTCTGGAGTGGTTTAGATATGGTTGCCAGGTGGTATCCCATGAAGGTAACTTATAGAGAGCCAGAGGAACTTAGGACCCAATCCTATCTAACTCTCCAGTGCAGATGCATCTGCACCAACAGGCCATGTGCTGCATCCTGCAGTGAGGGAATAGTCACAGAAGCCTACCCAAGGTAAGGGAACATTACCTTGGGGCTGCATTGTGATTGCATCAGTGCTAGAGAGAGGGCTAGGACTGGGCTCTTAGTTTCAGCGATAAAACTGCATTATATGCCATAATGCAAGCTCTATTATTATTATTAACAGTATTTATATACCGCTTTTCAACTAAAAGTTCACAAAGCGGTTTACAGAGAAAAATCAAATAACTAAATGGCTCCCTGTCCCAAAAGGGCTCACAATCTAAAAAGATGCAAAGGAATACCAGCAGACAGCCACTAGAACAGACAGTACTCTACAGGTGAATCTAGTGTTATTTTTACACATTAGCAAAATGGAACTCTTGGTATTCCTCCATGTGGCAAAAAAACACAGTTTTGTCAGAATCAGCCCAATTTAATGAACACAGTCATATATATTTCATGCATACATATGTAGCCAGTAACAAGAGGGTGACCTTCTTCACGAAAACCGGAAGTGGCTTTCTAAGGCCTCCAGGAGGGCTTCTGAGGCTCTGGCTTCACCTTGGGATCAGCTGTCAAGGATGCAATTTAGCACCCCCTCAAGGCGTGGAACCCTGGGGATGTACCCCCCTGCCCCCCTTAGCAATGCCACTGAGTGGGCCTTTGCTTAGAGCTCTCTGTATGCCGTGATTGAGGAAGCACAGAAAGCTTGGCATGCTGGAGTCATAGGTTGGCATCATCAGAATCTCAGCTTAATTTTTTTTTAGGTCAGGTGTCTAACCCTTATGATTGCAAAACTGCATTTGAAAGCATGTGGGTGAAATCTCAAAACCAGAGTAGGTGGTTGGATAGATCTGGCAGTAGCTGGAGCAACAGTGTTTCACTCTGCTTTTTCTCCTTCTCGTGACTAGCGATCACAATAAATTATACAAAATGGTTCCAATATAAATGATGCCAACCAATTACCTCAGGAGCTGCCTGCTCCAGCATAAGCCCACCCAGCCCTTGATATCAGTATCAGAAACCCTCTGCCCCGTCCCCTTGCTGGGCAAGATCAAAATAGGCAGGTACAAGAGGGTGGAACTGCTTTATGGCAGAATCAAGATTGTTGTAAACCACTTTGCAAGATCTACCGGGTCTCACTTGCGGAGATCTACTGGGTTGATTCTCTTTCTGTTTTTAAGGTGGCTTTTGCAAACTTGTTTTAATTTCAGCAAACTTTTAACATCCAATTTACTTGTTGCTTTAAAGGAATTTATGGCCTGCCACTTTTAAGTCATCTTGAACAGATATTTCTATTGATTTTAGTGCTGCAATTTTTACTGTTTTGTGCTTTTAAAAAATATAATTCATTGCATTTTTCTTTATAGAGAGCACCTTTAGTTGTATTTAGAGAAAAGTGGCACTAAATAGATTTGTTACAGATTGCAGATTTCAGCTTTACTGCCTGGGTGTTGATATCTTCACCTTTTCAAGCACAAACCATCCTGTCTATGCTGCCTGCACAGCTTCTCCTCAAGTCTTTTCAACTTGATGAGACCAAGCTGGCAATGGCTTGCTGCCTTTCCCAACCCCCTCACCTCCCAACACAGAGATAAAGCAGCCGTGTTCCTTCAGAAAATTGGGAGACATTGCCAGGCCGAGAGATGGGGAAACGGCTTGAAGGCTGCAGACAGCACTGAAGCGGGCAGAGTTAAGTAGCCCTCTCAGGTTGAAATGGACGGGTCAACAGTGCAGTAAGCAAAGGTGCAGAAAAGGGCAAGTGTGGCAAGAAAAAGGAAGAGCATCACTCTTGTGTGAGTTGGATTAGAGCTGTTCCAGTTTGGGGAGTGGGAGGAAGGGAACAGGAAAGAAAGACTGGAAGCAGGACACTGAACATCATAGCTGTGCAAAGTTCTTTCCTCATTGTGACACCTAAATTGATATTTCTATTTGCATTCAGAAAATTCTGAATGCTATGGGCCCAAGACTGATGTCTACCTGTTCTTTGTTTTCCTAGCACAGAATTTACAGCAATTGTAGCTGCATCTGTGTACCATTCCTTAGAAGGAGAAAAAATAATCCAAGCAGTTAACAGAAAAAGAAACATCAAATTACAACACAAGAGTACATCAAAAACACAACCAATAAAGCACAGGCCAAAACACAGCGACTGTAATATCGCAGCAGTCATCAACCAAAAGTAAAACTACAAATTAGGTGTACAGGGTAAAAGCCTGCTGAAACAAGAATGTCAAGACCCTGTGGTTTGCTAGCATGTACGTGTTTGGAAGATCAGGATCTTTTAATGTTTTGGGAAAAGGGTGCTGAAAGTAAAATTTAAACATGCATGCTAATGGTTTCTAAACATGGAAATGTACTTGTGGGATAGCAGAGAAATGTACATCCGGAATTTAGAGTTTTAGAGGTTCTTTGCCAAACCATAAAGGATGTGGGTTGGCTTCAATGAACTCCTTACTGGTTTAATGTAAAAGAAGTGGAAAATGGGAACACTTTCATAGGTGCAGTTTATTTGCAGATGAATTTAAACCAATTCTGCACAATATGATAGCTTTACTGAATCTAATCATATACTGTATTCTTAGTAAAGTCAAAAATTTCTCAGATTCCACCCTGAGTCCTTTGAGGTTCTACATTCCAAGAGCTGCCCCAGAAAGATCCCTTTAAAATTCTGCACCTCCAACATAATTAAATGTTACCCTAAATGCCTTTCCCCTTTGTTAACTGTTCCTTCCTGTGTAGGCATATTCTGACTTGAAGACTATCCTGAGCTGGTGTCCAGCATACACTACACAGCAGTGCCCTTGGAAATAAACACTGGCCAACTTTAAAAAAAAAATGGAATGCAGAAAGAGGTGCAACTGTGGAGTCGCAAACTGCAGAATGCATAACATGATCAGAGCAATGCTGTACATGTTTAGCTGGGAATAGTTCCACTGAATTCTGTAGGGCTTAGTTCTGAACAGACATGCATAGGACTGCACAGACACTCGGTGTCCTGCAACAATAACATCCCTCAAGGAAAATGAGGAAAGGATTGCAAATGTTTTGGGTCTTTTTCCCCATTCTGCTTCCCTACCCTCCTAGAGTTTTCAACTACATATAACCCTTGGAAATTCAAGGGTGCATTAGAAGAGCATACAACACAATGCATTCAAACTTCCTTGCAGATTCCTTACTTTTCTCTGCAAAGGTGCTTACATGGGAGCTGGTGCTAATATAATGGCTGAGCTGTGGAATAAAAAATTCAATTTTGCCATGAACTTATTCGAATGGTGTAGGTGGGCTGCTGTAGCTCAGACTTGGCCCCAGTTTGCAATATGGAAACAATAGATCTACCTCCAGGAGTTCTATGAAGTGGTCTTTTGCAGAGCTGGACCTAGCCCAGTGCTCTCTACTTTGACTGGCAGCAGGTCTCCTAAGAAACTGATCCTTTTAACTGGATATGCTACGAAATGAATCTGGGGTTTTTGGTATGTCAAGAATATTTTCTACACCAGCAATTTTCAGCCTTTTTCTTTTCATGGCACACTATGGTCTTTGTCTCTTGCAATGTCATTTCTGACTTTAGGGAGACTCTTCTGGGTTCTGCAGCTCTCTTTTTAGGGCAACTTCCTGTAGTAATGAATTGTATGTCCCTCTTCTTCCACTAATATTACAGACAATTGCCAAAAGAACAAAGCTGCAGAACCAGAGTTTTTAGCAACTTTCAATCACTGTATGTGAAACTCCTGCATACTTGGAGACCTTTCACAACACACCAATGTGCCACAGCACACCGGTTGAAAAATCGCTGCTCTACACTAAGCGAAGGCTCTTCCAAAAGATGCTGTGAACATACAAAACCTACCTAAATTGTCTTAAGCACTTGGGACACATCCACACAGCTAGGCTCCCATCTCCAAGCCCAACACTAGCCACTGAATCGTGATGGCACACTATTAATTTTGCTTTCTACAATTTTGCTTTCTAATTTTGCTTTCTCATCATGACACGGTTGGGAGAAAATACTGAAGGAGGAACATCCATAGTATGTCCAAGTAAAGTGTTTTCCAAAGCCCAACATATTTCATGCAAAAAAAAAAATAATGCTTCCCATTGAAGTATGAAAACTTTTGAGTACATCCCACAAGTCTAGTGTGCATCAGGTATGTCAGCACTATTTTTAAAACTGGTTATTACACAGTGACACTGGCCAAAAGAAGGAAAAACTGGCATTGGATGTACCAGATTGTACATCAGGAGTTTTTGCCCCAACAATAAATACAAATTATCCGTTAGAATCCCTAATGGGAAAATAGGTTTATACCCATTAAGTTAGTTGGCAACCTTCAGTCTCGAAAGACTATGGTATCGCGCTCTGAAAGGTGGTTCTGGAACAGCGTCTAGTGTGGCTGAAAAGGCCGATTCGGGAGTGACAATCCCTTCCACACTGGGAGCAAGTGCAGTCTGTCCCTGGCCTGTCTCCCTGGCTATGGGCCTTCCTTCTTTGCCTCTTAGCCTCAGACTGTTGGCCAAGTGTCTCTTCAAACTGGGAAAGGCCAGGCTCAGAGGCCAGGGTTTCCCACTTGTTGAGGTCCACTTCTAAGGCCTTCAGATCCCTCTTGCAGATGTCCTTGTATTGCAGCTGTGGTCTACCTGTAGGGCGCTTGTTTAGCTCGGTATCGAGAGAAAGAGTGTCGGAGATTGTTGAGCCAAGGTACACAAAGTCATGGACAACCTCCAGTTCATGCGCAGAGATTGTAATGCAGGGAGGTAAGTCCACATCCTGAACCATGACCTGTGTTTTCTTCAGGCTGATCGTCAGTCCAAAATCTTGGCAGGCCTTGCTAAAACGATCCATGAGCTGCTGGAGATCTTTGGCAGAGTGGGTAGTGATAGCTGCATCGTTGGCAAAGAGGAAGTCACGCAGACATTTCAGCTGGACTTTGGACTTTGCTCTCAGTCTGGAGAGGTTGAAGAGCTTTCCATCTGATCTGGTCTGGAGATAGATGCCTTCTGTTGTAGTTCCAAAGGCCTGCTTCAGCAGGACAGCGAAGAAGATCCCAAACAAGGTTGGTGCAAGAACACAGCCCTGCTTCACGCCGCTTCGGATGTCAAAGGGGTGTGATATGGAGCCATCAAAGACAACAGTGCCCTTCATGTCCTTGTGGAAGGATCTGATGATGCTGAGGAGCCTGGGTGGACATCCAATCTTGGGGAGAATCTTGAAGAGGACATCCCTGCTGACCAGGTCGAAAGACCCATTAAGTAAGTTAATGTGAATAGAATAATAGTAAATTGAAAGTTGTGAATGAATCTTGAGGACCTTGGGATATGGAAGCATGGAGTGTACTCAGGGCTATGGTGTTTCTTTAAACACTGAAAGGCTCTCTGGTTTTTGCCACTGGTCTTTCAGAGCCACACATCTTCCCCTTTCCCAAAAGCGGGTTCTCCTAAAATCAGTACTTGAGTCTCATCAAAAGTGGTCCCCTCTGTGTAAACTCCATGGCCCTCACAGGTCTAAAACAACTACAGAAATGGCTGGAAAGAAAAAGTACATTATACACTTTTTACCCCATCTAGAGAGCCATCCATTCCTGAAAAAGAAGCCTTCTATCTTTCATCTGTGTGGCAAATAGTGAAGAACAAAGAAACAAAGCAAACTGCAAAAAGGGGGGAAAAGAAAAAGAAATGTAAGAGGAAATCATGGATTTTTCATGAGATGAAATACAAATAGTTGGACAGGGAAGGAAGATCTGCAGAACTGACTGCAAAGGAAAATCTGCAGAATTGACTGTGATTTTGCAGATCAACCCTACTGATTTCATTGTGTCTACTCTACAATATGTGACTTAAACCACTGTAGCCCAAGATAAGAAGTTATTCTATTGTCACATACTTAGCATTTTCTGTAGGGGTCAAAAACTGGGGATAAGTAGACCCCCCCCCCCAATAATTGCTGGTTGGGGAGGTACAGTATGTACTATGCTTGCAAATCAAAATAGCCCAGAGGCAGACTTTTAATAACTATATTAAATGCATATAATTAAATAGCAACATTTGGTAGCAAACACTCTGCAGACAGACACTGCAGCTGCTCAGCTCTGTCAAGTTCTGCCTGTTAAGAGTGGGAGGCGAGAAGTGTATGAGGCATTCCAGAGCAGTGCAGGAGAGTCATTCTCTACAATTCGATGGCATGACCAAAAGCAAGCTCAAAGCAGGGTGTAAACAGAAGCCTTGACTCTTTGCCCAACAAGCTTGGACTCAAGTCTACCATGCAGCTAGCACAAACCAGGCATGCTTGACCAGCCAGAGAAAAGGATCCCATAAAAATTTCAAACTATTTGCAATTATCTTGAAATACCAGAATCTATTGCATGCTTAAATCACTCTATAAAAAAGTGAAAAATAAAATAACTCTACCCACGGAAAACATCCCCCAGGACCCCATCTGTGTTTCACAAGAGGGCAAAATTTTTTGTTTTGGGAAAAAAAACTTCCTAGGCTAGACTTTGCTGGTTCCTTTTAAAATTTATTTCTCATTTTAATAATGATGTTGATATTTTCCTATTATTTTACGTTGATCTACATGGGGGGGGGGGGTTTAACTGTGATTGTTAGCAGTAGCTCTGAGCACCAAGGTAGAAGGGTGACTAATAAAAGCTGAAAAGAAAACAAAAGTTTTCTTTAAGTTGGTTTGTGAGCAGGTCAGAGAATTCTATAAAATTGTCTCTCCACAAAGCTGATGAGATGAATGACAAAATAGTAATAAAATCAGTATTAGCACCAGGTTGCTGGGGCCTTAAGGCAAAGCTCCACACTAGGTCCTGCAACACTGCTCCTGCCTGTCCCCTGATGGCACACTGGGGGCAATTGATACTGAGGATTCAGGGGTTGACCCAACCATCTGCATCTGATAGGAATGGACTCTCAGCTAATTCCTGCTTGGCCAACACCCAACATCACCCTGAACACAACACATATTTCAAAGCCATTTAAAAACAGCCCAACAGTAAAAAGTCACAAAGCTCAAAAATTATCCAGCATAAATCCCTAAAGGAAAGAAACAGCTGCAGGCCCTTCTGTTTCCTAATAACTTCTGGCTTGAAACAGACATCACATATTTAGTCAAGGTGCTTGTGCATGTGCTGGCTTCCCAACTCCAGGTTTTCTCAAATGAAACAGATTATCTGAAATCCAAGTTTTAAGTTCTAGATTTGGGATAGGAATTGCTTCAGTCACCTTGGTGGACAATGTACACCAAGAACTCAACAGGCGAAATAGATCCCTGTTAGTTCCCGCACCAAAGAATGAGTCCTGGATGCAAGTACTACATGGCCCATAATCACTGCCCATAGTAGCTCTGATGGGAAGTGGGAGGGGCTGCTTTCACAGGTGTTGAGGTGCTTGCAGTACTTACAGTCCCAGCCACCACTCCACTATCTACGCCACTGAATACCAGTAAGTGCTTTTGAAATAGCCATATTGATGCATATGGGAAAAGACCCTAAAAAGGGCGCTCTTGTTGCTATCCAAACCTGCTCTGGATGTGGGAAGAGTTTATAGAGGCTTAAGAAGTTGGCCTCCAAGGACTGCCTAGGCACATACACGAGACACAACAGACTCCAATTCAAAAAACACAATTCATTATTGGCCTCCTAAGCCCTGAAGCTTACAGGAGCACCTCAAAAAGTCTGTGGTTTCTGGCTTGGAACCAGAAAGTAAATCAGAGATCTGACCGACAACCACCTTATTTTTCAAGTAAGGAATTATTTTCTCTGAGAGACACAAAGGTCATTCCATGTACATGAAAACCTTTTGGCTGTAAAAAGAAAATAATATGACCTTTGTCCTTTACTGACTTCTCCGGAGTTGATCCACAACCAAGTGTGTTGTAAGGTAAAGCAATGCGGGTAGCTGGTAATGAAAAGCAAAGGGGAAATGCCAAGCTGGTGGTGGGGGAGGGGGGCCAAAACAGAAGCTGCCCGATTAATTTCGTGCTCCAAAATGCTACATCCGGCAGGGAAGCCAAATTGCACTGCGCAAGCCCATCTGTACTCACTAGGCAATCCAAGTGGTGGCCCTTAGATAGAGATTTTACATTTACAAGCCATGGAAGAAAATACAGGCACTGCCAGCACATGTGTGTACAGTAGTTGGAAACTTCTGCCCAGCTAGGAACAGGAGCGCACATATTTTTTCAGGGCAGCCAACAGCCACATTTCAATGTCATTTGACTGAAGATCATTTACAGGTGCATCTTACAGTGTTTGCTAGGTAAAGCGTCTGACCCTCTGGTGTGTTGAAATTTGCATATCCAATATTCCTCCTAAATGTGACGTCAGAAATTAAAGACCAATATAAGAGATCTTATTGTACATATTGCTACAGCGACAAGAATACTGTTTGCGCAAAAACAGAAATCTACAGACGTTCCAACTAGAGAAAATTTAATAGACAAAATTTATGAAATCGCAGAAATGGAAGTTTTAACAGAAAGAATGAGAGAGAGAGAGAGATTTAGGTAGAGTAAGAAAATATTGGAAGCTATGATTGGATAGATACTTTTAGTTAAACAGTATTGAGTGTTTAGATAAAGCCAAATTTTTATACTGACAAATATGATAGCTTTTGTATTGTTGACTATTGTGCCTTTTTCAGTCGTTTGATTGCTTTTTTGGAACAATGCATGTTGGTATGGCCAATACCCTCATGTATAACCTGTGTAGTACCAGCCCCAAGTCTAACCCATTTTCCTCACCCGTATCTGTAATAAATAAATAAAATACAAATCATAAAAAAATATTAAAATAAATAAAAAAAGAGATTTGCAGATCCATATGTAAAGTTTAAACAGGGCAAAATATTATAACACACATACCTGTATTTTAGAATTTTCTTCCAACACTATACAAATTCACAGCTAATACCTGTTAATGTAGAGCACTGCCCAAGCATTCCAAGGAAGAAATGGGTGCAAAAGTCTTCAGGGAGCAGCAGTGGTGTAACTAGAGGGGGTGCAAAGCACTAAATTTTGCAGGGAACCTGATTGCAGCCTGCAAGCAGTCCTTCCCTCCCCTTCTGAGCCATTCGAGGCAGGGGAGAGCGAAAAGGCTCCCTGCAAAACTTAGAGCTTTGCACCCTCTTTAGCTACGCCACTGAGAGGGCAGGCAAAGACTGCAGCAGCATATTCAAGATCCTTCTAAACATGTAAAACTGGACATCAACTATTCTAAATCAAAACTATTTTAGTGCAATGAGGCAGAGGCTTACAGACACCCTCTGGGAACCCTCCCTGCACTAACTGGCCTGTTGAGAAAGTGCCCACTGTCTGTCATGGAATTCCTGGATGCTGCAGAGGATTTGGGGGGCACATTCCAGGGCACACTCTTTGTTCAAACAGGACGAGAGCCAGGCTTGTTGGGCCACACCATTATTCTGAATGAACTGTGAGTACATGATAGGAGACACGTAACATTCCCTTGTGGCAGCAGATTACAGGAAAAGAAGTCAAGGGTAGACAAGCTGTCCTTTAGGAAAAGGCAGCTGCCATTACCTATTTCCTAGAGAAGAACCCTGTTGTACTCCAGAACACAGTTTGAAACCACTCAAATGAGATTTTTCCCAGTAGCTCCCCACCCACTGCTGGGCACAAGATTCAAATGGATAAAGCCCTAAATGTCTGCAGCCCCACATAGCGTGTAGGGTCTGACTCAACTCCTGTGATGTTCCTGTCTTTGGAGTCTTGCCAAAGTTGAGAGTATGAGCCACAGCCTTTAAAATACCCTGTGGATTCTTTCTACCTACACTGCCTTTAGGTGTCCAGAGTACTTTTAGCCAGCAATTAGTATGTGTTTGCAGTCTGACTTTCATCCAATGCAGGCAGCGATAGCTGAGGTTTTTGGAGCCCACCACACCTGGTTAAGAGGCTACCTTTGGCCTGAAGGGTTACCGATTGCTTCTGTAGAACTATATCTGACCTGGTCTTCAATTTGGTCTTATAGTAGCTTGCAAAGCAGCTCCTCCATTATGGTCTCACAGACCAGAATACTACAGAGGAAGAGGTTCAGAGGCTGCATGTCCAAGCACTGAGAACACCATGGCCACCTTCTGCCACTTGCCTTCCCCCACAACACACCTGATAAGCCCTGCAATATCACCAGCGAAGTCCAACAGAGTTGTTGCACCAACTACTTATCTGCCCACTTGTCCCCTTTATCTAGACTTCAGAGCTTACTAGATTCTAGAGCAGCCATTTTCAACCTTTCTCAGCTCATGGCACACTGACAAGGCACTAAAGTTGTCAAGGCACACTACTAGTTTTTAATTACATTATTATGTTACAATTAATTTAATTAATCCCCCTCCACTGCCTTGTGGCTACATCCAGTTATGGAAAAGGCTTCAGGAGTCAACCTCGAGGCAAAATCAGAAGCCGGAGTCCCTGAGGCAGTTCATGGCTGAACACAGTCACGTTCTGGCAACTCCTGTGACGCCGCTGGAACCAACCGTATTGGCCTCTGCCTTTCCATTGGACCATTTCAGCGACGTGGACAGGGGGGATTTGCTGCATGGGAAACAGTCTATCCTCCATATCTACTCTACCCAGGCTTCACGCACTGGAGAGAACACTGTTCCAGAACCACCATTCAGAGCACGATACCATAGTCTTCCGAGACTGAAGGATGCCAACAGTCAATTTAATTAATATAACTAAGGGCACAAGCCTAACCAGGTCTACTCAGAAGTAAGTCCTAGTTTGTTCAATGGGGCTTACTCTCAGGAAAGTGTGGTTAGGATTGCAGCCTTAGATCATGACAATGAAAAGAAATTCCCAAGAAGCTTGGAGAGGGAGGCGTGTGTGGTTTCTGGAAAGGAAGAACAATGTTTTAAGGCAGTGCTGTTCAAACTGTTATCAAATGATACGCTCTGATATGCCAGGAAGTGTTGGCAAAGAGAGACGAGACTGAGCATACTGGAGAAACAGGGGGAGGGTGAGGGGCAGTGAGGAGACATGGCTGAAACAAGTGCAGGATTCACCGGGGTAGGGGGGAGAAAGAGAGAGAGAGAGAATGGGAGGCAACTGACTCTGGGCTTTGGAAGTTGGGGGAGGGGTGGGGAGGGGCAGTAAGAGGGGTTAACTGCAATTAGGATGGGGGTGTGTGTGCAGGAAGGGCGGAGGTGGGGGGGGAAGGAAAGCATCACTTGCCTGCTCATTTATTCAAGGAGTGCGTCCAAGCCCCTTCGCGCTTCTGCCGCCTGACTCCTTGGCCCCACGACACACCTCAGGCAGCCTCATGGCACACCAGTGTGCTGCGGCGCAATGGTTGAAAACCGCTGTTCTAGAGCTTATTATGCAGTGTAACCTTCTATTCTTTCTGTGTATTGATTGCCACATGGATTCTTGAGCAGGAGACATTAAACCCATAGCTAGGCCTGACAAGCCCAGTTTGCCTTTTCCACAGGGCTGGTAGTCTCTCCAGCCAGCTGAAAGTTGCCAGGAACTGTATGGAGCAGGATTTCTGACTCTATAGGAATAGCAGAGAAGGGAGAATTGAAGCTAGAGCAGTGTCTCCCATCTTAATGATTCAGTAGGAGGAAAATGGCACCATCAAATTCTTTTTCAGAAAACTACTAAAAGACATAGAAACCTTATCCCTGTGAAAATCTGATACTTCAACTGTGGAACGAGTTGCACATTACTCATTTAAAAGTGGGGGGGGGAGGAACTATAGAAAGCCCAAAACAATTTGGCGTGTAAACTTAAGAACAAGGTTCAGACATTGCTAACCTTATGTTAGCAAGGGATAAAGTATTTCTCCAGCTAGTTGCAGAGCTGAAGCATAGAATATCAAAGGTCATCTTTGTTATCAAACTCCAATCTTTTCCTTCGACATTGAAATCTGTATCTGGAGTGTATCTCTGGGTGCCTTGTGCTTGCACACAGTTCAGCATAGCTGCAATTTCAACATTGCTGGGCTTTAAATAAATAAATAAACCAAACAAGGAGTAGATACTTTGAACATCTCTGCTTTGCTACCTGAAATGTGTACACAAGACTATTTACTTTAGGATTTCTATAGGATGGTGTAAAGTTAGAAACTCTGTCCCTAGTTCACTTTTAAGCATGATTCACATACAAAAATCAATAAAGGAGCAGCTTATTTTCATGCAACTGTGTGAAACCTGCTTCACTCACACCATTTAAGTAACGCAGCCCACACCACAATCCAGCTCCAAAAGTTCTCACCATATCACTGAACCAGTTTTTGTTTTAGGGGACATCCACTGAAATTGAGCGTCAGGAGAATTAGAACAAACAAAAGAAAGTATTTACCCAGCAGTAAATATTCCTTGTGGAACATGTGGAACTCCTTGCCACAGTGGTGATGGTGTTTGGCCTAGATGCCTTTAAAAGGGGATCATAAGAACATAAAAGCAGCCCCACTGGATCGGGCCATAGGCCAATCTAGTCCAGCTTCCTGTATCTCACAGCGGCCCACCAAATGCCCCAGGGAGCACACCAGATAACAAGAGACCTGCATCCTGGTGCCCTCCCTTGCATCTGGCATTCTAATGCCTAGCCCATTTCTAAAATCAGGAGGTTGCACATACACATCATGGCTTGTAACCCGTAATGGATTTTTCCTCCAGAAACTTGTCCAATCCCCTTTTAAAGGCGTCCAGGCCAGACGAGTCACCACATCTTGTGGAAAGGAGTTCCACAGACTGACCACATGCTGAGTAAAGAAATATTTTCTTTTGTCTGTTCTAACCCTCCCAACACTCAATTTTAATGGATGTCCCCTGGTTCTGGTGTTATGCGAGAGTGTAAAGAGCATCTCTCTATCCACTTTATCCTTCCCATGCATAATTTTGTAGGTCTCAATCATGTCCCCCCTCAGACGTCTCTTTTCTAGGCTGAAGAGGCCCAAACGCCGTAGCCTTTCCTCATAAGGAAGGTGCCCCAGCCCAGTAATCATCTTAGTCGCTCTCTTTTGCACCTTTTCCATTTCCACTATGTCCTTTTTGAGATTCGGCGACCAGAACTGGACGCAATACTCCATGTGTGGCCTTACCACTGATTTGTACAACGGCATTATAATATTAGCCGTTTTGTTCTCAATACCTTTTCTAATGATCCCAAGCATAGAATTAGCTTTCTTCACTGCCGCCGCACATGGGGTCAATCAGATGCATGTGTGAAAGAAAAGTCCATCCCAGGTTACAAGCCATGATGGGTATGTGCAACTTCCTAGTTTGAGAAGCAGTCTACCTCAGGTACAAGGGAGTGGCAACAGGATGCAGGAATCTTGTTGTCTTGTGTGCTCCCTGAGATATCCGGTGGGCCACGGTGAGATACAGAAAGTTGGATGGGCTTTTGACCTTATCCAGTGGGACTCCTTGCAGCCTGCATAGGAACGATGAAAAATCACCAGAACCACGTGGCATTCTTCCTGTTGCATACATGAACTGGGCTTCACCAAGTGGTTTGTGGAGGCAATGAGTGTCTCGAGATGCTTCCATCCTCAACGTATATGTGCAACTTTCATAGTGCTTTGCAGTGTTAAAACAGTGCTATAGCAGCTTTGCATGTAGCACGTAGAGAAGGGACTACTTAAAGGAGTAGAGTGGAAGGAAGATACACCGTGAAGGCAGGTCAACACTTCTGCAACATGGAGGCAGCAGGGATTTAAACATGAATCAGCCAAATTTTAAACCTCTCAGATAATTACTTGAGAGGTATTGCACACGGGGAGGGAGAGAGAGAGAAAAGAGACATTCCATCAGACCAAAGACATCTTTTTCCTCAAATGAGTATCTCCATGGAAAGATTGAGACGGCTGCAATTACTCTGACAGTGTTTCTAAAGCTTGCAGGAATTTGGAGGCTGAAATAAATGGTTTCTTTCTCCTTTAAAAACATTCCTGTATCTAGGTTTAAAACCTGAGCCAGAACATATTTGAGAAAAGGCATTCTGAAACACATTTTTTGTATCTGTACTCTTTCTGCCACTGCTCAGAGACAGGCAAGAGTGAGGACTCCTCCTCACAGAGCTCAGTTAGCAAAATCTGGTTACACAGAGAGAGGATCTGCATCATTTTATTCAAAGTTAGCTACAGCCATATATCACAGACTAGGATCCTGTTAAGCAATATTGAAACCTGCACCTATGACGATACATGAACAAGGGACCAGAAGACAAAAGTAGTGGTTTCCACTGCTATTTTCTTTTACAATGGAGGAACAGTGAGCAAACCACTCTTGTGCCTAAAAGTCATGTGGAAAGTTTTATACCAAGGCCAACCAGTCTATGAAGTGACATGAAACCATAGCATTGAATGACAAAGCTGGAGGAGTGGCGCACAGACAAGTCCCCATCTCATCAGTCTGCCACCCTCTCCAGTCTGCCACAATCCTCTTCCAGCCTGCTGAGAGCAGTTGGAACAAGACTATAGCAACACCCTCCTCTGTCCAGATCACCTCTCCCCACTCATGCTGGGAGCAGACCTTGCTATGTTTCCAGGATGCTCCACTCCTGCTCATTCAGCAGAGTATGGGGTCAGGGCTTCTGTTACAACCTGGTCAACATAGTGTTGCCTCCCGCCTACTGAACTGCAGCCTCCAGTTCCCATCACTGGTTTAATCAGCCCTGGCCTAAATAATACACCCGCAGTCTCTCAGTGGGTGCATCTGCCCAGATTTCTAGCCTGACTGTGACAGTGAATCTCCTTATCACGGCTGTAACCTCTAGCGTAGCTTCCTGTGCGGATCTCCCCAATCACATGGGGAGTTTTTTACTCCACGGTCAGATGTCCTTGAAGTTACCCACTATAGGGATCAAAAATCTGTGGTGGGATCACCACCACAGGGGCCAAAGTGAGCTAGATATGTAATTATATATATGGCTATGAGTCATCAAGCAAAAACTTCCTGGGAAGGGGATTACACAATGGGCACCCTTAATTGCTCATTGAAAGAAAAGAATAGTTGCTTTTCTTCTCTTAGGGAATATTATTTGACAAGTTTGTGATACAAGTGGCCCATTCCACTTGCCATCAGAGCCACTGCAATGGATCAGATGACGAGTGGGCCACTTACATGGTGCATTGCAGTGCCTGCAATACTTACATGATGCACTGCAGTGCCTGCAGTACTTACTGAACCCCCCTTGGGCTATGCTACTGAGCAGAGGGCATACTTTGCATACAGAAGGTTCCAGGTTCCATCCTGGCATCTCCTGATACAGCTGGGAAAAGCCCCAGTTTGAAGCCCTGGAGAGCTTCCACCAGCCAGTACAGAAAATTCTGAGATAGAAGAGCCAGGCAGTGGCCTCCTCTGTTCATAAGACTGTTATGAACCCTTGAACAAGGGTCTAAGTAAT